>NC_045541.1:112734056-113068431 GCF_009769535.1 Thamnophis elegans | reverse complement strand
AGCTGATAAGGTTGTAGGTTCAAGGCACCTGGAGGAGCTAAAGTATGTTGGAGAAGACTATCCTGAAGGGAAAATAATCAAAGATGAGAGGTTATGATTGCCACATTCAGTGCTGGTCTGACATGACTTTATTTGAAGTCTATGGCAAAACGAGTCAATATCAGGAAGCAATAGCAATAGCACTTAGACTTATATACTGCTCCATGTGGCTTTACAGCACTTTTAAATGTCAGCATATTGCCCCCAACAATTTGGGTCCACATTTTACTGACCTCGGAAGGATGGAAGACTGAATCAACCTTGGACCATTCAGGACCGAACTCCTGGCTGTGGGCAGAGTTTCCCTGCAATACTGCATTCTAACGACTGCACCACCAGGAAGATGTCATGTACCGAATAAACTGGTGTCATTTTATGTTCATTGATGTCCATTAAAATGAAAACGGCCATTCTATCAAACAAGGCTTGACCCACAGGCTGGGTAGAATTCAGATAACCCCCCCACTCTGATTTGTAGTTTTGTGTTAGCTTTTATCTCTTTTTGATATGGAAATAGCACTTTGAGAGAGAGTCATTGTGACAACTGTGCATTTGCACATTTACAGCAGCTTCTCAAATTAATTCTAAAGACTGTCATCTTTATGACCATTTGAGCAAGAAATAAGAAGCAGAAAGGGAATATTTCCAGCCACAAGTTCCTAAGAGGTGGTTTGCAGAATTAGAATGTGTAAAAAGATTAAGTTGATTTTTAAAGGGAGCATATTTAAGCCATTAAGAAGAAGAAATGACAGAGCCAGCCTTCTGACTAAAGCCACACTTTGAGGCATGGATGTCCAGCCTTGACAACTTTATGGCTGGCTGGGGAATTCTGGGAGTTGAAGTCCACAAGACTTAAAGTCTCCCCGCTTTTAGGAGACAGACACAAGCCTTCCTTTTTCTCTCCATCTTTCATAGTTTCTAATTTGCAAAGCCAAGTTTTCTTTGAAAAGACCACTACTTATCCTCAAGCAAGACATATCTTGCTTACTGGCATAAGTTGCAAGGTCATTCCTTGCCTATTGTATTTTATATCCTCTCTAGAAAAATGACAGACTGGCAAGCATCTGCAATCTATTTCCCTTTGCCAAAATGTGACAAGAAAGGTCCATTGCAAGGATTGATGGCAAAGAGCTAGCTTGAATTATAGCTTGTTGCACATGGAAAGTGGCGCTGGATCTTCGTAAACCATCCCTTCCTGTTGCCCGCACAAAAGGCAAACAGAAGAAGAGAAAATAAGAGAACCAGCCATTTGTTTAAGAGCTTTTGCTGAAACAAAATATTGTGTATAAATGAAACATTTAAAGATATCTTACTTGAATCAGAGAAATTATTGTCAAGCAAGGATACTTTAAATAAAGGACGGAGGCAGAACAAAATCTCAGCAAGCTTCCCATTTTTGTTCATTATTATGGGAAAGGGGGATATCTAAAACCTTAGATTTTCTTTAAAATCGGGGGGGGGGGAATCACTTGATATATGTTAATAATACTACCTTTAAAATTAGGAACATAAGCACATACTGTATATACAAAAGCAATTCCAGAACAAAAAACAGAGCAATACTAGCTAAAGCTAAAGGTTCCCCTCGCATATATGTGCTAGTCGTTTGTGACTCTAGAGGGCGATGCTCTTTTCCATTTCAAAGCTGAAGAGCTAGCACTGTCCAAAGATGTCTCCATGGTCATGTGGCCAGCACGACTAGATGCCAAAGGTGCATAGAACGCTGTTACCTTCCCACCAAAGGTGGTTCCTATTTTTCTACTTGGTTTCGAACTGCTAGGTTGCCAGAATCTGGGACAAGTAACAGGAGCTTACTCCGTTACACAGTGCTAGGAATTTGAACTGCCAAACTGCCAACCTTTCTGATTGACAAGCTCAGCGTCTTTGGCACTGATCCACCGCATTCCTATAGCAATGCTAGTAATCATCTAAAAAAGAAAACAATAACAGGTATCAAAAACTCTATCAAGACCAGGGGTTAATGTAATTGAACTCCTCAGATCTCAGAAGAGCTTACATGCACACCCCTTTATTTAAGACTCTGTTTATATTCCTCCTTTTGTTCTTCACTGATGCTTCTTTTTCATGGGACATCTCCAAATGCATTAGTTTTGATCAAGATTAGTTTTGATCTTTTTCTAAGTCCAAAAGGTTCGCCCTCCCTTCTCTTACCCTCCCTTCTCTTTTCCACTATCGTATAGACTGGCATAAATAAAGAACAAGCAAATTGAGAATAAGAGAAGATTGGGGCAAGGATAAATTCAAGGAAGAGGATTCCCTGAAATCTGGAATCCATAGTGTCAGCTGCTTTCCTTTCATTCTGACTCAAGTAGATTCCAGATATCAGATTACAAAGGCAGGATTATCCCTCATTCTCCACTTTCAGACGAATATATCTTCTCATCAATAGCTCAGCGTTTATTGAAGGCCAATGAGTATTACAAGCAAATCAACCATGGCATTTTGCCTAGAAAGGATGATGTGAACAATGAGCTAACTCCAGTATCCTAAAAGCAGCTATAAATTGACAAGATAAAATAAAATTTTATCTTATTTTTATTTATTTATATACTATGTTTACAAATAACTCAAAGCTGTGAAACATATCTAATTTCCACCTTCCTCTTCTCACTTCTCAAAAACACTGTCAGGTGAGTTGGGCTAGGACAGGGTCACTAGAAGATGGTCAAGGTCACCCAACTGGCTTTCATGGTTAAGCTGGGACTAGAGCTCACAGTTTCCTGATTTTTAGCCTGGTACCTTAATCACTAGACAAACCCAGCTCTTTTTACATTCTCCTTTTATTCCATGTATAATTGTCAACTGGATTAGCTGTTGAAGCATAATCACTAACTCCATTGCCTATAAATAGTGCTGGCCAAACCACCTAGGATGTATCAAGTTACTGAATAAAACAAAGTAAAATAAGAACAACAACATGTTAACATGTTGAATATAGAGAACCAGTTTCACATCCATCCTCAGCCAAGGAAGTTTATAAGATGACTTTGGACCAATCATTTGGTTTTAACCCAAGCTGCTCACACTTTTTCCATTGTGGGAATAATTAGAGGAGTAGTTTGTATGCCTCTTTGAGATCCTGGTCAGTGTTAATTCTGGGTGACTAGTCCCTTGACAATAATAGTGGTTTGCTAGTATCTTGTTTTCTATGGCTGGGAAAGACTGACTGGCCCAATGTTTACCCATCTGGTTTCATGCCTAAGCAATAGCAATAGCATTTAAACTTATATACCCCCCACCCCAATGCTTTACAGCCCTCTCTAACTGGTTTACAGAGTCAACCTATTGCCCCCAACAATCTGGATCCTCATTTTACTGACCTCAGAAGGCTGGAAGGTTGAGTCCACCTTGAGCCTATCAGGATTGAACTCCTGGCAATGGGCAGAGTCAGCCTGCAGTACTGCATTCTAACCACTGCACCACCATGGCTCTTCTAGGCAGGGGTCCTCAACTCCTGAGCTGCAGCCCACTAACAGGCCGCATCCTATTCAGAACAGGGTTGTGTGAATGGCAGGATGGCATGCACATGTGTGTGCAGCTGGAGTGGCTGGCTGGCACATGCATGAGCACTTGCACTCAGCGTGCACAAATTGAGCTGTGCATGCACATGCATGTGCACCGGCCCACCACTTGTGCAAGTTGAAGTGCGTGCAAGTCATTACTCATATGGACCAATTCCCCTGTCCCCCCTCCCAGCCAGGCTGCCAAGCTACAAAGGTTGGGGACCACTGCTCTTAGGCACTAAGGCAAAACTTGAATTCATGGTCTCCTAATTTCTATCCTCGTGCCTTAACTGCTACATCATACTGGCTCTCTACTGGGATATAAACCTAACACATCAAAAAATAGAGAGGCAACACTTTAGTAAAAGACAGTGTACCATTCATTTTCTCACCTTGTTCTCTTTCTATTTCTATAATAAATCTTGGATCCAACAGAACAGAAGCATATTTCTATCCTCGCATATTTCAGGTTTTTAGTGGGAGTGAACTGATTGGGGGGAGCGGGGAAATGGCTTCAGGAGTTATGAGCAAATATAGTCCATTACCTTGTTCAGTAAGGACTCTGGAATCATTCATTTCTGTCATAGTGGATGTTTTTAGTGGTGTCCCCAGGTGACAAAGAAGAGGATTCCATGTAATTTGATGCCAATACGCAATACTGTTTCCAGTTAATGATTGTGCATTTATGGACAGAGGACCACAACTAGTAACAACTGCTGGGTGTGTAGAATGCCCATGTTAAGAATACATCTTCTCTTCTGGTACTCTAAGATCTTCCTCTTTTTCTTAACATTTCCTCTGAAATCAAATATGTCTTCTTTGGGGCTAGGTTCCCACAGTGTAAAAGGTATTTGCCTATAAAAAAGGAGAGGATTTAGCACTCATAAAATTAATACTGAAGTGCAAACATCAGACTTTGCCACAAGCAGAGCCATGCTGCTTAGATCAAAACTGTCTCTTCTGACATCCTGCTTTGCACAGTGGCCAACGAGACACTCCTGGGAAGGCTACGAGCAGGATTAAAACTAATAGCCCTCTCCCACTGTTTTCCTGAACATGTTGCCTCTGGCCCTGTAGAAATCAGTATTCCATCTGATACATCAGACATTCCAAGTAAGCTGTGGTAAGAAAAAGCTTGTTGTGAAATTCTCTGGTTTTAGACTTGCATTGCCAAATAGTGGCTTCTCTCTCTAGTTTTTCTCAAAACTTCTGAAGGTAGAATTTGAAGAGGAACTTAGATTCCAAAACCAGAGGGTAGGGCAACAGCTTTGGATTGAAGATCTCAGCCCTTCAAGGTAGACCAGACTAGGAAACCAAGATCACGCCTATGGTATTCCTTCTTAAATGTTATAAAAACAATATTATTTTATTACCGTGTTTCCCTGAAAATAAGACAGAGTCTTACTTGGCCTTATTTTCAGGGAGCTCTTATTATTTTTGAGGTGCAGGAGGGGAGAGCGTGGTCACCTCATGGCTTCTGCTGTGTTGCAATATTTTCAGGGAGGGCTTATTTTCAAGGGAGGGCTTATTTTAGCGCATGCACTCAAAAACCCAATTGGGCTTATTATCCGGGGAGGTCTTATTTTCAGGGAAACAAGATATTATTAATGTAACAGTGTCTTGCAAGGCTGGTGTGTCTCTCCACCTCCCTTATCTTTCTGAGAATTAGGGAGAATCTTGTTTTCTCAGGTTATACTGTACGTCTGCCAGGTTCAGCTCTTTCACTTGATGGTTAACTCAGGATGGGTCTTCCTCCTATCCCTCAAGATTATTTCTTCTGCCCATTACAGGAGGTTTAGAGGAAAATATGACAAGCATTGTATGAAAAAATTCCACAGTGGATAATCATTGACGGGTATGCTCAAAAAAGTCTTGTTGGGCTGAGGTCTCAGGAAAGGTTCTTCCCAGGGAACAAGGTCTGGGGCTGGTTCAGCCACCTTTAAAATGTTCTTTTGAGAACAATGCTTCGGCTCGTGAGTCTCAGAAACGTACGCAAAAACTGAACATGTGATAATATTCCAGGAATAGCTTAATCGTATTTTGAAATAGGGGATCGGGAGTGATTGTACCTCTGAACGTTGGTTACTTAAAATAGTTGAGTTTATATTTTCAGTCCTGTTGCTTTGGGAGATCCCACCCAGCAGGCACGGGATGAAAAGAAGTAGAGAAGTGGATAGCTGATGATTTCGGCATTCTAGACAGTCATTGACAGATGGAAATCCAACTGGGGACAGAAGGCAGTCTGGATTTGCAGTTCTCGCTTTGGTAATTGTTTCTTGTCTCCTGCACAAAGTCCTTTGATTCCCTTTTTGTTCTGAGCATTTGTATGAATTAGACAGTAGGACCAGACATTTCTGGGAATAAGAATAGCATCTACAGACGCATTAGCCAGCTGTCATAATTACTGTGCCTTTGAATCGTCAGGCTTTAGAAAACGAGTTTTGTATCAGCGTTGGCCAGGAAAATATCCAGACTTGAAAAAAAGAAAGCAGACAGCTTTTACAACTAAAGGTGTTGCTACCTTCCTACACATTGATGTCACATATTCAAAATAGGTACACTGGAAAGTAGCTATAATTGGCGCTGCATATCTCACTCAGCCTAATATCTATGAATAGGCTGGATAACGCATCATATTTTCCAGTAGAATCGAGGGAGGGGCTACGCCTGGGTTTATCACACCCTGATTGGTCCAAAGACTGAGGAAAAAATTCTTTTAACATACTCCTTTCCCTGTTGGCTCTCAGTTCCTCTCAGTCTTTGGTCCAAACAACTGCTTTGGTTCCCTTGAGTTAATTAGTTGAGAGGTTAGTTTAGCATTAACTTTAATTCAATTAATTGGCTTTACCTTTAAATTCTAAATTTGAGTTGCTGCCTTCCAGACACAGGGTCTTCCATCTCACATTGGTCGAGGAGAGCTTCAGAGCCTCGCTCTCACCTCGTGGCATCTGGTGCCTTGTCTGGTCCCCGGGACAGCGGGGGTGACATGCACCATCAAGCAGCTCCGTGGGAAGGGCTGCAAAGACTCTCTAAAAGTGTCGGGGAGGCTTGGCACGGTGGCAGCAACGTCCCAACGAGCCACGCCTGATAAGAAGCTGAGCTATGGCTCAAAACACAAGCCGCGGCCATTTGAAGTGTGCCGCGGCTTAAAGAAGCAAGCTGTGGTCATTTGAGGAGAGTCCCAATCCTCAGGCAGCCATTTTAGGCACACACATGGAGGTGGCCATTTTGGGAACTCCTTTTCAACCCGGCAGCCTTACATTGTTCAGAGCAATCATAGCAACCGAGTGACTACCGCAGGCCACGGCACCAGCTGGGGCCCCAGAGCCTCCTAGAGATCTTCCAGGACATGTGACTGAGAATGGCGGAGGATAGATCCACACATCACAGGCCCTGGGGGAGGCCAGAAAGGAACCAAGGTTGGGGAAGATGCCTAGGCCCAGGAGCAGGGCTGCAACTTCTAAGCCCTCAGAGCAGCGTCTATCGAAAGCTATGACTAGAGATGAACAAAGGCGCCAGCGGACCCTCAAGAAGAAGATTGCCAGGGCAGAAAAGCAAGCCCAGGCCACCAGGCCTTGATCCCCCACCAGATCCAGATGACCTATTGGGGCAAGTTCGCACTACTCTGGTTTGCCTCCCAGGCTACAGTCCTTCCTCCCCTTCCATTTCTCCTGCTAGGCCATCCAGACAGTTGAGGCAGGAGATTTCTCCTTCTCCCCCCATATCTCCTAGGAAGGTCAGAGAGGAGGAAGGGGTTCCTTTGGAGGGTTCTTCCCGGGATTATCTTCCCCCTTGCACCTTGGCTCCTCAAGGCCCAATTCTTGCAGGGCAGTCTGAGGATGAACTTGATGATCTGAAGTTATTGCCAGAGAGCATCAAAAGACTTATTTCCTCAGCTATTACAAAGGGGGTGGCCACTGCTCTGTCCCAAAAGGAATAGACACAACCTAGGGATATTAGGACTCTGATGCCTCAGCAGGCCAGATGATCATCTTCCAGTGGTCAGAGACAACAGACCACTAGGTCTTCTTCCCCATCTATGGTTAGTGAGGGGTCGGTGTCAGGGGATGACTCCCGGCCAGACATGGGGTTCGCAGAGGATGAGGACACAGTTCTCCCTGATTCCCCAGCCTTTCCTAATCTTTTTTCTCCTCCTATGTTTAAGCACTCCTACACAAGGCCAGGAAGACCACTAAAATAGGGACAGGGGACCCTGCAGTTCCCCAACCAAGAGATCTGAATCTGGCCATGTTTTCCAACATGGCTACCAACAAGGAGGTTCCAGCCCCTCCTTTATTCCTAGAGATGGTCAAGAACCTGCCCTTCCACCTTCCTGAACCCTGGGAGCAATGACCATCGCTTCTATAACATGGAGCAGGCCTTCTCCTAGGCCTTACAGGTGCCCACGGTTGACGCCCCTGTAGCCACCCTGGCCAACTCTTCCTCAGTTGTCTCAGGGGATGTGGCTGATAAGTTGAAGCCGGAGGACAAGTGAGCGGAACTTACTTTACGTAAGAACTTCAATGGCTTCGCTTGGGTTATTAAATCTGCTGCAGTGGCCTCCTATTTCAACCACTGAGCGATCATGTGGCTGCAACAGCTGCAGGACTGTATCCCTATTCAGGACGAACAACTTCATCAGGTTATCATGAAAATCATTGCTGCCACACAATTCTCCACGGATGCCACCCTGGATGCCGTGAAAAATTCGTCCCAAGCTCTTTCTACCTCGGTGACCTCCAGGCGTTTGCTGTGGCTCCAGAACTGGCAGATGGACAACAAGTCCAAGTGGAACCTGGCCTCTGTCCCGTACTCAGGAACCAATCTCTTTGGGGAATCCTTAGACCTGATTCTCATAGAGAATAAGGATAAAAAGAAGGTCTTGCCCACTAACACCAAGAAGCCAGACAATTGTCCGATCTCATACCACAGACCTTCCTACAAGGCCCCTGAACAGGAGTATCAACAACACAGGTTTTCCCCTATAGATCTGATAGGCAGTCTCAGAGACCTTATTACTAGGATAGGGGTAGGTACCAGAGCCAATCCAAGTGGCCCTTTTGTGGAGGGAGGGGGGGCACCCCTTCCATAAAGGGAAATGACTCCAACTCGAGCATTCCCATTGGTCGCCTGGAACTCTTTGTGGATCAGTGGGATCTGATAACCTCAGATGTCTGGGTTCACAGTACGATCAGGAACAGTCTTCACCTGGAATTCCTCTCCATGCCCCCGAAGCTCTTCAGGACCTTCCCACCATCTCAAGATCCAGAACGTTGCTGCCTGATGTCCTTGGCCATTAAACATCTGCTGGACATCCGGGCGGTGGAGCCAGTTCCGGACATGAAACACAGGTTGGGCCACTACTCCAACCTGTTCACTGTCCCGAGGAGCTCGGGGGGCTGGAGAGCAATTCTGGACCTCAAGCGCCTCAACCAATATCTCATATACAGGTGCTTCAAAATGTCATCCCTCAGAATGTCACCCCACTTCAAGGGATAAGATGGGGGGATTACTTAGTGTCCGTGGATCTAATGGAGGCCTACCTCCACATCCCAATCCTGCTGTCCCATCGCAGGTAATTTTACTTCTCCCACAACGGCACCACTTCCAATACAGGACCCTCCCCTTCAGGCTAGCCTCAGCACTGCATACGTTCATGAAGGTCTTGGCAGCATTGGTGGCTCACCTACGCTCCACACTGGTGAGATTCCAATGCTACCTGTTTGACATGCTCATGCAGGCACACTTGCATGCACAGGCAGTTCACGACCTCCAGCTAACCATCCAGACTTTGCAGTCCCTGGGGTTCTCCGTCAACTTCCTCAAAAGTCACCTGTTGCCCACAACAGAAATTCTCCACCTGGGGATGATGATAGACTCGGTGGCAGGTCTGGTTTGACTGTCCCCAGAGCGGCTTGTCAATCTTCAGTCGCTGCCATGTCAGGTGTGTGCAAGACAGTCAGTTTCCATCCTAACCTTGGCCCACCTGCTGGGCAAGATGCTGTCATGCATGGGGATAGTTCCCTGGGCTTGATTGCATTCCCGAACTCTCCAGTGGGCCCTCATCCCGTTCCAGCTGAAATGCATGAGCAACTCCCTGCAGTCCATTCCTCTCTCAACGAGCGTTCATCTGTCGTTGAAATGGTGGCTATCTCCAACTGTACATCGTGGATCGGAATTCTGGGAGCCGGACCGAGTCACGATTACTATGGATGCGAGCCTGTTCGGATGGAGGGCACTGATGGACTCCAAACTGGCACAGGATTGTTGGACTGTGTCGGACCTGCGCCAAAACATAAACTGGCTGGAGTTGAAGGCAGCCTGCCTGGCCCTCCAACAGTTCAAGGACTTGATATCTGGCCACCATGTACTCCTTTTGACAGACAATGTGGCCACGAAGACTCACTTAAATTGACAAGGAAGGACCCACTCCAGGGCCTCTGGCCAGAGGCCCTGAAACTTGGAGTCTGAGCGGAGAGACATTTGGCGTCAGTGGTATTGGAATACATCTCAGGCATGGCCAACCATCAGGCCGATTGGCTAAGTTGCATTACAATAGACAAAGGGGAGTGGCAATTTCAGTCCAAACAATTTCAAAAGATTTGTCATCACTTTGGCACATCATTAGTGGACTTGTTTGCAACCCCGGTAAATGCACAATTTCTGTGATTCTTCTCCCGATTCCTGGCCCAGACTGCAGAAGGAACAGACGCTATCCGAAGCAGATGGCCCTTTGTACACTTTCCCCCCTTTTCCACTAATCCCGGGGACCCTGAGAAAGATAGTTGTAGAGAGACATCATATTAATAGCAGGACATTGGCCCAGACAGTCTTAGTTTGCGGACCTTGTCCAACTGTCAGTGTCTCCTCTGTGGAGGATCCCTCAGGAGGAGATCTCCCTGTGCCAGGGGGTCTTGATCCACCCCGGGCCCCATTGGCTCCACTTGACTGCCTGGCACTTGAGTGGAGCCTCCTGAGGAATGCAAACCTGTCCTCCCAAGTCATAGCAACCATCAATGCTCCCAGACGACCGTTGACCATGCAAATTTACAATTCTGCGTGGTCGGCATTTGTTAATTGGAGCAGCGACCACCCCCAATGCATAGGTTCCCCATGTGGGATCTACCTCTAGTGTGTGTGTGTGTGTGTGTGTATGTGTGTATGTGTGTGTGTGTGTGTGTGTATATATATATATATATATATATATATATATATATATATATATATATATATATATATATATATATATATATATATCCATTTTTTTCTATTAGTCCTGCTATGTGAATTTAACATTTACTGATGAAAAAGCATTTTTGAACCGTAATATTTTAATACTCAATGGAGAAGGAATCATGTCACAGGATTAATTCAATTTTGGATTCACTTATAACTTAGACATGCCTAGGACTTAGGACAGAAAGAAGATGGAATGTGCATATGAATGAGAAAGCTGCTCCCTGCACTTTCTCTACTTCTCTGAGAAAACTACACATAATCTTAGAAAACCATGGAGTCATAATAGTCGTAAGGGGGCATTTTAGCCATTGAGACCAATATTTGGTTCAGTCCATAAATCCAAAATCAAATATCCCTGACAAAATAGCTGTCTTACATCCCTTTGAATGTAACCAGTGAAGGAAATCATGTCACATCACCTAATTTTATTTTATTTTGTTTGGCAACCTATACATCTAAATCTAAATAAACGAAGCTCAGGATTATTGCTTCTGCTGTCAAACTGCTCTGTGAGGAAGTTGTTGGTTTTCTACTTCTAACATTCAATGCCTTCCGATTGCTGTGATTTCAGACTGTTATTCTGTATCCTGCACTCTTGGATCTTATCTCAGACTTTTCTTCCTAAACCTAAACATTCCCAATTCCTTCAATCTCTCTTCTTAAGACTTGGATTTTTGTCCAGTTTTTCAAAATGCAAACTACTGAAAGGCTTTAATAATTGGTGGTATATCAAGTATATAAATACACACTTAACCTTTTGAAGATTTGGTTTCTTCCAGTTGTCTAGTAGCATTTCCTTCATATTCCTTCAGTACCTAAAGACAGAGTTCATTTGGCCCTGGAAATTTCTTCTCACTTAAAGAGATATTCCCAGACCAACTTTTTGTCATTCTCAAGCTTCTATCTTGCCTTTCCTTACTGATCTTTACAGTAATTGCGCATGCGTGAGAATAGAATGGCTGCCGAACTCCGCTGCTCCGAATGCTTGAGAACAAGAAGACACTAACCGCGGCGCCCAGGACCCCTAATATGGTAACGGAGGGGTTCCTTTTGGGCGCCAGCCTTCAGCCCTTCCAGGGAGGTGGTTGTTTGGGGAGGGGGCCGCCTTTGAGCGGCTCCAGGAACAGCTCCGGAACGACGATATCCCCCCTGGCGTGGCTTTCTGCATCGGCCTTTTTAAACAGCTGGGAAGCGGCAGTGACGGCTTTGTGCGAGAGGCGGAGGCTTTGGCCCTGCCGTTTGGAGGGGTGCCGAACCCCCTCACTGACTGAACAACATCGTGGGGCTGGCTTATGCCCCGAAGAGGGGGTGGAAGGTCCAGGAGAGATGTTTGGACTGGACTGGGACTGGGACCGGGAGGCAGAGGAATTGGTTTCCTGTCTCCGCTATAACTTCGCTCCTATCCCCCCCTGCATCTTGAAGCGGCGTTTTACTACGATCTCGCCGCTGTTTCTGCAGGACCTTAAACGGTTTGACCATCTACCGGCTTGGTTTAGGAGTAAAGCTGGAAGAACTAATCTACGGACTCCCTGTGGCAGCCATTACCATCAGCTGCCACCATTGCAATCATCACTGCCCCAGGAGTGCTGTGTTAGCTGGGAAATTGAACTCCCTCTAGTGGCCATTACGGGTATTTACCTGGTCCATCAAAAAACCTTTACCATCATCAAGCACTATTGCATCAGAGAGGCAGTGTGCCAAGAACTTGGACTCCCTCCAGTGGCCATTATTAGTACTTCTTTTTGGCCATATACTTTCCTGGACCATATACAGCTTTCTATTGGACTCCCACTAGACTTTGTTAACGAGAAGGCCAATTCTAAGATCCTGCCTTCACCAATTCGCACAACCGTTTAACCGCGCAATTTTTATCTGGTATGATGAGTGCATGGGATTGTATGTGCTTGAGTGAATGATCCCACTTTTATTATTCATTATCATTGTATTTTTATGTGTTTTAACTTTCTGTGGGGACTGCTTGGGTGAGTGAATGAGTATGTCTGATTCGGAGGACCTGCCGGGAGAAGCGGGGGCCATGGGGGTGGTTGAGGGAACCAGAGACACGGGAGAGGGTCGGGGTATTACGGTCGTAACAGGGAGGGGCAGATACGGCGGGGACTTCAGGGCAGGCCATTACCGGGGAAGGAGGGTTCGCTACATCACAGAGATCCCTCCTTCCGGCCCTGTGAGTCCCACTCCGAGACCAGATGGCGCAAGTAATCAGGACCCTGGACTCAGGCTGCTGTCGCTAAATGCCAGGTCTGTGGTACATAAAGCTCCTCTCGTCCGGGACTTAATTTTAGATGAGAGGGCAGACCTGGCATGTATTACTGAAACCTGGCTGGGCCCAGAGGGAGGAGTCCCCCTTGTAGAACTGTGCCCAGAAGGATTTCAGGTGCTGCACCAGCCGAGAGCCCAGGGAAGGGGTGGGGGTGTGGCCGTTGTTATCCGGGAGTCGTTAGTTCCTCGTAGGGTCCCTGCTCCGGAGCTTGTCGGGTGTGAGTCTCTGCTGATAAAGTTGGACCTCAAGGGTCAAGTGGGTTTGCTGTTAACGTACCTGCCTCCCAACAGCGTTGCAGCAGCCCTCCCCTCGCTCCTCGAGTCGGTAGCCGAGCTGGCAATTGAGTTCCCTAGGTTGATGGTCCTGGGGGACTTCAATCTGCCTTCGCTCGGTGAAAACTCTGATGGGGCGCAGGAGTTCATGGCATCCATGACAGCCATGGGCTTGACCCAAGTAATCCGGGGCCCAACCCATTCGGCGGGTCACATGCTCGACCTCGTATTTCTCTCGGAGCAGTGGATTTGTGATCTTGGTCTGAGGGGTAACGACATCATACCCCTGTCGTGGTCAGACCACTGCCTACTGAGGCTCGACTTCCAGAGTCCAAACCCCCACTGTAGGGAGGAGGAACCGACCAGGTGGTTCCGCCCCAGGCGACTCATGGAACCATTAAGGTTCCAGACGGAGCTTGGGGTCATTCCTGATACTTTCGCCCACAATCCGGTAGAGACTTTGGTTGCTGCTTGGCATTCGGCAGCATCAGAGGCCCTTGACCGGATTGCGCCACTACGGCCCCTCCGAGGCGGCGGATCCCGGAGACCCCCTTGGTTCACCGAGGAACTCCGGGAGATGAAGCGCCGGAGGAGATGCCTAGAGCACCGATGGAGGTCCAATAAGTCCGAATCCAACCGAGCAATGGTAACCACCTGCACCAAGGAATACACCAGAGCACTTAGGGCAGCGAAAAGATCCCATATAGCCACCTTGGTTGCGTCCGCTGAGTCCCGCCCAGCCGCCCTGTTTAAGATAACCCGCTCCCTATTAAATAAAAGGGAAGCGGGGGAACCCTTGCAGGGCAGAGCTGAGGATTATGCCCAATTCTTAGCGGACAAAATTGCTCGGTTTCGGTCGGACTTGGACTCCATCCCTGCAGTTCCAGCCGAGGCACAAGAGGATCAGACGGAACATCTCTGGGTTGAGTTTCAGGATGTTACCCCCGGGGATGTGGACAAGGCCATGAGGGCTGTGAGTGCCTCCACGTGCGTACTGGACCCGTGTCCCTCATGGCTGGTTACCAGCAGCAGTGAGGTGACACGAGGCTGGATCCAGGCGCTCGTGACCGCCTCTCTCCGGGAGGGGAACTTCCCCGCCGCACTGAAAGCGGCGGTGGTGAGACCCCTCCTAAAGAAGCCATCTTTGGATCCAGCTGTCCTTAATAACTATCGTCCAGTCTCCAACCTTCCCTTCCTCGGGAAGGTTGTTGAGAAGGTGGTGGCCTTTCAGCTCCAGCGGTCCTTGGAGGAAGCAAACTATCTTGACCCCTTCCAGTCAGGCTTCAGACCCGGTTACAGCACAGAAACCGCTTTGGTCGCATTGACCGATGATCTTTGGAGAGCCAGAGATGGAGGATTTTCCTCCATCCTGGTTCTCCTTGACCTCTCAGCGGCTTTCGATACCATCGACCATGGTATCCTTCTGCGACGACTGCGGGAGGTGGGAGTGGGAGGCACCGTACTGCGGTGGTTCTCTTCCTACCTCTCGTACAGGTCGCAGTCGGTGTTAGTGGGGGGGCAGAGATCGTCCCCTAGGCCCCTAACATATGGGGTGCCTCAGGGCTCGGTCTTATCCCCCCTACTATTCAACATCTACATGAAACCGCTGGGAGAGATCATCCGCAGGCACGGGATCAGATACCATCAATATGCGGACGATACTCAACTGTATCTGTCCGCCCCGTGCCAACTCAATGAAGCGGCAGACGTGATGAACCGAGGCCTGGAGGCTGTTATGGACTGGATGCGGGCTAACAAGCTTGTGCTCAACCCAGAAAAGACCGAGTGGCTGCTGTGTTTCCCTCCCAAAGATTCCACCAATATTCCATCTCTCAGGCTGGGGGGTCAAATTCTATACCCCTCAGAGAGGGTTCGCAACTTGGGAGTCCTCCTAGATCCACAGCTATCGTTTGACCACCACCTAACGGCTGTGGCTAGGGGGGCATTCGCCCAGGTTCGCCTGGTGCGCCAGTTGCGACCCTACCTGAATCGGGAGGCACTCACAACAGTCACTCGGGCCCTTGTGACCTCTAGGCTGGAATACTGCAATGTGCTCTACATGGGGCTGCCCTTGAAGAGCATCCGGCGTCTTCAGCTGGTACAGAACGCGGCCGCGCGAGCGATTGTGGGTGCACCGCGGTTCACCCACATAACACCTATCCTCCGCGCGCTGCGCTGGCTACCTCTTGATTTCCGGATGCGCTTCAAGGTGCTATTAGTCACCCATAAAGCCCTGCATGGTAGTGGATCTGGATACTTGAGAGACCGCCTTCTGCCAATTACCTCCCTGCGACCAATTAGATCACACAGATTGGGCCTCCTCCGTATTCCATCGGCCAGCCAGTGTCGGCTGGCAACCACAAGGAGGAGGGCCTACTCAGTAGTAGCCCCAACCCTTTGGAACGAACTCCCCGTGGAGATCCGTACCCTCACCACCGTCCAGGCCTTCCGCACAGCCTTGAAGAACTGGCTAGCCCGTCAGGCCTGGGGACAGAGATAGTTGCCCCTCCCGAATGATGAATGCATGTTGCCTATTGTTTTTATTACATGTGTCTATGTTATTGTTTGCATTTCCCCCTCCCTGATTTTATGTGAGCCGCCCTGAGTCCCCTCAGGGAAAAGGGCGGCCTACAAATGTCAATAAAATCAAATCAAATCAAAATTCCTGATGAAACAAATTCCCTTGATGGAGAAGACTGAGTGAAATATGGATTGAGTATTCTTATTTTTTTTTCTTTATTCGCTGTTAGTATTTTAAGCATTTTTACCAATTTCATTGAGCAGTTGGTATTCTGATTCTTTTTCTTTTGTTCTGAACATATCTATATCTTCTCTCTACAATTTTTAAAGCCTTCCAATGTTGGGGCATTCACAACTTCAGGAGGCAAGCTGTTCCACTGATTAATTGTTCTAACTGTCAGGAAATTTCTCCTCAGTTCTAAGTTGCTTCTCTCCTTGATTAGTTTCCACTCATTGTTGTTCTACCCTCAGGTGCCTTGGACAATAGTTTGACTCCCTCTTCTTTGTGGCAACCCCTGAGATATTGGAACACTGCTATCATGTCTCCCCTAGTCCTTCTTTCTATTAAACTAGACATACCCAGTTCCTGCATCCGTTCTTCATATGTTTTAGTCTCCAGTCCCCTAATCATCTTTGCTGCTCTTCTCTGCACTCTTTCTAGAGTCTCCACATCTTTTCTACATCATGGTGACCAAAATTGAATGCAGTATTCCAAGTGTGGCCTTACCAAGGCATTATAAAGTGGTATTAACACTTCACGTGATCTTGATTCTATCCCTCTGTTTATGCAGCCTAGAACTGTGTTGGCTTTTTTGGCAGCTGCTGCACACTGCTGGCTCATATTTAAATGGTTGTCCACTAGGACTCCAAGATCCCTTTCACAGTTATTACTGTTGAGCAAGGTGCCACCTATACTGTACCTGTGCATTTCATTTTTGTTGCCTAAATGTAGAACCTTACTCTTTTCACCATTGAATTTCATTTTATTAGATAGTGCCCAATGTTCAAGTTTGTCAAGATCCTTCCTTAGCCTGCCTTCTGGAATGTTGGCTATTCCTGCCAGCTTGGTGACATCTGCAAATTTGACGAGTTCCCCATTTATTCCCTTGTCTAAATCATTGATGAAGATGATGAAGAGTACTGGGCCCAAAACAGAGCCTTGGGGTACTCCACTGCATACTTCCCTCCATGAAGATGCAGTTCCATCGAGGACTACACGTTGAGTGTGGTTGGTCAGCCAGTTACAAATCCATCTGGTGGTGATGCTGTCTAACCCACATTCTTCTACTTTATCTAGTAGTAGGTTATGGTCTATCTTATCAAATTCCTTACTGAAGTCCAAGTAAATTATATCAACGGCATTCCTCTGGTCCACTAATTTTGTCACTTTGTCAAAGAATTCTACATTACATGTTATATCTTGTTCCTTGGTGATCTGATCCTCTTTACACTTTTTCTTTCTTTTTTCTTTTCAGATTTTTTTTGTGTGCAGTGATATTAGCCGTCTCTGCTTTTTATCTTTTTCTCCCTTATACTTGTTTATGACTGTGCTTTTACTACCTACTTCTTTCAAAATCTCTAACCACCATGGGATTCTTTTTCCATTTGCTTCTCCTGCCCATGAACTCCAAGTTATCGCTGCTGAGTTAATTAAAATCTATTATCTTGAAGTTCAAGATGTGTGTTTGACTACAAGCATCTTTGTGTACCCTAAAAACAAGAATTCCCACATGACTCCATTACTTTTTCCCAGGTTATTTCCTTTTAGCTTCCTATTGGCTAGTGTCATATCAAGGAAAACATATCCCTTTCCATCTTTTTCTACCACCTAAAGGAAGTGGTTGTCAGCAAGATAACATCAAGAATTTCCTGAAAGGATCATGCTTCCCAGTATTAAATGAAAATCTCCCTCCCAATACTACTATTTCAATCTCTTTAAAAATATACAATTTTAGTTTTGGAAATCATTTCCACATTTTCTCCATTGGATGGGCAATGGCAGTCACCAGCAACAATATTATCTTTATGTTTATAGGAGTATAGGGCTACTATTATTTAGGCTGCAAAGTCTGGACAACCAGAAGATGGCAGCAAACAGTAAGGAGTGTCTGTATTTCCTTGCTTGCATCTGGTGGCCATCCAGAGTACTGCACTTTTGCAACTGACATATGGCAAACTATTTAATTTAAATAGTTCTCTATAATGTCACCAAATTAAACATTCAGTTGGATTTCCGAGAGATCAGGGTTACTTCTTCCAACTCACACTATGCCTTTATAAGTGGCAGTTGTAAAGTTATAAATTATAAGTAATCCTAACCCTAACACTTCCATGCAGCCTTTTTTGTATTAACAACTAAGTGCTTATACACCAGTGGTGGGATTCAGCCAGTTCGCACCTATTCGGGAGAACCGGTTCTTAAGTTTCTAAGAGGCTCAGAGAACCGGTTGTTGGAAGAAATCTTCTTTTGTTTTTTTCTGCTTTACAGGGCTAATCCTGTAAGGAAGGCAGAAAGGAAAGATTCTGGTGTTTCTAGCTTAATCTTTATTGCCCTGCTTATAGAAACTGCCTCTCCGGTTAATCCTGATTACATTGTAACAGCTAAGGCAAAGTGCCCATCGACCTGAGTAATGTTGAGTTGGCCACGCCCACACAGTCACATGACCACTAAGCCCCGCCTACCCACCTGGTCATTAGGACAGAGATTTTCTATTTTAAGATAAGAAGTATTGGGTAGGAATGAACTTAGGAAGCAAATGTTAAAGCATACTCTGAGTAGTATTTCCAATTTGTGTCCTTTTAGATGTTTTATACTTCAAATCCCATTCTACATAGTGAAATTGGTGGGTATGAATGATGGGAAATATACTCCCAATTATCTGGAGGGGCCTAGGTTACAAAAGTCTTCCTTTTAGAATTCAGGCAGTCCTCAACTTAGGAGCCCAAAATTTATGTTGATAAGTGAGAAATTTGTTAAGTGAGTTTTGTCCCATTTTACAACTTTCCTCACCACGTTTGTTAAGCAAATCACTACAGTTGTTAAATTAGTAACACAGTTGTTGAGTGAATCTGATTTCCTCATTGACTTTGCTTGTCAGAAGGTTGCAAATGGTGACCACATGACCCCCGGATGGAACACTGCAACTATCATAAATGTGAATCAGTTGTCAAGCATCCAAATGCAAATCACGTGATCAAGGGGGGGGGGCACAATGGTCACAAGTGACAACAGTGGTCATAAGTCATTTTTTTTCAGTGCCGTAGTAACTTTGAACGGTCACTAACTGAACTGTTGTAAGTCAAAGAGTAACTGTCATTTCAGTCATGCAATTCTTTACTTACATGAAAATAATCCCCACTGAACACTGGAGGACTTGGTTTTGGGTAGACAGTAGACAGAACTGCATTGTATACTTCTGATTCTCACACTCTACAAAAATAAGACAGGAGTGTATTTTAATTGATGTTGATTTGCCAAGTAATTCTCTTACACAACTTTTGTTAACTTCTTCTAGCGGATCTATTGTCTCATTTTCTTAGAATAATGGCTTCGAGAACTAGCTGCTAGAAAGGCAGCTAGAAAGGATTACCTTAACAAATAATTCAATATCTTTAATTGATTTTTGGGTAGGCCTAATGGGGACTCTTGGGACACTTGAAAGAACAAGGCAGGGATAGATTGCCATGGAGAAAATCAATTTGTCTGGCCACCAGTAGTCGAAATGACTTGATGACACATAGTCAATCATCAATCAACATATCGACTCATTTCACTCTGGCAGGGATGTTCTTTTATAAGAAGATATTGTCAGCCTTGCTTGTGCCAGACTCCCATGCTACCTGGGAGTTCTGAGAATTAGTTTCCACCGATTTTGGCAGGCACTTCCTTGAGTCATGTACTTTCTTTTGCCTCCCGGAGTGAATGAGATCATTAACTAGAAGTTTGACATTAGAAATGGGGCATATGATCAGAAGAGGCATTGCCATTTCTTGTTGGGGCAGTATGCCCATGTAGCTTTTCATAGTTATTTGAACCATCTCAGCTGGCTTAGTGCTATATATCTCTCTCTCACCCCCACCCCCACACATGCTTTTTACAAGCACATTGCTTTCAACCTACTGTGTTTTTCCCTTAATACCTCTACTGCTGTGATGTCTTAACAGACACTGATGTGACATGCAAAGCTCTGAAATAGAAGCTCTAGGGTGCTTTATCTCCTGTTCCTGCAATAACCCGTGACAGTCTACGTTTTCCTCTCCATAGGCACTATTCATAGTCCTTTCATAAACAAGTCCCTGTGAATTAAAAGGCTTGCAGGGTGGGGGAGACAGTGGATGGCATCATTATTAGGAGGTAAAGATCAAAACGAAAGGCGATATCCCAACTCTCTCCCATGCTGTGGACACTAAAGTTACCTGGGTCTTCTCTTTCTACCTGGATGGTGAAGGACTGCTGAAACAGGATTTTAACCTTTGCATGATACTTATTTAAATTCCATCTCAGGCCAAGACTGCGGGTGTTTTTTGCCCTAGAAGAGGTTTTTATTTGAAACCAACTTGACAAAGAATAGGCTACTAGGAGTGTATCTGGTCTGCAGTAATAAATGCCAACCATTAGGTGCCATAAAGTGTTTGGTTTTTTAAAATCACTCTTTGTAGCTTCTCGTGGTTGTCCACATTTTTGCAACCTATCTTTAAGAGCCCTAGAGAGAATGATTTGATAGGATAAGCTTTCTGCACACTGTAGCTACATATGATGAAGAACTGTATAACATAGCAGTCAACAAAAAGAAAGAACCCTTCAAACTCAAATGTTATCCTACAGCAGAGATGGGGAACTATGGCCCCTATATGACTTCAATTCCCAGAATTCCAGAGCCATCATGCCTGGCTTAGGAATTCTGGGAGTTGAAATCCTCAGGTCATAAAAGAGCCATAGTTCCCCATCCCTGTCCTTCAGAAACCTTCATTGAAGAGTAAGATTCCTTCCATGGTTTTTGATTCAGCTTTATTGTTAGTTGAAGGAACTGGAATAATTTCCGATTCCTTCAACTAACAATAAAGCCGAAACAAAAGCCATCAACCCGATTATCCTTAGTCCCTCTCAAAATATATTCTAGGGCTTAAATGGAGTTTATAGAACTTCCTGGTTGGTGGAAGAGATGGCATTTCAGTTTTAGCAAGTTGATTGTTAAGGGAACAGATAATCTCCTGAATCAATTATGGCTTGGAATTTTCTGTAGACTCTTGACTAGTTAGAAAATAACATGAAGCAGAAAGAAGAAAATCAGAGGTTCTCAGAACCTCAGGTCCTACCTAGAGGGATTTCATCATTCAGTGAAAGTAACTGGCAAGAAATCCAAATCAAAGAATATTTAATTTTTGGCTAATTTAAAAAAACCTTTTGGCTACTAAAAGAGGTAACAGCAGTAGCATTCCCCCATCTTGCTATATTATGTTCATACTACTCTTCAGCCCAATAATCTGCAGCCACATCAAAAACCTCAAAGAATGGACAAGGTTGACCTGGCCTAGGAACCCCAGTACATTTTCTCATGGTGGTCTTGAGAAGCCAAAAAGAAAAATTTGAAAGCAGTAGTGCTCTCCTGCTATAGCCCTCTCAGAGATATCTTGCCCTTGAATATGGGAATTCACATTCACATAGATTCATCCTAAATAATACAGAGTTATTGGATTTGTTCAAAATCATGGAGTGTTGTTTAATCCACATAACACCCTAAGCCAGAACAAGCACAATATGTGAATGCAAAAATGTCTGTATATGTAGCTAATACTTTTCTGAGATCCATGTAAGCCAACAGAGCTCTTCTTATCTTAGCAAAACAAATTTGTGTTTGCCTAAACAATCTAAAAAAAAATTAAGTCTAGTATTAATGGAGCTTTTTGTAGGTAAAATGTTTTGGGAATGACCCAGCTGCATTTTTTCATTAAAACTTCCAATACAACTCTTCACTTCCCTTTGCAATAGTAGCCTTGTTGGCTGTGACTTTTGTCCCATTTTATCTGCTACTAATATAACATTACAGTTTGTATTACTGCTTCCGAGCAATTTGTTAAATGTCCGTCTTCACTATTGTACTGTAAGATTAAAGATACTTTACTTTCCGACTTCCAAGTCTGGATATTTATTGATAGATATGTTTCCCAGAGTACAATCTCTCACCTTAGAGGAGTAATAAAGAAGAGATAAGGTGAGTGTTAGAGTTTAAAGAAGATACTTGCCTTTACTATAGGAAGAACAAGAAGAACAAATGCAAACACTTAGGAATCAACAGTTGAACTTGATGGGTTGTGGGTTCAAAGATATCTGAACTCAGTGGAAGCTATAATGTGGAAGTTAAAATGGAGCAATCTCTATTGACAGATGATGAGTGCCGTGCTGTCTCTGTTAATCTGCAATGCAAAGTACTTTTCCTTCAAAAGCCGTTTCAACGAAATCCATGGAATTGAGTAAATGATGTAGAAAAGTCTTTGCATAGTCGTCTTCTGCTGTAAGAATGAGTAGCTTTCTGTAAATTTGAACCTCTGGCAAACTGGGACCCTCCATTTCCCCTTTTTCTGGTCATCTTCCATCAGCTGTCTAGTTTGCTCTTTTCTCACATCTGACACCTCCTGAAATGGCAGAAAGTAATTACTACATTCTGTATGGATCATCTTCACAAATCATGATAAGCAAGCCCCATCAGGGAACAGGCTTTCCCTTCCTAAGTTTTGTTGCAAACCACAGAAAATCGCCTGGAGGGCTTATAGACAACTAACAATCTGAATTGGTCTCTCCACACGTCATCCATTCTTGGCGAAGCGTGCAAACCAATGTCTGCATTTCCTGGGTCGGATGAGGAGAGCACATCTTTCTCCTTCTCTCCTAGCCACTTTATACAGAGGCACAATTGAGAGCATTTTAACAAACTGCATCACTGTTTGGTTTGGTGGCAGCAAACCAAACAGTGGTGCAGATAGAAAGTCCATACAGAGAGTGGTAGGGAAAGCTGAGAAGATTATAGGAAGCTCACTTCCTATAATTCAGGATACTGGTTATAAGCACTATGTGCTTAGAGCTCAATGCATTGTTAGAGACCCCACATACACACTTTATGGTCTGTTTCTGTTGCTCCTCTCTGGGAGGAGGTTTCAAAGTATTTCTAGCAGGACTAGAAGATTCTGTAACAGCTTTATTCCCTAGGCCCATCTGACTGGTAAACTGTCAAGATTCATTTTTCTCACCATGTAGATGTTTACATTCAAACTTCACTCTGTTGTTTCTCTGTGTCATATAATATATGTGGGTACATGCATAATTTTGTATTTATTTATTTATTTTGTCATGTTTATGTAGTGTATATTGAAGGTGGTGGAGAGCTGTATGCAATGAAATTTCATTTTAATGTATGCAATTAGTGTACATTCAAAGTGACAATAAAGGTATTCTATCTATCATCTGAAGCCCATGAGCCAGATCCCTATTTTAATATGACTCAATAACAAGCCCCACTTATTTCTGTTTCTTGATCTCTTCCCACTGTCTGTCTCTCTAAGTTGCTAATACTAGAAGCTGTAGTCCCAACACATCTGTAAAGAATCAGTTGGGAAATTTTCTACATCATTAGCTCAATACTTTCATGCACTTTCAATACAACATTTCTACTATATCCAAATCCGTTCTCAGGTTCTTCTTACCAATCTCATTTGTGGCTGGAGATAATGAAGCTTTTCCTGGATGCCCCTACATAGGGGGTGTTGTAAATCCACTGAGAAATTTTGGTAACTGGCAATCTTAAAAACCAAACAAGCGAATTAAACACCTCCTTGCTGTTTCCAGCCTTACACCATTTCTTGTGTGTGATGACAGTAATAGCGATAAGATTAGAATCAGAGGTGGTATTCAGCCGGTTCGGATCAGTTCGCTCGAACTGATAGTGAAAATGTATTTAGGTACATTTTCAAGCCACACGTATGTGTGCAAGCCCCACGCGCGAGGTCATAGCGCATGTGTGGAAGGCTGAGCACATGCGCACACTCTCACATTTGTGAACCGGCGGGGAAAGTAAGTGAATACCACCCCTGATTAGAATATAAAATGCAGTGATCTGTCACACATTCTTACAGGTGATTTGCTGAAGCACTGCTACATTCTCCAAGGCACCCTGAGGGTAGAACAAGAAGCAATGGGTGGAAACTAATCAAGGAGAGAAGCAACTTAGAACTGAGGAGAAATTTCCGGCAGTTAGAACAATTAATCAGTGGAACAGCTTGCCTCCAGAAGTTATGAATGTCCCAACACTGGAAGTTTTTAAGACGACGTTGGATAGCCATTTGTCTGAAGTGGTGTAGGGTTTCCTGCCTAGGCAGGGAGTTGGACTAGAATACCTCCAAGGTCCCTTCCAACTCTGCTATTGTATTGTATTGTATTTCTTCCTCTTACAAATACCAGTTAGGAGTCAATGGATGAACTTGATGGATTGTGGATTCAAATAAGTTGAGATGATAAGTTTTTTGAAGAATCAACATTTTTCTATTGCTCGAAGACAATGAAGGGAATAAGCCAGAGGTGGGTTTCTGCCAGTTCGGCTCGGATTGGCTGAACCAGTAGTAGCAGTGGCGGGAGGTTCCACCCATCCGCCTGGACACTTCTGCACATGTGCAGAAGTGTCGCACACAATAGAGAGAGCACCCAAAGCAGTAGTAAAAAAAATAGCAATCCACCTCTGGTATAAGCTATTAAAATAGTATTTATAACACACCCAAAATCTTTTTGTATAATGGATACATGCATAGTTCAAGGGAAGTTTTACTGTCCGGAATCTGCCCGGTTAATGTTATGTTAACATATTTTAATAAGTAATAAGTGTCTTTTTAGAAAGTGGGAATCTTCAAATAAATAGAACAGTGGATTCTTTTTTCCTTCAAATGAAGCATCTTCCTTTGTGTGTGATCAAATCCATGACTGTATGTAGTCAATGTTCAGTAAACATGGAACATTTTCAGTAATGCATTTTAAGAGCCCAAGAACCAAGTTTCATTGTTTTTTTCAACATCTTTTCAACTATGTGTCCCTACTTCATCGATTAATTATAATGGTAGGGAACTTGCAGTGAAAATCAGTGCATCCTTTTTATACCTCATTATGATTTGCTTGCTTGGAGTTCGTTCAAGAAGTCTTTTCCATGTGAAGGCACTTTGAAGTGAGGGTTAGAAATAGTACTTTGGCATGCTCTACATTATGTTTCACATTATTGTCATGTCAACTCTATTGACAAGTGAATGTCAAGCACTAAATCAGCTGCTTCTTACTTTCAATCCACATGCTTTACCATTGAACTGTAATCTATCCTATTGAGTCAAAATTTTCATTTCTCCAATCATCTATCCACTGTTTGGGTAACATGAATCATCTTTTGGCTGAGTTCACATATACCACTAAGCTACAAACATGGTTTATTTGGTTTTGGCTTGGCATAATGCGTAAACCAAATTCTTGTGACTTGTAAGCCTCCATGTACTGTAGCTTATTGCACAGGGCAAAGTCCCTAGCTCGCTAGTTCAATTAACCATGGTTAAATGAGCCATGACTTCATACGATATACGAATGCAAAAATAGCAGAGATGGGTAAAGGCCTTACTCCAAGGCTGTGCTGTGCCTAGGATTTAGCTTTCACTGTGGCATAGAAAGTGTTGGCACAGAAATCCTTGTTCCATTTTCAAAACGGCTTTCCAATTTGGCTCAGACTAGAACATGTTTTGCTTTACAAAGTTCTGTGTAGTTCAGCACTGAGGTGAATTGGCAGGAAAACCTAGAGGAACAGCAGCTGCTGCTGGAGGTCATGACCGAATTGGATTGGCGAGACTGAGTATTGGAAAGTTGCCAATATCCAATAAAATATTTTGTGAGCCCAAGATGTGAGCTCTATAAATAAAATTACTAAATCATTCATCTTTCCCGAGTGATGTTGCACCAAAGTTTGGAAAGATGCAGAAGGCTCTTTTTTCACTTTATGCCGTGCTGCTACATTAGTCAATCATGTATAATGCACTCAGCAGGAATTATACAGAGAATAGTTCAGGGAACCTTGTATGCTACCAGAGTATGGGAGAGAAATCTAGACTATGGAGTCATTTAATGTTTGCATGTTTTAATGTTGTTGCACTGTCACTTGTGTGTTTTTCTAAATAAATCAGAGAGGTGACAGCAACTAGCCCGTCTCTGCAGGAAAAAAAAGTTATGTATGATATATAACTCAAGAGGGTTGACAGGATACACAGCTAGTTGAAGCACAAGCTGTTTTCATAGGGATTTCTCAGCCAAGACTGTCTGACAGTCTTTCCTTTTTTTGTTGGCAATATTACAGCAGCTTCTTCATCGTCTTCTTCTCCTGCTTTCAGGCACTCTGTCAGAGTGGCCAATTCTTCCATTTCCATCAAGTATACTGCAGGGGACACCAGCACCTGCAGCCTAGCTCTCCAAGCTCCAGGAGTTTCCTCTCAAAAGTTTGTCAAGATGACTCTCAACTGCAGATATTGAAAGAAGAAGGAGATATTTTGTGCCCGATAGTCATGGTGACAGTATCTTACCTCCTTATCAGAGAGCAGAATTCACAATATGCAAAGCTATCACGGGATGTACTTGGTTTTGGTTTAGTATGTTGCGTGAACTTTCTCATTATGATTTAATAACCATTTTTTATGGCTTAGCAAGATGTGCGAATGTAGAGAATGTATTCAATATGGTAGCTTATTTAGTAAAACACAATTTAGCAAACCATGTTTATTCTATTACATGAACACAGTATTTTCTTCTCAACAAGTCACAATCAATTGGAGTTTTGCAAAATATGTTTCTGCTCACAATTTAGCCCAGTGAGGAAAAGATTTAGCTGTTGTAGTCAAAGACTCAGCATTTCCTGTAGGACTCGACTATCCTTTCCCACCAGAGTTCCTTCAGATTTTTTGGGGATTATAGTGCCCATAATTCCTAGTCATCATAGATTGTAGCTCTGTGGAAGAACTTAGTTTTTAATCCTAATTCTAGTTTATGCTAAATTTGTGCATCTCTGTGTTTTGTGGCTTTGCAAGCCACGTGAGGCCAATATGTTTGGATTGTTCACTGTATTGTGAGAACCTAGAGTATGGACTGGATTCATTCATCACAGAATGCTAGAGTTGAGAGGGGTCATTTGGTCCATTGCCCTGCTTAGTGCAAGATCCAGTACAGCCCCTCTGACAGATGACCATTTGGCCTCTGAAGATCTCCAATGAATTCCCACTTCATGTAGCAGCCTCATCTCCTGGCTAACAACTTGGAGAATCAATAAGTGTGTTAGGAAATTGCACCAACCCATATGGGAGATCAATCACATTTTGTTTGAACTTCAGCTGTGTGCACTGAAGAAACCGCGCCCTCCACACAAAAGACTGTGTTAGTTCTGCATGTGATTTTTATCTCCGTCCTTTTCTTATTATTTCAGATGATGCTTCCACTAAAGACAAAGTGTTTTCCCTGTAGTTTTGTAAGTGGGAAGGCAGAATGTTTGCCCAGTGCAGGGCTGTCAAACTCCTGGCCCATGGCCAGATGCATCACGTGCTGGCCACACCCATGCCCAGTTTAATGAAGCGGAAAAAGGTCCTGATACGTCACATGATGCTGCCATGACAACATGAGTTGGACACCCCTAGCCTAGTGCTACTTGTACTCAAAGTTATGAATCAATGGAAGAGATGCCCTCGTGAATGAGCATCTTTAGGTTGCTAGGCAGTGAACAGAGAAGTATAGAAGATCATAGGGTTTTTGCCCACTTCCTTGCTTAATCTCTTTTCTCATAATGCTCACTTTGGGATTTTGAGTCTGAAATTCCTTTGGACATTTTAGAAACTGCTGGTATTTCTTTTCTTGCCTCCTCCCTCCATCCCTAATTCAGTTCTCTTTTTCTAGAAGGTGGCTGCCGCTGGTGATCACTTAGGCTTGGCTGAATCATCATATGATTTGTGAGGCTGGAGAAAAAAATACCGGTAACTGGAAAAGAAGAGGCAAATATGAGAAGAGGCTCAGTTAGCAGTTGAAGGCTAGGTTTATTCAATATTGTTAATCGGGTCAGTGGTGCATTGTATGGGCCTATTAATGCAGTTGTTCTCGCTTTGCAACTTCCTAAAATGATGCATGAATCTGTATGTTGCTCCTCACAAATAAACCTAATGATTTGAGCAAGTAATAAATATATCACTGTTTATTATTGTATCTCAGTTTCATGGGAGGGAGGGAGTCTCAAACTTTGCAGCACAACAATTGTCCAGCATCAATCAGAATAGAGCTGGAAGGGACCTTGGAGGTCTTCTAGTCCAGCCCCCTGCTCAAGCAGGAGACCCTATACCATTTCAGATAAGTAACTGTCCAGTCTCTTCTTAAAAGCCTCCAGTGATGAAGCACCCATAACTTCTGAAGGGAAGCTGTTCAATTGGTTAATTATCCTCAATGTTAGGAAGTTTCTTCTTAATTCTCTCCTTGATTATTTCCATCCATTGTTTTTTGTCCTGCCCTCTGGTGCTTTGGAAAATAAATTGACCCCTTCCTCTTTGTGGCAGCCTCTCAAATACTGGAATACAGCTATCATGTCATCCCTAATCCTCCCCCCTCCATCTAGACAATCATACCCAATTCTCCAACTGTTCTTCATATGTTTTTATCCCCAGGACTTTAATCGTTTTAGTTGCTCTTCTTTGCACTTTTTCCAAAGTTTCAACATCTTTTTTGTAATGTAGTGACCAAACCTGGATGCAGTGTTCCGGGTGTGATTTTATCAAAGCTTTATAAAGTGATACTAATACTTCACGTAATTTTGATTCTATGTCTCTGTTTATACAACCAAAAATTACATCAGCTTTTTCTGGCTGCTACCACACACTGCTTACTCATGTTTAAGTGATCGTCCACTAGGAATCCAAGGTCCAGTGGTGGGTTTCAAAAAATTTTTAGAATCTCTTCTGTAGGTGTGGCCTGCTTTGTGGGAGTGGCTTGCTGGTTATGTGATTGGGTGGGATGGCTTGCCAGCCATGTGACCAGGAGGGAGTGGCTTGGCAGTCATGTGTGGGTGGGCATGGCCAATTTGTAAAATGTGGTGAAACTCACTTAACAACGCTCTTGCTTAGCAACCAAATGTTGGCTCAGAAACTCTGGCATTTGAAGCACACAAGTCTTAAAGCTGTCAAGTTACAAGACCCTTGCACCCCTAACCCTTTAGGAAAAAACCCCAGGGGTGTTCAAACTTGACAGCTTTAAGACTTGTGGACTTCAACTCCTAGAATTCCTTCTCTCGCTCTTCATCATCAAAGCTTTATAAATTGATACTAATTACATCCGCTTTTTTTGGCTGCTATCACACACTGCTTACTCATGTTTAAGTGACCATCCATTAGGACTCCAAGGTTCCTCTCACAGTTACTGATTTTGGGCCAGGTTTTGCCTAATCTGTACTTGTACCTTTGGTCCATTTCAGGCATGTGCAGCCAAAACTTGAGAACAAAGCCCAGGGCAAGTTTTGATGGTTGTTCCACTTTGTCTATGCAAGCATCATTAGGCATTTGATTTGGTGTTTTTTTTAAAAAAAACCATATTTTTTTAAACCATGGTCATATTCTCAAGTTCTCTCCCTGGATCATCTAACTCACAATTTGGGAAACCCTATGTACAGAAGTAGATGTGGCACAAGTATGTAAAGCAATTGTGATTCAGTGCCCTCTCCTTCTTCCAAGAGTGGAATCAACTGTGAGGTGATGTCTAGTCCCCATCCAACCATTCCTGAGGATAGGTTGAAAATAAAAGGTCCATCACATCATTCTCTGCCAAGTTTGGCAGTAGAAGACACACCATCCAGCCTATTATAGATTACCAAACTGTACCCATAGTTGTCTGTTTGGGCACTGGGAAAATTAAGATACATTTGGTGTGTTTTATAACTATCTTTCTTAAACATGACAAGGCATTGCATCAATCCATCTTTCTTGTTGGATACAACTTTATAGCAAGGAAGATGAAAACTGTTACCAGTTCTAAGGTCCTTTGGTGCTATGCTATGTTACAATTTTGACGTGTGACTACAGCAGTTACAATCCTTTACGGAATCATCTGACGGAACACTATTATACATCTTCACTTTCATCTTTTCTGCTTGTGTCTTTTAAGATGCATTATATACATGATGAAGATTTGCTAAAACAATCTGGATGCATGGCCCCAAGGAATAACTGGTAAAACTGGAGGGAACCATTGATGGTTCAGGAACTGTAGAATTTAAAGCTGGTTTGCAAAGCACTGAGTTATCTCTAGATGGCAGAAAGGAGTTAAGGTTTTATGTATTTCTTTGTTGGCATCTGGCATTTTCTCCTTCTTCTCTTTTTTAACCCAGGTTGGGCTGTACAGCAATCCAAATTCAAAGGACAGAATAGTGTGCAGATTTATACACTTGTAGAAGCTACTGGAACACCTTAAATCAAATGTGTCTTTTGACAGGACTGCATGCCATCTGTGGAGAGCAGCTGCTTGAACCCAGGAAAAGATCAGGTGCTTTATAGTGCTCCCAGCAAGTGCCATGTACACACCAACTTGTGCTCTGAATCATGTTTTGCCCTTCACACCTGGATTTCTACAAAACTGTAACGGCATCTTTATTACTATCCCACTGACTGGCTTTATGTCATGATATAAATGTAACCTATAAATAAACTCATCGGTTGGAATAAAAGTTAGGGATCCACACGAGGTCGTGATTTTGTGAAGAAGTTGTCCCTAATTATACGCCACAATTTGCCTCTGTTAACCTAATAAGTTAAAGACCTAACTATACAACATGCTGACTGACTGAAGATTGATTGAAACAGATGGGCCTGTTTAGTATTCAGAAGGCTACAGGGAGATGTGATACCTGTCATCAGAGAACCAAAAAGTTGTCATGGAAAAGCTCTCTTGTACTCTTCCACTCTAGAGACCAGAATTAGAAGTAATGAATAAAAATGTCAAGAAAGTTGACTTTGACAAAATGTCACTAGAAATGTTCTAATTGTAAAAGTTATTTGACTGGGGAACAAAGGCTCTTGGGAGTTGATTGATGTATTTAAATAGGTCTTTTTCATCTCAGATATGTTTTTCAACCTCGCTGGTCTACATATCTATAGATCTATATCTATCTATATCTATATAAGTTTTTAAGAAGTAATTGGATAACTAACCAACTAACTGAAGTGGTATAGAGTTTCCTGCCTTAGCAGGGGGTTGGACTAGAAGACCCCCAAGGTCTTCCAATTCTGTTATTCTATTCTGTTTCTGTTTCTATTCTTTTTCTGATTTCTATTCTGTTCTGTTCTGTTCCATTCCATTCCATTTTCTATATCATCTATATATTTATATCATCTATATATCTCTATTATGTGTGTGTGTGTGTGTGTGTGTCTGTCTGTCTATCTATCATCTATCTATCTATCTATCTATCCATCCATCCATCCATCCATCCATCCATCCATCCATCTATCTATCTATCTATCTATCTATCTATCTAATGTTTTATCAATAGGAATAAAATGCAATACAGAGAAAACAGAAAAACATACATAAAGTTCACGTATCTTAAAGTTTTCAAGGTCATGTGATATTGCAATTTTACAACTGCATCGCACGTCACTAGAAATTTTAGTCTCAATTACCAGTGTTATGTGAGGGCTACCTGCATGGAGATTGGGTATCTTTGTTGTGGATCTGCCTGGAGCCTCATTATTTCTTTTGCCACCCATTGCTGAAAAGTGACAGCACAGAGGCCGACTTTGATAGCAGCCCAAAGTATGCATTTTATTACAAGAATGTCTACCACCATTATCATTTAAAAGAAAAATGTTAAAATATGAGTTGAAATAGCATTACGTTTTTAAAGCGACTGTTATCACTTTCTTCATATAAATAATACGCCTGTCAAGATGCTACTGAAATTCTGCCCTTCAAGCTGTGAAAGGAATGACCTTCCTAAATCATGAAGCGTCCGTAGTATCTGTCCTGTGGCAATGTTACATTTATTAGATGTGTCTTCTTCGGGATATTTTCAAGTGTCTTGAATCTAGCTACAAAATCAGTAGGACTGCGAATGTCTCCCCTCTAAAACTAAGAATGAATACAGAGATAGAAAGAAAGAGAAAAGGAGGAGACTTTTAAAAACCTGAGATATATGGCTTGCTTGGGGAAAAGAAACACTGTTTTTTGTCTGTATGAGAGGTACAGACACTAAAGGTTACATTTGTAGTCTAATGCCATGGGTCTGAGATCTTTGCTCAATACAGAACAAACCAGCTGCCTGTATCCAAACTCTGAGGAGAATCAGGTATATTAGGGAGCTACAGTTATCTTCACATGTATGGCATGTGCTTTGAGTCTAGGAGGGATGTTGTTAGCCCTACAGTGTAGAAGAGGCAAAGAAACTAATGCCATATAGATCATATAAAGGTAAATGCTTCCCTCCCACATACATATTAGTTGTTCCCGATTCTAGAAGGCGGTGCTCTCCATTTCTAAGCCGAAGAGCCAGCGCTGTCTGATGACAATTCTGTGGTCATGTGGCTGGCATGACTAAATACCAAAGGTGCATGGAGCACTGTTACCTTCCCACCAAAGGTGGTTCCTCTTTTTCTACTTGCATTTTTACATGTTTTTGAATTGCTAGGTTGGCAGAAGCTAGGACAAGTAACGAGAGCTCACTCCATTATGTGGCACTAGGGATTTGAACCCCCGAACTGCCAAGCTTTCTGATCGACAAGCTCAGCGTCTTAGGCACTGAACCCTTCATATAGATTACTGTAATAGGTACAGAACAGAAACTTACAAATCTGAATGTGCTTCTCCCCTTCCTTATTTTGCCTTCATGTGAGGGGCTTGGAAGGGGCTTGTCTGTTTGTTGTTGCTGCTGCTGTGTTTTTTTAATGATAACTTTATTAAAGATTATAATTGCCAGGATAAAAGATAAGAACTAATACAAACAATAAAAAGTAGAAGGTACAGAAAAGATAAAACAGAAAAAATAAGAATGTAGTAAATCAAAAGAAAAGTATATAAATTCATCATGAGTATGTTTTTAGTAACTTATTACCATCTCTGAAAATACAACAAATAATATTTTCTTCTCATGTGTTATTTAGTTATATTCCACCTTTTTTATTTTTATAAATAACTCAAGGAAATGAACACACCAATTTAATACTCCTTCCCAGTCCCATCACATTTTCTATAATCAAATCCTTAAAGTTTCATTTCAGTTCTGATTAGCATAATCCATTAGGATTTACTAGAGATAACTTATCTATTATAACTTGATTAAATAAACCAACTTTACATTTCTTCCTTTTAATTTTAATAACTTAAACTTTAGTCCCTACAAATAATGTCCTAGGACTTTTTCCCCATGTTTTCAATGCCCTTTCTCACAAAGTTTCTTCAAAGCTTTAACAAGCCAGTTTTGTAAATTCAATATAGGAAAATTATCCAGACCACTTTTTTTGTTTTATATTTGTACATGCCTTTAAGTTAATAAATATTTAATTATTAGTTATCAGCCAGCTACTTTTATATGTCCAGCATAACATCTTTTTCTATATCTGTAATGGAATGTACAGATAGTCCTCGACTTATGACCACAATTGAGCCCAGAATTTATGTTGAGAAAATTGTTAAGTGAATTTTGTCATTTTACAGCTTTTCTTGCCACATTTGTTAAGTGAATCACAGCAGTTGTTAAATTAATGACGTGGTTGTTAAGTGAATTTTGCTTCCCATTGACTGTGCTTATCAGAAGGTCACAAAAGATGGTCACATGACCCCTGGACACTACAAATGTGAACCAATTTTCAAGGTGCATTTCAGAAGTAAGGCAACTAAGAGGCAACTTAATCCAGATATTATATGTGGTAGAGAGAGGGTAAAGACAGCCCCTCTCTAATAGTTCATAGAGCATGTTGTGAAGGCAGATAGTAGAGTGTTCAGTCTGTCAAGAATTTGTCTGTAAATGGGAAACAATAAAGAACTCAGCTTGGAAGAATCGCCATGTCATTTCTTGGCTCTCGGACTTGACAATATCTATTTTGTAGTGTGTTATTTTTAAATTCACTTTCAGATCAGTCTCAATCTTGTCTGATAAAATTTATTACTCTTCCGTAATATTTTTAAACACAGTATATCTATAGAGACAAATACTCTTAAAATTGACTTCTGGGTTCATTGTTTCAAAAATACCTTTCAATAAATCCAAAATAAATTGCTTCCTTCTGTATTAGTACGTTGAATTTTATGTTTTCTTCTCCTTTAATTATAATTTTTAGTTCCTTCTGGTGTCCAACCTTTAAAATCTCATTCTATCTTTAATTTAAAAAAAGGATTGTAAACAAAAATATATTTTCCATGTGATGGATTCTTATAATTAATTTCAGGATGATAGTGAAAAGCAGGGTTTGCCTGGTTCCCCTCAAATCCATTTGCAGTGTGGAGGCTGAAATGCTCTGTTTTGGTAAAATGCACTGGGATTTTAATTACCCCTCACTCGTGCACAGCATGACTTTAGTCTAGTTGCAAACTCAGTTGAAATAAATGACAAATTAGAACAGAGTGTGTAGAAGTATCCCTTTGAAGGTAATGCACTATAAAACAGGATCACCCACAGGATTGTTGTTCCATGAGGTGGATACACTTCGTTATGTTTAAGAGAATAGTTGCCTCTGGATCCAACCAGGAGGTGTGAAAGTATCGGTGTAGTAGTTTCCTTATTTCTTGGGACACTTGAGTCTAGAGTTCAGGTTGTTTAGATACCTGTTCCAAAAGGATGCAGAAGATCACCCTGAAGGAGAAGCTACTTCAGCAAAGGCAGGTGTTTGCAAAATGAGCTGTTATTTTGGCTCATCTTCAGGACAGAGTTGAAATGGCTACTTAAGGGAGGCTGGAATTTTATTAGCATCCTCGTTGCCTCTGGTGGCAAGCTGTGTGCTCTAGCTTGTCAGAACTACCAAAGTGAAGGCTTTGTGGCAGGAAGAAGAGCCCCAGGGTTGCAAATCCACACAGAAAACCATTGCAGACAAATAGCTCACCATATTAAAAAGCTGGGCTGTGGGTGCAACCCTTTCCATATGTTGGCTGTTGCACATGAAATGAATAGTAAATTTATGGGGATTTTTTTCTTCTTCCTTTTAAAAAGAACAGTTTTCCAAGTGCTACTCTGAATGAGCTAATGGCCTCCTTTCTAAGTATTTCTCTGAAGCACAAAATTGGCATGGATTGCCACCATTACCTTTTAATTCTCGGTTGCCCCTGAGAGCTTGTAGAACTGTAGTGTGCAATATAAGTATACCGTGCTGCCAAGCCAAAAGGTATGAATTAAATATGCATCTATGTTCAGCTGTCATGCTGATTTGGAAGAGACCGAGTTTGCTTTCCTGTTTCATAGCATGAAACAATCCACCTGGGAGGTGGTCATAGATGGAATAATCAGACCAACTACATGCTATAAGGGAAAGGCCTTTGAAAGGACTGAAAGTAATGTCCCAGATAACAACTAATTGGAACCACACCTGATGTGCTGATAGGTTGCTTTTAGTTTCTGTGAGTTGCTCCTAAAATGCATGTGGGTCAGGTCAGGGCTGTCAAACTCTTGGCCCATGGGCCGGATGTGTCACACATTGGCCACACATCCAGCAAAACATCCGGTTTTGCAAAGGGGGGGGAGAAGTCCTGATACATCATGTGATGCCACCAAGATGACATGAGATTGACACCCCTGGTCTAGGTAATATTCCTAAATCAGTGGTTGACCATGCGAAATATCTGAATGTTGCCATTGTCATAGAGAGGCAGTCCAAGGAATGGAAGATCTATGGCTTTGCCAATCGATCACACTTGAAAGCAAGAGATATGGCTGTTTATATAAAGAGTAATGTCAGAGAGAAACTGGCTGAGCATGGAGGAGTCAAGCAGCAATTAGTCTGAAATCTTTACAAAGGCACAAGACAGCAAGAATCCCATTGATCCTTATCTAGTCTGGCCCAGGTGCAAACTGCCACTCTGGGAAGATTGCTGTGAAGTAGGCATCAAGCAGCTCCCTGGGTGATGTTAGGGCAGTCATTCCAACCTACCTAAAATGACAGTTGTGTTATATATGAGTGGTGGTGGTAAGAGCAATAGATCTGGTACTGCAGTCAGCTCTAAGTACATGCATAAGAATTAGCAGGCCAGATTGTAAAAGAGTAATTAATAAATCTTAGTCTATTTCTGTTTCCCTATGACTGAGCTTGGCAAAATGAATGCTAGTAGAAGAATAAACCACAAATAGCACAACACAAACTCTCTAATAGGTAAGGTTTGCTCAGTCGGCTACCTTTTTCAGTATCACAGAGTAGCCACACTGTTCAGCTCCTTCCCAACTGCTGTTCCTATAGAGAGAAAAAGCTACTGCAGTGTTTTAAGACTTTGGAAAGCCAGAAAATCAATCAAAATGGCTGGATTGTGAATGAATCCCTCCCAAATGAGCTCACAGCACTTGATTTGATGCCTGCGATCAATTTAAGATTCCGTTTAAAGATTCATGGTGAAGGGGTGATTTGATTATATTTTCTTCAAATTGAGTTGCCCCTTCCAAGCTGTTTATTTCTTAACGAAATGAAGTGGAATCTAAATTCCGGGAGAGTCTAAACTTATTTGAGAATTGCATTGGATATATCTTAAGTTAGTGACACTTTTTCCACTGTTTGTACTGCTGCATTGGCTGTAGGAGATGCCCGGAGTAAAACTGGGACAAAACAAGGAGAGTTATGTGATGTATATTTTTCTTCTGTTCAACTGAAGATAACTCTTTTGGAGGTTCATATAATTCCTTGTTATTTTCCTCCAGCTAAGACCTACTACTATGCTTATTTCTTTTGAATAGCAACAATAACATCTAACAGCGTATCTACCTTATTCCCCACACCCTTATTTTTCATTTGGCTAATCCTTTTCCAGAGTTGTAGGCCTGCCTTCCCCCAGCCTGATTCCCTCTTGAGGTGTTATTTGTTTTTTGCAATCTAATCCAGGATAGCCAAAAGCTACATTGATTAGGGATTATGAAAGTTTAAAACAAAAACATCTAGAAAGTACCCAAAGCAAGGAAGTCTGCTTTACATTCCTGGCAAATCTCTTACTCCCCAGATATGAACCCATTTGAACAATACATATAAAACCTGATTTCCTCCAGGCCAGTCTAATACACATTTGTACTTAATCTTATTCTGTCTTCTTTTTTTTTTGCAAGAAAAATTTATTTTTATTAAACAAACAACACCCAAAAAAACATCATCTTACATTACATCTTGTAGAAAGTGTGTCAATTGGTTACAATTAGCTTTCGTGCATCTCTTCCACAGTCATTACTTATATTCATATCAAATGTCAAAGATTCTTAATGAGTTTTACTATCAACGTAGCATAATTCTCATTTGACTGAAGTTGTTTTAGTGTTCTTTTGCCTAAAATAATCCATATTAAAAACACAATCACCTGATGGCATTTTATTAATTATTACAAAAATCATCCAATAACCTTAAGCTCTGTTTTTGCTTGCAGAAATGCGACTTTCCACTTTGGATTTTCTATAATTAATCATAACATTTTTACTGAATAAAGAGGTTCTTGGATCAGTTGTCTTCCATAGTCAAATCTACCTTTTGTTTGGAACGCTCTCTATATATAGGATGTTTAATTAGCTGTTGCAGAAAATAAATGGGTTTCTAATTAATGCAGTTCATTGGTAAGAGAGCAGGATACGTCTACTAACTAATATTTTTGGATAATGCCACAGGGTAATGGGTGTGTCTTCTCCTTTATTGCTGTATAATATTTGGAACAAACTTATCAGCTGGAAAAAAAGAAAGCAAATGTATCATAGCAAGCAATCATGGTGGAATAAGGTCATGGTATGAATAAAAATGTAAATGAAATCATTTAAGAACTAATATATGTGCACATTATTCTACTTATATTGCCAGCAATATTTTCCCCATTCAGAAAAATAGGCAGTAACAAAATCATTGGTCCTCACTAATGATCCACATCATCCTTCCATTTTCGTTAAACTTGTTACAAGCTCCCATTGCCATTGACCTTTTAAAAATGCCTTTAGCTGCCTGGTATGAACTTAATGTTTATGTTGCAGTTTAATAGAAGCCATGATACATAGCAAGACTGGTATATAACAAATTAGCATAGTGGCAGTTATCACAGGGAGTCACAGGCTTATCCCCATGCTGTTGATTCATATTGTTTTATCAGCCACCCATAACTTGGGTACTTCCATCGGAAGAATTCCACCTCTGAACAATACATAGGTTTTCATTTCTGGAGTTTGAAATGATCTGTCAAACATTCCAAGAGGTACTACTGAACACCATTAATTTTTGGGGGGTGTATATTCATGTGCCTGAGAATAAACCCCATTAGTTCTTGGTAGTCATGCCTTTAGCTTCCTCCTTTCTCCTGTACTTGCACAAACACAATGGATTTAACAAACGGTAGTTGGTTCTTAACAGAAAATTGAGTAGTTTTCATCCCTAGAACAAGAGTTTAATTTGTGGGTACACGGTAAGTTTATATCACAATACACTTCTATCCTCCAATACCATATTGTGGGCCTCTGCCCTCTGGTCAAGATGTCAGCTATGGTTGCCAGCAAAACATTGGGAAGTCTATTGGCTAGATCATGATCACTAAACCCTGAGGCTCAGCACTGCCCAATCTGTGAAATCTTAGGACAAATAGACTTTAAAATCAAAATTGAAAAAAAAATCAAAGCTTTTACAGCTAATGGGTTTATTCATATGATACTTGTTTTCCAACTCCCCAATTCCCAATCAAAACATTATCTGGATAATGTTCTTATCAGAGCTAATAAGCAGCTATAAATAGCCAATAAAGTTTGTGAAAAATTTCTCCCGGCAAGATCAAGGATGTTATCTAAATTAGGCAACAACTGGTTGCAGTGATAATTTATCATGTTATACAGTTCCTTGGGAACCTACTTTCTGTGTTACAGAGGGTTTTTAAATCATGCATAAACTTCATTTTTACTCCACAGGTTTTTTTTTAAATAGGTTGTTAACTTTGGAGATAAAGGTTGAGCAGTAGGTTTGTATGCAAACGAATGTTTTCAAAATCTCCTGCTTTGTGGCCACATTTAGAGTAGTGGGAGGAAGTCTTTCTATTCTTTCAGTATACTAAATCCTCGATAGTAACCTTCAAACTTTGATTCTACATTTGCTCTTTTCTCAGAGGACCAAGAGAAAAAAGTTTATTATGTGCCATGAAGTCATTAGCAATCACATAAATTTTCTCCATAATGATCTTTCCCTAACCTGGTCTTTCAGGTCATCCAACATTGCTACTATAACTGAGATCCTCCACTTTGTTAAAAGAGTTTGAGGTTTATTCAACCACCAATTTGTTAGCCTGCAGACAGTTGCCTAAGCCAGCAATCAACACTCCAGCAGTTATGAACTATGGTGGCATCTTTATTACTGCTTCCCTCTGCAAAAGAAAAAAAAATGTGCTTGAGAAAGAGACCCTTTTGGATATTAGGAGTATTTTTACTGGGAAGGAAGCTCCTCTGCTCAATGACCTAATACATAAGTGATCATATCAGCCAGAAGCATTAGAACTGCAAAATGTGTATTAATTTTCTAGACCAGTTTCTGATTACATTAGGGGGATCAGTGAGCTTTGAATTTCTTCCTCTTTCATTTTCTTCTCTCTCTCAACACGAAATGTTAAAAAGCAGACACAATTTAGAAAGAGTAGTGATTAGATCTATTCCTATTAGCAAAACTGTTCCGTATAATTTGTACCTTGAATAGGCAGTGGGTGATATATATTCTTAAGGTTATTGAATGTACATGGCACCCCTATTTCCTCCCAGACTTCAGTGAATCAAATGTTATTTTCTCAGCCAGCTAAATTTCTCTCAGTGTCTGTTTCCATCTAGATCTTTAACTTATTGAAATCATAAATTTTCACTCCTTTCCCCACCTCTGTCTTCTTGTGCTTCACATTCTTTTAGAGAACATGCATGAACTATTTGCTTTCCACATATAATGAAAAAATAATCAACAAAAGATGAGGTATGACTTACCAAAAATGTAACATTACGTTTGCACGAACCAGACTGAAAAAATTAAATAATATCACAATTGATTTTTATTTCCTCAAAGGATGTGAAGTACAATGGTGGTTGTAGTGTAAATAAAGAAAACCGTCATTTTAAAATGAAATACAACATTTTCTGATACATGTACTTATAGATGGAGTTATTGGAAAAGAACCATGTTATGCATGTGGAGGTGCCTCTTCCACTTCCAATTAAATGTGATTCTTACTTGGAAGAGACTTTTGGAGAAACACCTAGGTCTGAAAGGCGTGTCAAACTGGCGCCCGTGGGCCAGATGCCTCACACGCCGCTCCATGAATGGGGAAAACATCGTGAATTGTCACGTGACGGGAATGTGACATGGCGACCTAGGATAACCTATTTTTAACATGGACAAGCAGAAAAGTTATAAATGTATTGGCAATTTTTCTCAGCATGTTATCTTCAAATGTGTTAATAATTTCACTTGTAAAATCCTTATATATGTATGTAAGTACCGCAATAAATTTAGGCAGCACCACAGTGGAGAAGGATGATGTACTGAATTAGATATATGTAAGTACGCACATAACATTTCTCACCTACTTTTACAGCTTCTTTTACAACCGTTTTAAAGGCTACTTTTCAACTCAGCTGCTACATTTATAACTCTAGCTTGGCTTAAGCATTTGGGCAGATGGTTCGTTATAAATCTTCTGCCCTCCTCCAACTGATACACCTGGATGATCTCCAAATTGATTTGACTGTAAAGCCACAACTAAAGATCCCACAAGCATGGGGCATTTCCATGTTTCTGAGGATGCCAATGCCTCTGATTCATTCTATGTGCTTGAGGCAATATGTTGTGATCTCCTGAAGCAGTCAGGGAGATGCAGGAGTGAAGATGCAAAGACTTTTGATAAGGTTAGCTAAAGCCTAAAGAAACCCAGCAAAACTATCTGGGATATATGGTATTTTGCTGCTGTTGTTAGTCCATATAGAGCAGCTATCTTCAACTTACTGCCCTCCAGGTATGATGGACTCCTGGCTATGACAAAGGATCATGGGAGAAGAAATCTAGCAAATTTGAGGAGATAGCAAGTTAGTAAACATAGTGAGGGGGAGCAAAGAACACAGTTTCAGGAGTTTCAAGCATATTTGTATCTATTCACTTCAGTGTCCTTAAATTGACCTTCAAGTTTCTTTCAAAATTATTTGCAAGATATTTCTAAATTTGAATGTATCTTAGATTAAGACAACTCCAGACAGAAGCTCCTGCAGTCCTGGCAAAGCCATGTCAGTTTATATCAGTATTTATTTTCTTTCTGTTCTCCCTCTCGTCGCTTTTTCTGCACTTAAGTCAGCTGAGCTGATGTCTGGTTCGGTCTGAGCATAATGCAGAAAAGTCATATGCAGTGCATAGAGGGAGAAAAAGCACCTGGATATCACATAACTAGGCTCACATAACTAGACACCCAGAATCTTAAACCTTCCTAGTGTACTAGAAACAGTGTTGGAGAGTTGGAAGTTTGAATGTCTCCATTGGAGATTCCATTGGAGTTGGGCAGCTTATAAAGTCAAATGAATTCATAAATAAGAATGAGAGCTATGGAACACTGAATAATATTCAGCTTCAGTGAACTGTTTGCTTGCTGCCATGCTGGCTGAGAATTCTGAAAACTACAGTCCCAACAAATTTGCAAAATACCAGTGTGAGGAATAGTAAAGCCTGATCTGCTTTAGCAACAGATCTCTCTGTTTTCCTCCATTTAGGCATGTTGCTAATTTTTTTTCTGAATGAAACAAAATTTTCCAAAGTTTTAATTCAAAGAATCCTGGATGCTTGTTCAGACACCACATTGATATGGGTTTTTTTGGTTAATGCAGACACTGATACAAAATCCTCCCTTATTAGAGGCATCTTGTGAACAAAGTGATTTTACTACAAAAAAAAGCAACCAAAAAGAAGATATGGAATAATAGATTTAAATCAGAGAAAGCAGATTCCAGTTAAGGAATGGGGAAAGGGTTAGGGTTGTTTTTTAAAATATTGTAGGATTTTTAATGGTGTAAGCCATCTGGACTCACTGTTTAGAAGCCATATAAATGTGTTTAACAAATAAATAAACTAAGTGTTTGAAAAATCTTCCTAACAATAATGGAAATTTGACAATCAATTTGATTATTCATAGAAATAATAGAAATAGAAATAGAAATAGCACTTAGACTTATATACCACTTTACGGAGCTTTACAGCCCTCTCTAAGCGGTTTACAGAATTAGCATGTTGCCCCCAACAATCTGGGTCTTCATTTTACCAACCTCAGAAGGATGGAAGGCTGAGTCAAGATTCAACCTCCCAAACTGCTGGCAGCCAGTGATCAGCAGAAGTAACCTGCAGTACTGCACTCTAACAACTGCGCCACCATGGCCCTTCATTGGATGCATTCAAGTGGAAAGTAGACAGTCATCTACCTGGAATGCTTTAATTTGGATTCCTGAATTAGGGCTCAATTGCATAATTGGCTCCTTTTGATTCTCTGCATAGGTTTGGATTCTTGGCCCTTAATCATAGATTTCGTCTCCTATCTGGGGATAAGTTTTATTGGACTCAGTTGAACTTTTTTTTCCTAAATAGGCATGTATATATTAAGCTCTGATTTATAGGTATTAATTTACATTGGAGCCAAAATCTGCTAACAATCCATCTTCATTTAATAGATTTCCATATTCTGTTCTGCATCTTTCATTGAAAGTTAATGACAGTCTTTGACAACTAATGTCTATTAAGAAATTAGCCAAGTGGAAAGTCTTCACATTTAAAGTTTCCTTGGTGGTTGTTATCATTCTTTTCACTGAGTTTGTTTAATCTTACCCACCCTACTATCCCCCAGATGTGATGAGATTGTCAGAATTCCTGGTTTGTATTAACAAAATAACAAACTGGAAGATGTTACATAATACAAATTGTGGGGGGAAGAAGATAGAGGGGTGTTCATTAAAGGATGTAAGAAAAATCAGCTACAGGTAATTCTTGTTTAGTGATACAATTGGGACTGGTAACTTGGTCATTAGTCAAAATATTTGCTAAGTAAAATTGTGACCAAGTTTCTGTGTTAATTCAGCTTGCCTTTGCTTTACAGACCAGTGAAGGTAATAAATTCAAGGACTGATCCTAATGTTACTTTTTCTTAATGTGAATAGTTGTTAAATGAGGCAGTTGCTAAATGAGGACTACCTGTTTTAAACCTGTAGTTTGCCATTTTCATGTGAACTTCTCCCCCCCCCCCCCAGAATAGACATCCTAAAACAAAAAAATAATTCTTAGCAAACAGAAAGAGATGCACAGATGAGTCTAATTTCCATGTTTGTTGAAATTGCAAAAAACGTGAGCAAAACTCCTTACCATCGAGAGATTTGCCAACATTGTTCTGGAATCTTGCACTCACATATATCCCCCAGTGAGTGTATGAGGGAAGATGAAGGCATGCAATCATTTTCCTATTAAAACTCCTTGAAGCAGCATTCAAATTAATCAAGCACAAAGTTTAAAACAACAATTCACTGAAACAAGACAAAAACAAAAATAACAGTGCTGAGGAAGAGATTCAAGCATTCCAATTGCTGCCAACTCATAGAGCAAACATTTACGTTGTGAGTATAACAATTAACAAACCACTGTGCCCACTGACATCTCCCCCTGTGCCAAGTCCTGCTGTTTATTTACTTATCTGAGCAGATCCAGTTTTCTGCTCAAAAGACTTTGCTGTTATAATCTGTCTTTCTGACACCCTTGATTTTTCTTTACTCCTGGCTCTGCACTCTGCAACTATACTGACTTCCTTTCTTGTGTTCCATAATGCTTCCATCCTACTGTAACTTAGGAAGAAATTATAAGGGCATCTAGACCTTACCTTTCACTGCTACTTGAAGTACTGATTTAATCTATTTGAGGAAGGGGCAGCCAAAATTGGTAGAAATCCCCCAGTCTGACACTGCAGGTGACTCATGCTAGAGTCAAATGCCAGCATAGATGTTCCTAGCCAGAGCTGAAAGGCACCATTGAAAGGCGGCAGTTGCTGAGTTTGATTGATGGATTGATTGAACTGAATTAATACAACTGCATGAGGATCAAAGTGGGAAGATGACATATCTGCATTTCCATGAAATGGTTCTTCCATTGAAGATGGAAGTATTTGCTTCGGTCACCTAACCTGTTTGTGGGAATCATCATTGTGTAGCACTCTGCAAGTGTGATGAGGCTAAGACTTCCAAAATTTTCATTCCATGCTGTTGGAGATCTGGAATTGAGGAAGACAAGTAAATGTTGACAACAAAGTTTTTTTTCTGTCCCATCTGGATATTCTGGAATTTGAACCTGACCTATTCTGTAAAATGTGGATGGGCTAAAGAGAGGAAACTTCTCTTAAATAACAGACAGTTTGAATGTGTGAAAAGAAGAAGTGTGATATAATCAAGCCAACAACAGATTAGGATCTGAGAAATGTGGGTTCAAACCCTCACTCAGCCCCAGTTTATCTGACAAGAAGCTATGGAAATAAGAATGGAGGGGTAAGAAATCTGAGATTCTTAGAAATACAGGAAAAAATATAAATAATAATGAACTGTGAAGGTATAAAGCTGTGATGATGAACTTATGGCACGCATGCCACAGGTGGCACGTGGAGCCCACGTTGCAGGCATGTGAGCCATCGCCCAGCTTAGCTCCACCACGCGTGCGCATCGCCTCCTGCTGTCCAGCTGATTTTTGGGTCACTGCCGTGCATGCAGAACTGAGGGGAAGTGGGGGCCCCACCCCATTTTTGTCCCAGGAGGCTTCAGGAAGGGCTGCTAGGCCCATAATGGCATGGTGGGGGGGTACTGTGCCCCTCCCCGCAGTCCGTTTTTCGTCCCTGAAGGCTTCAGGGAGGCCTGCTAGGCCCAGATTGGGGTGCGAGGGTCACATGAATGTGTGGGGGAGTGCGGGGGTCACACACACAGGGGTGGGGGAGTGGGAGGGTCATGCACGCATGTGCAGGGGTCCGGGGCACATTGCATTATGGGTGTGGGCACACAATTTTAGCATGCAAGGACAAAAAGCTTAGTCATCACTGGTGTAAAGTGTGTATGTTCAATGCAGCAAGAGAAACACCATTAAACTGCAAGAATTTTCTTTGTAAACTAATTCACAATTCATACCTTGTGCACAATAAGAAAGCTGAGGATAGTCAGAATATCGTTTTTCTTTAAGAATTTTTCCCATCTCATCTAGATTTTTCTGATATAATTACAATTGAACAGCCATGATCTTTTCCATTTCTATTTCTGCCTCTAATTTAAAAGGTACATGAAATTCGATTATAATGTACCTGAAATAATATATGAGATGGTATTTTCCCAAGGGTGTTCACACAAATGGTTTTTATGCAAGTATCCATTCTCAAATTATATAAGAAAATCTTGCAATCATACAAGTATACATATTTGACATAGGCCACTTGAAACCTTGTGAATAAATAGTGCACATTTGTTCCTGTTCCACATGGAAAGTATTCTTGGCCCATCAAGTATAACAACTAACTTCTGCTTATTAAGTTTCAAGAAGATGCTATAAACTGAAATAGCAAGGTTTGAGAGATTGGATTAGTTGCATAGTAACAGACAATGACTTCAAGTACCTAAACCAAGGGTGAAATTAAGCAGGTTCTGATAGGTTCTGGAGAACTGGTAGCAGAAATTTTGAATAGTTCGGAGAACCGGCAAATACCACCTCTGGCTGGCCCCAGAGTGGGGATGGAATGAAGGTTTTGCAATATCCTTCCCCCCCAGGAATGGGGAGGGAATGGGGATTTTGCAGTATCCTTCCCCTGCCATGCCCACCAAGCCACACCCACAGAACCAGTGGTAAAAAAATTGAATTTCACCACTGACCTAAACTATATATTGAAGGAAGAGAGATGTGGTATTGACTGAAAGCTTATGCGTTTTAAAACAAATGTGTGCTAGCCGACTGCTAATTTGTTACAACATGCAATGAGTCTCTTGCATACTACTTGACGTCAGTGTGTAATGGAGCTATAAAGTAATTAAGTATTTTCAGCATCTTGAGTTATTTATTTAAAAAATAACAAAAGTGGGATAAAAGTGATACCTGAAATTTAGGGTTACAAAGTAATCCAATTTGCATCTTTTTTTTACCTAATATGAAAAGTTCTAGAGGATGTGATGACAAATACCCTTTTTGGCAATTTACAACATCCATACATCTTATTGAGCCGTAGTGGTGCAGTGGTTAGACTGCAATATTGCAGGCTAACTCTGCATTCCCACTGCCAGGAGTTCAATCCTGACCGGCTCAAGATTGATTCAGCCTTCCATCCTGTCATGGACCCATTGGAGCCCACTTAGGAGGAGGAGAAGTTGGAACCAATAGAGATGGCACGTCTCCCTTGGCATGTTTGGAGAGTCCAGGGACTGAGGACAATGCTGTCCCAGGCCCCTCAGGTATTTGGGGGGGGGGGATTTGACTGGATGGAAGGCTAGCTGCCCTGACAGACACAAGGAGACCCAGTTGCTGACAGGCAGTGGTGCTGATAGGCAGTGGATCCCCTATGATGAGGAGCAGCTGCCTCCCCCCACTTGATTCAAGGGTAGGAGAGCAGAGCATAGGAATGCTCAGAGAAGGGCTACAAGGCTACTTGGGAGAAGGTTACCCCACCTCTTCTCACAAAAAAAATCTGGAGTGGATCGACTTAAGGAGAAGCTGTAGGGAGTTAGTCTTTGCCAGAAACAATTGTTTATTTTGATTTACACTCCCCTGGGCCTTTGGCCTTGCCTTGAGGACTGATTTTTGCCTTTTGCTTTGCCTAGCCTAGCTTTGAGGACTGTCTTCTGCCTTTTGTCTTGTACCTTGTCTTTGCCTTTTGGAGTACAGTTTGCCTCATGGACTTGCTTAGCTGGGTGGAATGGACTTGGGACCCTGAACCTTTCCTGTGAGCATGCTCCTACTCTGTGGACTTTCGTTGTTATATATGGGATGTTGTTTGGGGGACTGAGGATGGCTCCCTCCTCAGGGTAGCATTGGGTGGACCCTTACTGGTCACTGGAAAGCTGCTTGTAGAAACATTTACTTAGACCAATTAAGGACTATCTAGAGGCCTGCCTTGCCTTGATCACTTGGGTGATTTGTCATGATCCTGACTAATGAATCCAAGCAAATCAGAACTCTCAGGCTGAGGTCTTCCTCTAGGAACTTCTTTATTGGGTATCGGCACAATCAAATGGAAAACCAACTCTAAATGGTTCCCACGGTTTCAGTATAATTAAGATAGGAAACAACTCCCTCCCCAAAAGTCACAGGTCACGTTGGCCAACTAGGTTAATTGGTGGGCTCTCCAGGCACTCCTCCCCATCTCTATCCACCACCTGTAGAGATGGCCTTGGTTCCCACGAGATAGTTTTGTCTACCAACCTATTTCATCCTCCTTTCGCCTCCCCCGTCTATGTGGCAACTGAGGAATACAGAAATGGCTTCTGACAGGTTCACTTCGATTGAACATCCTTCTGAGGTGGGTAAAATGTGGACCCAGATTGTTGGTGGCAATATGCTGACTCTGTAAACCACTTAGAGAGGGCTGCAAAAGCACTGTGAAGTGGCATACAAGTCTGAGTGCTAGAGCCACTGCTATTGCTATTATGGGGTCAGATAAATAGTGGGGAAAGGATACATACAAGATTAATGTGGATATGCATACATATGTATATATGATATAAAATGTATTCTGAAATGCTTATGGAAAAAAGCTGTCAGAACTGGTTTTTGTTTTTGTTTTTCTGTTTAAGAAAAGCAAGCACTTTTTTCTCTAATCCAATACCCCCTGGAAAAGCCTTAGAGAACTGCCTTCGGAGTAAATTATAGTTCCCAGTCTTGATGTGCATAATTTTTTTTAAAAAAAGCCGTACCATTTGCAGGATTTGCCGGTTTTGAATGTTTAACTTGTGAGCCATTTTTCCTGTCCGCTTCTTTGCATTACCTATACTACTAATGTATGATGTATTATTTTACCCCTGCCTAGTATATTCCCAGGATACAATTACATCAACTTCTTATTGAATGTTTGCTGTCTTCAAACATTTTATGTGTTTCTAGGAAAAAATTAGCTTGCCCTAAGGTAGCAGTGGGAAGAATAATATCCATTAGGTATAGGTAACAATAACTAAGGAGTGGTTCTCCAGTTTTCTCTTGCAGTGTATGCTGAACATCTTAGCACTGTTCTCATATGCCTTCTCCCTATTCAATTACATCCAGAGATTAGCCTTACCTGTGACTGAGCTATCACAAATTGAAATCCTGGGATAGCAATAGTGTGTATACCAACCAAGCATTGCTCTGTTGAAGGACTTAAGTATTCAACTACAAGTTGTCAAACACTGAAGTGCTGAAAGCTCGAGTTATAGGTGCATATGTCCATGCGTAAAGCACATCTTCCTTGGAGACCATCCATCTGTAGAACAAGAATCTGGGAATAATTCCAAAATTCATGTATCATCTTTGTAATGTGTGTTGCACTTCCAGCATTGCACTTCAGTGTAATGTGAATCATAGAGTGAGATTCCCAGCAGCCTTTTTAAAAACACACACACACACACACACCGATAAATTGCTATTCTTCATCTGTTAGAATAGGCAAGAGAATTCATATCTCTGGATGTGGACAAAAAGGTTTTTTTTTTTAAAGGATTAGTTTTTCCCTATGGAAAGGGGCATTGTGTGCCATCTAGTTATAGGCCCGGCTGATAGACAACTATTTTTATTCAATTGATTTTCTTATTCACAATGTTCTTGAAGGTAGTAGAAGATCATTTTTTCCAGCCATTTTTTTTAATTCCCAAAGAAAAGAAGCAACTTGAAGGCAGTCCCTGATTATTTTTCTTTTTACTGATTTGAAATGCTGAGAAAAAGGAGTAAGTTTTTTTTTTAAATGAAGTGACCCTGAACTGTAAATTTGGTGCAATAATTTTCCCCTTGCAGATACTCCACACAAAACGGGGGAAAGTAGCCTGGTGTTTTGTTGAAGAAAAGGGGGAGTCTTGTCAGTTTTACTCACCTTCTGAAGGGAACTGCAAAACCCTCAAGTCTGCATTCCTCTTTCAAGACCTGAAGCTCAGGAGCTGGGAAGAGGCCTGGGGCCATTCTCCAATGGGAAAATGGACTCACAGGATCCCGGGGTGGGGAGGCTCAGTAAATTCTAATATACACCAAAATAAATAATCTTGACTGAGCTTTCAAACCAGCACAAAATTATTGTTCCTCAGAGTTAACAACATCTCCAGATTGCCACTTAACAACAAGAGAGAAGATCCTAAAGATAATGAAGCTGCTGGTGTATTTCTAACTGATCTCACACTAAGTCTTGACTCTGCTACATCAAGCCTGCCAATCCCCAGAAATGCTAAAAAGGAAGCAAAACCTGTCTTTGGGAATCTGAGAGTCATGGTTCAGTAAAGGAGAACATTTGTAGCTCAGGGTTGGTATGAGGGGTCCTTGGTACTCTCTGAGCTTGTTTGGCTTTCTTGCAGAAATTTCATTACCGAAACTAGGTAACGTCATCAGGACTAGTCAACGCTAGACTTTTTAAACAACAGTCCCATGTCTTTCTGAACAGATTGGAACTCGGAAGGCTGCAAAGATTAGTGATAGTGGTAATTGCAATAGCACTTGGACTTATATACCACTTTACAGTGGTTTACAGCCCTCTCGAAGTGGTTTACAGAGTCAGACCCCAACAGTCTGAGTCTTCATTTTACCAACCTTGGAAGGATGGAATGCTGAGTCAACCTTGAGCCTGGTGGGACTTGAATTGCCAATTTGCAGGCAGCCGGCAGTCAGGAGAAGTAGCCTGCAGAACTGCACTCTAACCACTGTGTCACCGAGGCTTGGTAAGCTGGGCTCTCAATTTGGAGCCGAGGATACAAGAATACAAGGATAGAATACTTCTGTTTTCATTTTCCAGTGGCAAGGTGTGTTTAGGCCTATTTTGTAGCCACAGAGAATGCAAGAGAAGGGTGGCAGCGGCAGCAAGCGGAAGGAAGGGAAGTGAGAGAGGCTCATGAAGAGAGGAGGCAACAATGATGCACAAGGGAATGTGACTTAGTTAGCAACAGTGCAACATCTGGTTGGAGCTACCTGAGTCCAGAGCTGCAGCAATTACCAAACCAAATGCTCAAAAAGAAAGGACTATTGGCAACATCACCCTCTGTCATATTGTAGGATGAAGGGCTACGTTATAATGTGTTGTCATCACCACCATTCACTTCCTGACTAGCACATGGCTCTTTTGGTAAAATCTGAAGTTTCTCCAACTGGGCTGCTTGGGAGTATTCCTTGTCAACATTAGTTCCACTCCTCATTTTATCTAAAGGAGTTTATGGAAAGTCTGTGATCATCTTCATTTCTGCCAGTGCCGAGAGACTCAGACCCAAGGAGTGAAAATCTTCATCCTATCCTGAATTTCTACGTATCCTACACCTCCACTTCACACAAAAGGAAAGGAAAGAATCAAAAACCCAAGTATCTTGTTACCATAATTTATTTTTTTGGATAACAGAAGGGAAGATGCCAAGCTGTCAAGCCAGCTTTCTACTTAGAGGGCCTTTTGTTCCAGAGATCTACAGCAAAAATTCCTTCCAATGGGGAAGTGGCTCAAGCTCCACAGACTTTCAGAGAATCCCACCCCAAAAAATGGCTTCAAAGTACTTCCTCCTGCATCATAGTTTTGATAGAAATAAATCAGAAATAGATCAGTATCCAAGACACAGAATGGATTGCGCCACAGAGGTTCTAGAACAATGCAAATATCTGGGAGGTCATCTTATTGTTTCCTTGAATTCTGTACTGATCTTAAAACTTAGGCAGTTTCATTTCACTTGTTTAGGTGACCTTACTGATCTGTTGCTGCAATAATTTGGCCTAATTTTGAGACATGTGTGTATGGAGGTGGGTGTTCAGCCTTTGGATAGCAGAAGCAAAGCCTATTTTAATCCTGTACTTATGATGGCTGTGTGATGATGGTTTAAATGGTTTTAAATGTGGGACTTTACATATGATTAAAAAAACAAAATATCTGTGGCTTTTCCTACTACTTCTGGGGAATATAACTAATGACAGTTTGCGGTTATATTTAGAGAATGCAACTATTGGGTGAAGTGGGAATGGGAGGTTTTGTCGGAAAAAAATACCAATTTCCCTATTTTGCTAAGTATTTGTTACCTTTAATCTCCAATATCTTTTTTTAAAATTTTTGAGATTAGGATTTTCTTAGGTGCAATCATTATTCCCAAATTTATTTGGGATAAGCTCTATTGAGTGCTAATGGGAAAAATTACATACCGTACTTAGGAGTTTACAATATTCTATGACATTTAGAAGCAGTGAAGTAGGCTGAAATATTGTTTTGAACAGTATATTTTATTGTCTAAAGGGAAGGACTGTGTAGGATCATTAAATCCAGAGACTAAAATAAGCTAACTGGTTCACTGCTTTACCCAGTTATGTTGGCAAATATGTCTTCTATGTCAATCAATTTCATATCCATTGTGATAGAATTTCACAAGCGTACACAGACTGCTTTTTTTAAATGTGGCCCAGCAGACCATCCAGCACATCAACATTAGTTGGCTGGACTATTCATAGTGGTAATTCTGAATGTATTTCAACTATTTTTCTGTACTTGGGTTACAACAGAATGTGAAAATACAAATATTTGCATCAACCCAATTTAATGATAGAAAGCCAGTTTGGTGCAGAGGTTAGGGTTGGAAGCCAGAAGACCATGAGTACTAGTCCTGTCTTATGTACAAAGATAGTTGGATGACCTTGGACAAGTCTGACTCTCTCAGCCCTAGAGAGCAAGCAGTGGTAAATCATTTCCAAAATCTTGCCAATAAACGTTTAGGGACTTGTCCATGCAATCACCAGGAGTCAGCACTGACTCAAAGCCCCCGCTCCCAAAAATCAAACATATACATAAAGTGCCTTCTTCTCATCAGAGACTTATACATCTCCTAGATAGGAAAACTGTGTACTGTTTTTAATTATGAGAGTGTTACACAGCAACTAGAATTCTGAATGTTGCAGTCTCACAAGGTTGGAAAGTAATGGTTGAATGAAGAAAGTGAAGAGAAGCAAAGAATATATTGGCTCATATGTGCAACAACCAAGTGTATGGGCTTATTTTGAGAGAAAGAGGCTGTAAAATTAGTCAGTGTATAAATCAAGATTTCATGGGCTACCTGAAAATTTGTAAAATCATTAAGACATGTGTGCTATCGACTGTTGCTTAAACAGTTACAGGTGAAAGCTGAATAGAAGTAAACATCCCAAGAAGAGGAGGACATATTCAGTCAAAGAATTGGTAAGAGTTGGAATCCCAAAGATGCTGTTCAAAAGGCAACTGGACTTCCGTGGTTTTTTCCTTGAAAACATTTTCACTTCTCATCCAAGAACTTTCTTCAGTTCAGAAGTTGTTCTTAGATGAAAAGCGAAACATTTTCAAGGAAAAAACCCCAAGAAAGTCCAGTTGCCTTTTGAACAGCATTTTTGGGACAACCATGACCTGAATGACTGAGAATCTTGTGGAATAGCCCACTTCATTACCAAGGCTCTGCTGTGTATTGAATAATAATATAAAACATTTATGAGAAATGATTGTTTAGCCTCTCTTATACCCTCCAGATATGGAAAACCTACAGCTTCCTCAGATTGACAGTTTTGTACAGATTTTATTATCAGGAAGTTTTGCCTCTATTTAAGTCTTAGTCATAATCATAACTATCATTCCACTGCAATTTTTAAGAGAGGGAAATACATACATTGACTATCTATATTTTTTATCTAGTCCCTTAAGACATTACAGAAGTGAGCCCAACTTTGCTGATTCAGTGATTTTGCTGCCAAACTTTGATGGTGCATTCTTGGGATCCTAGAGGTTATAAGAGAGCCAGTTTGATAAAGTGATTAAGGTACCAGGTTAGAAACCAGGACACTGTGAGTTCTAGATCCACTTAGCAACAAAGCCAGCTGGATGATCTTGGGTCAATCACTTCCTCTCAGCCCTAAGAAATAGGCAACAGTTGCAAACCATTTCTGCAATCTTGCCAAGAAAGCTTCAGGAACTTGTCCAGGCAATCACCAGGGATCAACACTGACTTGAAGGCACACACATTTTAAAAAGGTTACAAATGGAGAGGGGGGACCTGGGAGCACATGAAGGCTGTGGTTAGCCCCCACCCCCGGAGTGTAAATTTTAACTTCACAACAACACTATGAGATGAAATAAGGCTGAGATATTTGCTCTATCCTTCTAAGAGGACACATCGAGAACCTGAATTTATTTAGCTAATGTCACCTCATGGCTTCTGCTATGTTGCAATATTTTGGGGAGGGCTTATTTTCAGGGGAGGGCTTATTTTAAAGCATGCATTCAAAAGCCTGATTGGGCTTATCCATGGAGGTCTTATTTTCAGGGAAACAGGGTAATTATATACAAAACCTCTATGAGGATATGGCAATGGCCTTATAACTTGATGTCCAATTCAGCTATCCAGGCAATCGTCTTTGGCACTGATTTTTTTGCAAATCTTCTAAGTAACCAATGAATGCATGTTGTGGGCAGTTTTACATAGCAGCACCACAGCTTGCATAGTAGCACCACAGTCACAGCAAGGGGAATTTGTCCATCCCCACTGAAGCAGGGCAGAGGCACTTCTTCCAGTATCACATCTAATTCTGTTTAGTTTCATCCGGGAAGAGCGAGGCAGGTTAAAACCAGCTGGTTTGGTAAAGGGCTCACTAACATCCAGGCCACAAGAAGTAACTTGGCTGGTTCCTCTCTTCAGGCATTCTTGGAATGAAACTAGGTAGATGTTAAGTGAATAGCTGTTTTCCCTATGGTATTTCAGTCTTATAATGGGCTGTGCATTATCCTGGTGAATAGGGAAGGCTTTGTTGTTCCACCTCCTTGACCACAGCTGAGCGAGACCTTGTTGTCTTCTAACGTGGGGTGGTATAAATATTTCTGAGTACTGAGCAACCAGTGCAGAGGAATGAGATGCAAAGTGCCAGAGAGAAGACACATTGACGAAGTTGGACACTGAGCTGTTGGCGTGTTGGGTGCGGATGCTGTTAAGCCACATGCCGGCACAATATTTAGCTGTGGAATAAACAAAGCCAAGGCTGTTATCTATAAGATGTTGGCATCAACACCCCAGGATGTTCCAGCCAGTCTGTTCAGTAAATTGTTGCTGACCCTGAATGTAATAGCTTGAAATCCTGTTGGCTTTATGGACTTGTCTATGATTTTCTTCACAGCAATAAGTGGTTTGACATTGCTTTCTCCTGGGTTACTTTAACTTTCCAGTCTGACTGGAAGCCCAGTATTCCCCAGCAGTCTCCCATCCCCAAGCTGACCAGACAAAATCCTGCTGAGTTGCTAGGAATGCAAGGAGCATATTCTATATCAAAATGTTTCATTCTGCCCTCGGCCGCACACTGTATATTTAATAAACAAACCCAATCACTCAGTGCTAAATGCAACATTTGAATTGTGCTCTGAAATAAAACTTGGAAATGGAAAAATATCAACTATCATAATTTGAGAATAACAGAGCAACATTTCTCCAACTTGGCAACTTTGAGATGTGTGGATTGAACTAGTGATGGGATTCAGCCAGTTTGCACCTATTCGGAAGAATTGGTTTTTAACTTTCTAAGAAGTTCGGAGAATCAGTTTTTGGAAGAAATCTCATTTGGTTTTTTTCCACTTTACAGGGCTAATCCTGTAAGGAAGGCAGGAAGGAAACATTCTGGTGTTGTTTCTAGCCTAATCTTTATTGCCTTGCTTACAGAAACTGCCTCTCCAGTTAACCCTTATTACATTGTAACAGCTAAGGTGAAGCGCCCATCGACGTGAGTGATGTTGAGTTGGCCACGCCCACACAGTCACATGACCACTGAGCCACACCTACCCAGCTGGTCATTAGGGCAGAGAAGCGATTGTTAAATTATTTGAATCCCACCACTGGATTGAACTCAGACAGCTATGTAGACAAAACATGCAAGCTTCATTTCATATTTTAGTACTTAAAATATACTCCTAGGCTGGAATTTAATCAAGATCCTGGGGTCAATAAAAAAATACCCACTAATAAAAAGCGTATATCAGAATGCACATCACATCCTTACACTACTATCCAGTAGGCTCATCAATCTGAAGCCTGGCTTCCCTGGGAAAATCCTCAGCTCAGTGTTCACTGGCCTAGAAAATGGGACCAGACAATGTTTTTCCAAGAAAAGGTATTTATAATATTGCAACCTTGGTGGGAAACTCCTTCAATTTATCTTTCATGCTGTGTGCATATATTTAATTTCAAGCCTGGTAAATATTTATTATCCCTCTGAGAAGGACTAATTGCCTTCTTTCTGAAATCTATATTCTTGGGCTATTAGAATTAGAGGGGCCTTTTTTTTTTTACATGGTTGACTCTCCACCATACTCCCCTCTTTGGCAAAGGAACATCAGGCTCCCACAATGCCCCCTCCCTGGCAGCTAAGTGAGGCTTGTTTCCATGGTAGCCTCATTAAATTTGCATCTTGTTCGGCTTGGGCTGCATCACGGCTGCAAATTGTATTTTTAGTTCATGGCAGTTACATAATAAGAGACTGCTGGAGGAGGCGGGAGGGAAGTTATAGTGGGATCAGTGGCTTTGTGGAACCCATCTGGCTCACTTCACTGGAAGCTTGTGGAGCTTCTTTAGATGGTAGATTCCATCACAGTGTGCTTGGTGTGAGGTCACATTCACTTTCCTCCCTCCCCCCCCCCAGCTCAGCCAGTGGTAGAGCTCATCATTTCAGAAAGATGATTGATGGTCGCCAGTCTGCAATTCATGTCAAAAGCTTAAAATAATGTCCTGCAAGAGCCAGAAAAGTATGTTGTGCGTATATGCCAGAAATGATATTTATATAGGCCTATTTGGATTCTCTGGAACTTTTTTAATATGACCATAGGGCGGAAATCTATAGATAACTCCATCTTTCACAACTGTGGCCCTCATTAACCAGTAAAAGTTTTCTCCAAAACTTGCTTTCTGGAATGAGAACTGACTGGTTAGCTGCTATGATTTCTGATGCAGATGTCCCTCACATATAGAGAAGGCCGCAGTGATTCCATTTATACAGAGATGATGAAAAAGTACTTTGTATTTTTCATTATTTTTACGTCTCATTTCACAGCTGAGCTCTAGAGCTTAGGACAACTGGGCTAACTTCATGAATGTTAACTCAGGTGAGAACTAATATTGCTGTTAACATGAGCTGTAAGCTGGAATGCCTAGTTTTTAAAATAGCGATCTTTGGCAACGTTCTCTCTGCCAAACTTTTCACCTCAGCTTTGGCATATCCTCTTGTAAACTGCACAGAAATCCTGAAGATGGCATGAATATATCTTTAGAAATAAATATGCAAGACATGTTTGCGTATATTAATGTAAATATGAAATGGCTTTAAAAGCAAGTGCTACATAAATGCAAAGTGTTAATGAAATATATGAAGCTGTGCCTGACTCACAGACACAATTGGTCCATTGCTGGGAGAAAGTGGCAAGAAGGTGACAAGCAACAGGGAGAAAACAGAACTATTTAACTTATGTTTTGCATCTGTCTTTACACAAAGGGATAAAACAGTCCAACCTATCAAAAACAGCACCACAAAAATCAGATTAGGAACACAAATTGAAATAGGGAAGAAAATGGTAAGGGAGCAGCTGTCTACCCTAGATGAGTTCAAATCACCAGGACTGGATGGATTACACCCCAAGGTTCTGAAGGAACTGGCAGATGAGATCTCAGAACCACTGAACTATATCTTTCAGAGATCCTGGAGCACCGGGGAACTATCAGAGGACTGGAAAAGAGCTGATATGGTTCCCATCTTCAAAAAGGGGGGGAAAAACAGATCCAGGAAACTACAGACCTATCAGCCTGACCTCAATACCAGGAAAGATTCTGGAAAAGGTAATCAAGCAACGAATTAGCGAACACCTAGAAGTGAACAAAGTAATAGCCAAAAGCCAACATGGGTTTGTCAAAAATAGATCATGCCAGACTAACCTTATTGCATTCTTTGATAATGCGACAAAATTAGTGGACCAGAGGAATGCCGTCGATATAGTTCACTTGGACTTCAGTAAGGCATTTGATAAGGTAGACCATAACCTACTACTGGATAAAGTAGAAGAATGTGGGTTAGACAGCATCACCACCAGATGGATTTGTAACTGGCTGACCAACCGCACTCAACGTGTAGTCCTCAATAGAACTGCATCTACATGGAGGGAAGTATGCAGTGCAGTACCTCAAGGCTCTGTTTTGGGCCCAGTACTCTTCAACGTCTTCATCAATGAATTGAATGAGGGAATAAATGGGGAACTCATCAAATTTGCAGATGACACCAAGCTGGCAGGAATAGCCAACACTCCAGAAGATAGGCTCAAGATACAGAAGGATCTTGACAAACTTGAACATTGGGCACTATCTGATAAAATGAAATTAAATGGTGAAAAGAGTAAGGTTCTACGCTTAGGCATCAAAAACAAAATGCGCAGGTACAGTATAGATGGTACCTTGCTCAACAGTAGTAACTGTGAAAGGGATCTTGGAGTCCTAGTGGACAACCATTTAAATATGAGCCAGCAGTGTGCAGCAGCTGCCAAAAATGCCAAGACACTTCTAGGCTGCATAAACAGAGGGATAGAATCAAGATCACTTGAAATGTTAATACCATTTTATAATGCCTTGGTAAGGCCACACTTGGAATACTGCATTCAGTTTTGGTCACCACGATGTGAAAAGATGTGAAGACTCTAGAAAGAGTGTAGAGAAGAACAACAAAGATGATTAGTGGACTGGAGATTAAAACATATTAAGAACGGTTGCAGGAACTGTGTATGTCTAGTTTAAGAGAAAGAAGGACTAGGAGAGACATGATAGCAGTGTTCCAATATCTCAGGGGTTGCCACAAAGAAGAGGGAGTCAAAGTATTATCCAAGGCACCTGAGGGTAGAACAGGAAGCAATGGGTGGAAACTAATCAAGGAGAGAAGCAACTTAGAACTGAGGAGAAATTTCCTGACAGTTAGAACAATTAATCAGTGGAATAGCTTGCCTCCAGAAGTTGTGAATGCCCCAACATTGGAAGTCTTTAAGAAGATGTTGGGTAGCCATTTGTCTGAAACAGTATAAGGTTTCCTGCCTAGGCAGGGGGTTGGACTAGAAGTCCTCCAAGGTCTCTTCCAACTCTGCTATTGTATTGTATTAAAAAGCAATAAAATGAGAACTATCTGAAGCTCCGTATGTTTCAGAGTATAAGATGGACCAAGATTTTGAAGAGGCAAATTTTAAAAAAAGTTTTTCCACTCTGCAGAGCTCCAAAAATGGTCTGTTGTTCACAAAATGTGCCCGTTGTTTTTTTTAAAGGGTATGAATAGCCTTTAAGAGTGATGCTGGGGGGTGGGGGGCAAATTTGAGAAAAAAACAGCCTGTTTTTCACTCATTTCTGCCCTTCCCAGTTCCCAGGAGCACTGTATAAGCCTCCTAAAGGCTCTGCACGGCCATTTTGGTGAAGGGGGTAGTGTTTTGGGAGGCAAAAAATGCTGTATTCAGAGTATAAGACACACCCAGATTTGCAGCCTCTTATACTCCAAAAAATACTGCATATCTCCAAAAGAAGGAACTCTTAAGGTGGTGGGAGAATGTCTGCTTTCCGTATAGACAATTCTCCATGTAATCCTCAGAATCTCCAAGAAGACTGCAAAAATTCCTGACCAAAACTACTGGCAATCAACAGTAATGCTATTTATCAAGAAATACCTCTAGCCCTTTTCCCACAACATACTTAATTGGTTTAGTAAGGTTGCCGTTAGACTGTTGTGAAAATAAGAGTCTCTCAATGTGCTCAACGAATTCTCAGAATGTTAGATCTCGCCCCAAGCAAACCTAGTCTTGAGTAGGTTTAAACTAACTCAATTCAGTCAACCATTTCTCCAAACACACAGCCAATTGCCTTATTTCAAGAAAAAGAGCTGAAGGGGAAGAAACAGATAACAAAGCAATTTTGTCTTCTGTGGAAATCAGCAGCAAGACCTTTCCCAAGCTCTGCTTTGCCATACATCTGCTTTATTGAGAGGGAGATGAAGAAGTAATGAAGCTCTGGCAATGGTCCCCCAGCACAAAGCTTTGTGGGATATAGACATTTCCCAGAGAAAGGGAGTGGGACTCTATATTCTCAAAATGAAAAGATTTGTATTCCGTTGTAGTGTTGGTAAAGTAGAGTTGAGTGAGCCAACTATATTGTGATATTAAAACAATGCGCTAGTGAAAATGGTGGGGCGTACTTCTGAGTAGTTTCATCCAGGCTTAGTTTACTAGCCTCTTCCCACGGGAGGCCTCTTTCCACCAATACCATGGAGCTTGATGGACAAATCTATGGCATTATTCTTGGTTGCTTCCAAAACATGGGTAGTACTGACATCAGGAAAGGTGTCACATAGCTTCTTTTCAGGTATTCTTGACTTACTTAAACTGCCTAGGAAAAAGCTGCAATGCAATGGCTTTCCACACCATCAAGTTAATATCAAAAGAACCAGTATTGTTTTTAAGTACTTCCATCAGGTCAATTTTATAAAGTGTCTGTTAGTAGAAGAGACCCTTGCATTCTTGAGGAGTCAGGCTTTGAGGGTAAAAAGATCTTAAAAAGCTAAAACAGGACATTCCACCAATTGAGGTCAAACAAGGCAGGTGATCAGGTAGCTTTTTCAACTTCAAACTTCTCTAGAACACAATGATGATGGTGGGCACACTTATATGACTTCTCTGCTCGGTTGCCAGTAAGCTTCCAGGTGGAATTCGAGATGCTGTTTATTACCTATAAAACTTGGTGTGTGGCTTACGGCCAGGTTATTTGAGAACTATCTCCCATGGTTTCTGCCTGGCCAGTACAAACCATCAAGGGTTGGCACATTCCAGGTTCCTTCAATTAAACAGTACCATCTGTTGCGATCCCTGATGTATGCATTCTCTGTCGTGGTTCCCGCCCTCTAGAATGTGGTTTCCCTTGAGATCCATATAACAGCCAAACTTCTTGTTCTCCCAAATCTTGGTTTGAGAGATATGGGGAGGGAGGGTGGTCTTTGCTGAATGTGCTTTTTCATGTTTGGCTTTGTCTGTATATAAAAGCCATGGTGGCACAGTGGTTAGAATGCAATATTCCAGACTAATACTGCCAACTGCCAGCAGTTTGATTATGACTGCCTCAAGGTTGACTCAGCCTTCCATCTTTCCGAGTTCAGTAAAATGAGGACCCAGATTGTTAGGGGCTATATACTGACTCTGTAAACCACTTAGAGAGGGTTATAAAGCACTGTGAAGCAATATATAAGTCTAATGGTATTGCTATATCACTGGATCCCCTCTTGTTTGGATTTGTAGTGGGATTTTTTATGTTATTGTATTATTGTCCACCTATTGTTAGTTGGAGTCAGGCAGTGAGATAGAGATGGATGGATGGATGGATGGATGGATGGATGGATGGATGGATGGATGGATGGATTTGTAATACAATACTTAAGTCGCAGTTGCAAACCAGAAAAAAATTGCTTTGAAAACTTGTTTGCCAGGAGTATGTGCACCAAACTAAGATTTTTTTTATCACGACACAAGTATAAAAAGGAATGTGTTGTATTCCTGATGGTGTGATGCCTGTTTGGCAAACCATTGCTTCTCAACCTATTATAGACATTTTCTCTCATTGCCGCGTGTGAAAACCACATTATACTTTGACAGAAGACAAAATCAGATTGCACAAAATCAGAACATGATTTCACTTTGCTAGATACTTTTTTTTTAAAGAGACATAATTACTAACAGAAAACAATGCTTGCAGCTCTTGTTTTCTGGCACAAATGGTGAAATGCTTATGTCAAACTATTACAGGAAGCAGAACACAGAAACCAGAAGGCACATCTCCTGATTGGCGCTGCATGGAACATCATCTGTCAATCACTGGCTACTGTATTGTCTCTCTTTGTTTTTGTAGCTTTATGCAGGGCTCCTATACCATTGAATTAGTGAAGACTGCTTGATAAATTGTTCCAGTAGTGTCTTTATTGCAGCTTTTATTTGTTCTTGTCCCTAGACTAATGTCACAGGACTTCAACAGTCTCAGCACTAATTATTTGTGAGAATGTCATCTTCCCAGCCTCTCACTCTTTCCCAAAAGAGCTGAAGAGGTACAAAAAGATAATTTAACAAGATTTTTTTTTTGCCACAAGCATGATTATCCAAAACTAAGCCCCACTGCGGGAATCCACTTTTCCAGCAATGGGATGCCAGTATTTGCAACCCCAACACATGATTCAGGTCCATGGGATCTGTTCATATAAATACCGCTGGAGTTTTGGCTGGCTCTAACTTTGCAAACGGGGCTGTCACTATGGATCAGTCTACTAGTAAAACAAGGCAATTTGCTGTTGCCAAAAATAAAAGAGGTAGATCCCATTGTACATACATCAGTGCAGAGACAGAAACTGCCATCAGCTAAACATTCAAGTTCAACCTGGAAATAAGGAGAAATTTTCTGACAGTGAGAACAATCAACCAATGGAACAGCTTGCCTTTGGAAGTTGTTTGAGCTTCATCACTGGAGGCTTTCAAGAAGAGATTGGACTGTCATTTGTCAGAAATGGTGTAGGGTCTCCTACTAGGGCAGGGAGTTCCTTCCAACTCTGTTATTCTGTTTTGTTCTGTTCTATTCTGTTCTAAAGCAGTATCTTGACTACCTATTGTAGAAAGCTAGTTACTACTTCCACTACTGTCAAGAAACTGCTTGGGTTAGAGCAGTGACGTGCGGTGAGCTTTATGGCTGGTGAGGCAGCAATTTTTTTAGACTTGTGGACTTCAACTCCCAGAATTCCACAGCCAGGCATGCTCAGTTCTGATTTAGAACAGCTGGGCTTATATACTTTTATCCAGCTGTGTGTGTGTATGTGTGTGTTTGAAAAGGCAACGTGGTTCTGCATGCAATCAACTTTTTGAATTCCTCCCCCCTCTCCACACATGCACCTTTTCCAGCTGTTTCAGAGAGGATTTCAACTCTGCTTTTACCTGCCCTCATGAAAGGCCAGAGCTCTGAGTCAGACTGAGCTAGTTGCTCCCAGAGAACTCTAAAAAGCCTCTAAAAATGCCCTCTACAGGAGGTGAGTGAACACATGCCTCCTTTGCATACAAAATTTTTTGCTTTTTAACCCTTGCTTAACTCTTAAAAGGTGAAAAATTGCTTATGCACAGGAGGCCCATAGTTCTCTTGCCTCCTCTTATAGTTAACACTAAGCAGACTCCAAGTCACTGTGACTTGGAATCTGGCAGCAGCTGACTAAAAGTCAATAGAAATTACTACGTCGTTCTGATTATGATTTCTACCCACATCACCCAAAAATAATGTTTCTTCCCCCTCAACTTGTAAAAGCATGGCCAAAATGGCTGGAGCTGTGCAGGGTTGTCTGCATGGCATTAGAATTGTGAGCAGCATCCATGTAGTTTTGTAGTCACCATGCTGTAGTTTGTTTCCATGGATCATACTTTATCCAAAACAGAATTCAATGTCCTCGCTGCTGTCTGAGTGTTTTGGGAAGTGTCCAATACACAGGGCTGCTTTGATTGAAGAACTGAACGATTTGGAGGAAAAATCAGCCAATGCCATCAGAGAGTCAGGAAGGTGTGCAAATTAAAAATTAAAAGTGCCACTGCAGAGTCTGGCTTGAAGGACATGAAGAAAGCAGTTCTATGATTAATGGGGATTTGTGAAGCTGCCACCACTGAACCACAACCAGGATTAGAGCAATGACAGCATTTCTCATTTGGTGGTAGTGATTTCTGTATCACAAAGCAAATTGAAATCCTTAAGGCAGACACCTGTTATGAGTAAGACAGAACTCCTCAGTGTAGTTCAGTGCAGAACTACTGCTCTACGCTGCCCTTATTGCTCTATATTGCATTAGTGAGGTCAAACTTAGAATACTGCATCCAATTCTGGATGCAATGCAAAACAGATGCTGAGGCCATAGAAAGAGTGCAGAGAAGATGATAAGGGTGCTGGGGGCTAAATCATGATGTTCGTCCAACGAGGAAGAGGACCTTGACGTCAGTCAGGTTGTGGGCTGTCCATGATGTGTCCGCAGGTGGCTGGTAAGACCTATACGGGCATTAAATGTTCTGCCACACATTGGGCAGAGTGCTCGCTTCTCTTGTGCTATGGTTGTTCTTCTGACCTCAGATATCTGGCAGCCTTGGTGGATTAGCGTGCGCCATGTCGATTGATCTTGTGCCAGGGTTTCCCAGGAGGTGGTGTCAATTTCCAGAAACTTGAAGGAGGCTTTCAATGTGTCTTTGTATTGCTTCCTTTGTCCATTGTGTGATCACTTTCCTTGAGATAACTCATCATAGAGGAGCTGTTTGGGGATGCAATGGTTTGGCATCCTGCAACATGGCATTCCAGTCTGGGCTTTCGTCAACAGGGTGTGAACTGATGGCAGGCCTGCTCTGGAGAGGACTTCTGTGTCTGGCACCTTGTCCTGCCACCAGATCCTCTAACACGCACCCTTGCTTGACGACGTTTGTAACAGGAAAGGCCTCTGAAGCTTCTCTGTCATCCAGAACATGAGCAGTCATACTGTTGTGGAACTGATGTACCATCAAGATGAATCTATCAGTGCACCCAAATTTGGGAATGGTTAAGGAACTAGGTATGTTTAGCCTAAGAAATGATTAGAGGTGATATGATAGCTGTCTTCTGGTACTTGAGGGCAGTCACAGGGAAGAGAGGGTCAACTTACTCTCTAAAGCATCTGAGGGCAAGACAAGAAACAATGGGTGGAAGCTCATTTAAGAGAGATCCAGTCTAAGGATAAATTTCCTGACAGTAAGAACAATTAATCGATGTAACAGCTTGCTTCTTGGAGTTGTGGGTACTCCATCGCAGGAGGATACAGGCAAAGATTGAACAGCCATTTGTCAGGGATGCAATAAAGTCTCCTGCCTTGGGAAGAGGGTTGGACTAGAAGACCTTCAGGCCTATGATTCTATGATCCTCACAATTCATCTTCCTCTCCTCCCAGTTCTTTCAGCATTTCATCTTTATCACTATCTCCATAGCAACATCATATGACTGCTAAAAGATAAAAAAAATGACTAAATATAGCTTGACTTTAGCTAAAAGATTTGAAACAGTTTGATGTTCTGGTCAGCTAATAGCATGGGATAGGACAACATACCTGGGGAATGATAGATCGGGCATCCTTGAGCAAATTTCATATCTTCTTGTTGTTGTTGTTGTCATCGTCATCATCATTGGCAAATGTGTAGAAAGACACCACCAGAACCCCCAGATCCTATTCCTAGCCATACTACAGGAATACATACTATATTTCATAAATCAAAGATTTTGTTAGGTCTTCAATAAGGGAGCAGCAGAGTTCCAATTTTTTGTAGCCATTTAAAATTGCCAAATTGGGTTTTTTGCACCTAAAGATATTGTCTGAAAGATTGCAACTGTACAACATTGTATATGATAAATTGCAAATCTTCTATCACAGTTTAATCTTTGAATACATATCTACAATGATATTGGAGCCACTGTTAACCCTTTCCACAAAATCTACTTATCTGCTTACTTAAATCCCTTCAATTAGCATTTAATACTTCTTCCTCCCATCCCTCCAATTCCAGATATTCAGTAATAGCAATGTCTATCATAAAGTATTTGATTAGTTGTTCTGTTCTTTTTGTATGGAGTCCCATATTTTTAATAAAAAAGCTGTGTTTGTCAACCTTTGGCAGTTCCTTATGAAACTCTTTGTTGCCAATGGCTTAATCGCTAGATTTGTGGAACCATTTACACAACTATAGATAATTTTGGGACAGTGCAACTACACATTAGTGTTGGAAAAGACTATTTTTGTTCAGTAGCATTTGGATTTCAGTGAGTGTCAGGAGTGTATGAAAACTGAATTGAAGGATTTTATTTAATTTATCTAAGGAAATGGTGTTATACTCAAACTTGCTGAGTTTTGGTGGCAGCTGTAAGGAAAGTAAAAGCAATCAATGCCTTAAAAGTCAGGCACTGGCATTGGTCCTTTTGTTCTTACAGGAATCTGTTTCACACAATCCCACAGGAGGCAATTATTTGTCAGTGGCTGGGTTAATTTCTTAGTGAGGGTTCAATATCAGCACCAAACTACATGAAAGAAAATGGTACCTGATGCTTCTTTCCTGTTATGAGTGCCACTGCTACCAAAGTTTAATTGGAGCCATGCTGGAAGTAGTGTGTTATTTATTGAATTAATCTTCTCCCTCGATAGTTTCCTTGGTTTCTTGCATTATGTTCTTCTATTTTGAAATCAGTGTCATCCCAAAACTCTAGAACTTTATAGTGGCAATGGTGGTGATGGATATTTTTCCACTAAAAAGCACATGTTTAGTACTGGAAGATGAAATGCAGACTACATACATATACAGTATGCAGACTGATCCTTTTTTATTCCACTGAGATGTTGTCCCCAAAATGGGTCAGCCTGGCATAGAAGCCAATCAGAACCGTACACAAAGTTCACAAAACGTTTATTGAGGCACTTCAGCAAAACATTTAATAGAAAGCTATATTAAGTGCTTTCTTCATCAGTTCTGATATTTGATTGTATAAAATATCATTCATATGTTTTTTTGCTAACTGTACATTAGTTTGTTTTGCTTTAAAATATCAACTTGACCTAGACATATTTTCCAAATTGAACCCATTAAGCAATTTCTGGCAGAGCTATTTTAAAACTTCATCCCTAATAGAAATGCCAAGGGTGGGCATCCAGCCTCTAAGGGAACTGAGACCTCAAACAACAGCAAAGCATGATCTTTTATACAATTTCCAGAAATAGGGAAGTAGAATTTCACAAAGCTATTTTTTTTTAGTTCTGCCTTGCTTTTAGTCTGTGTGTCCACTTGTCTAAGGAGTTGCATCCTGCTTCATTCAGCCCCTAGAGAGTTATGCCTTCTTAAGCCCTACATGTCCTTTTGTCCCTACTTGTGATTTCTGCTACTTATTTTTTTTTGTTCCAGCATAACTATGGAACGCCTCGAGCAATTTCAACCAAACTTGGGACACAGATGACTTACTCTCTGGAAAAAAAATACTGTGGGGTAAGACACCCCTAACATCCCTCAGGGTGTGTGTTCTGTTAAGATACAGTCTGTTGTGCCTTAAAATGGCTTCTACTGTACTGCCTTAAAATGGCTTCTACTACTGTACAGCGCAGTGGGGTTGCCATGGTAACGGCTTCACAGTAGTCCACAAGGGGCTCCCTCTGGTAAGGGGGAAAATCCAACATTAGAAATTACGCTTCTGGGGGCACAGAGAAAACATTTTTAACTAATTTAATTGTCACCAAAATCAGAGCTCAGGAAGAAATTGCTCTTGCCATCACCTCATTATTGTAAGCCGCCCTGAGTCCACTCAGGGAAAAGGGCGGCCTATAAGTGTTCAATAAAACTCTAAAAAAACTCTAAAAAACTCTTCAGGAACTGCTGCAATGTTCATGGAAGGAGGGAGGACAGCCCATTCCGCACTTACAGTATGTTGCCACTTGACATCACCATTCCTGTCTAATATAGGATTGGGATCATTAAATACCCGGCAACGCTGGGTTATCAGCTAGTTTCCTATATAACCTGAATATGTTTTGTTACATTTCCTCCATTTCACGCTGACATGTTATACAGTTGCATTCCTCTAAGTTCTCACTCTTTCCCAGGATGGGGGTATATTGCTTCTTAATGGGTGATCCATCAGGGAGAGATGACAGTCTTTCTGTTTAATGAATGGAAAGAAAGCAATATACCTGGGAAGAGGATTGTGTGTTGGGAGAGAGAATTAAGGCTTTCATCAGAACAAAGCTAATCAACTCTACTAGCTACAGGAAAACCATAATCTACAGTAGAAGCGTGAACTTCAGAGTGATGTTCAGAGTAACAATAACAATAACAACAGAGACAGTGGCATCAACATTTATTCCGGTAATAATCAAAACCACCACCAGGTCAAACTGGTAGTTAAGCAGAGATGACAAACTATAATCACACTTGAAAGTGGTGGCAGAGAGTGGGGGGCCGATAACTTAAAGCAGGCTTCGAAAAAGTATTTTAATTTATACATTCCTGTTCATTAACTTTAAAACATGCATGAACATATTGCAGATAATGGAAGTATATGTTGTTTTCTGTTTCTGGATTCTCGCATTGTGCTACATATAATATATTATTTTGATTTCAACTTGATGGTGATGATTCAGTCATGTCCAGCTCTTGTGGCTTCCATGGGCCAGGTGTCGCCACATCTTCCAATCTTGCACTAATTCTTTAAATTGTTCTATGCTCTGGCTGCTGTCAGATTTGATGGTGTCCAGCCACCATGTCCTTTGGCGCCCTGGTTTTCTTTTACTGCTAACTCTTCCAAACATAATTGCTTTCTCCAGTGAATTCCCCCGCATGACATGGCCAAAATTTCAACTTAGTATATTGCAAATACCCAGCCAACTGGGTATTCAGTAAACCAGAAACGCACAGCTGTTATATTGCACAGTCTTTCCATGGCTTTTCAAGGACAGAAATTTAAAGCTGGATAAGACTAGAATCTAAAAGTACCCATGCATGCACTCCAAAAATGGAAAATATTGCTGGACATGGGAAAGCTGTAAGCCAAAGGGATGCTGTCAGGTCTTTTTTTGTTTTTCATTTCTTTAAGAAAAATGAATAAACAAACAGGTTAAGTTCCTTCCCATTTTTTTCTCTTTAAAAACTTATCTGATTACATTCCAACAAATTTTCAATGGTTTATATGCTCCCATTGCTTTTTTTCCCCTTCCACACTCAGAATCCTGCATGCTTACTGTTCCTTTCTCTGTAGCATACCATTTACCTGCAACTACTGTTAAATGCATGCACAGATCTTCCTTCATCTGAAACTTCCTTCCTGTTATTTCTCTCTCAGTAATATCATTTTTCCTTATTCCTTAGCCAACCATAATTTTAGGCAATTTAGGACACAGATCCTACTTCTGCTCCTCTGATGATGATATATATCTCTTTTATGATAGCGTCATTCCTGAACTATAATGAATTGCTGAGGAACTCAACAACCTCACTCATTTGCCATAGATTACTTAGTAACTATGCCCTTAATCTAGCTTTACTTCTATGTGGATTCTTTCCACATTCCTACAGAAGAGATCTTCCAAGCATGGTGCATCAGTTTCAGTGGGGAGAAAGCAAAACACACAAAAAAGGTAGTGAGACAAAACTCAGTTTCCTTTTATGTATTCCCCTTGTGTTCACAAGCTGATTAGTAAGCTTGACTCCATTTCAGTTAGGGTTATTGGGAAATGTGTTCAACAATTCATAAAGATTTATTTCCCTGTGAGCTTGGAGCTGCCTTTCCAGAACAGGTGCTAGGCCACATCTCTTGCATCCTGCCATTCGCCTGCCCTCCCTTCAAAAGACACTCTTCAGGGAATTCTTTTGTTCAGATCTAGTTCCCCTTCCCCACTACAATTAAGCCTTCAGCCAACACATATAATTTAAACAATTGCATATTATTTCCAAGTTTACGTCAACTCCAATCCTTCTATATTGTTTTCACGTTGTCAGATTTTAAACTATATCCTATTGAGACAGAAATCTAGCCTCCCATCTTGCAGAAGGCACCAGATCTACCACTGGTGCTACTTATATAATTAATATAAACATTACAGTCATGAAAAGGGATCTATAAAGTAGACTCAAGGTTGTGGAAAATATGAATAAGGAAGAAATTAGCTGTGGGTACTTCATATTCCTGTGTAGGAAATTATAGGTAATTATTAGTACACCAACTCCCTGCTGATGGCATACAGAAGACTGATATTGATTTGGCTCCTTCAACATTCTTGATATTACAGATGGATTTGGGAAAAATAATAAGGGACCTAATTGGGGTCGACACAAAGCTGTTCATTTGATATCTCTTGTGATTTAGAAGGTTGTTTCATGCATTGGATATGAGTTATTAGAATTGGTCCTTGAAGATGATAGCAGTAGCAATAGCACAGACTTATATACCACCCCACAGTGCTTTACGGCACTTTCAGGGAAGTTTACAGTGTCATCATATTGCCTCCAACAATGTGGGTCCTCATCAGGGGTGAAACGGTTCTGACCGGTTCACTAGAACCAGTAGCAAAAAATGCATTCACAGGTAGTAAAAAAAAAGAAAAGCTTTAAAAAGTGGGGAAAAAAGATTCTGTGATAATCAGCTGTGAGCCGTGTGATCGTCGGAACTTCTTTTTTTACTTTTGAAAGCATTTTACCACCTATTCGCCAGAACCGGCAGTAAAAAAAATGCTTTAAAAGGGGAAGGGGGTAAGGTTCTGACGATCGTGTGGATCAGCTGTGAGCCACATTGGAACCTTTCCTCCCCCCCCCCACACACACACACTTTTTAAAGCATTTTTTCTGTTTGTTCGGATGAATAGGTAGGAAAAAATGCTTTAAAAAGTGGGGGAGAGGTTACGATGATCGTGTGGGTCAGCTGTGAGTCACACGATCATCGGAATCTTTTTTTCCACTTTTAAAGCATTTCGAGCAAATGGGTTGGGGGAAAAAATGCTTTAAAAAGTGAAAAAAGTTGACCACGCCCACCCAGTCACATGACCCACCAAGCCACACCCAGAGAACTGGTGGCAAAAAATTTTTTCGATTTCACCACTGGTCCTCATTTTACCAACCTCAGAAGGATGGAAGGCTGAGTTGAGCCCTGTCAAGATCAATACTGCAATATTAGCCTGCAATGCTGCATTTTAACCAGCAGGGCTGACAGTGTAGATATTTCTGAGTAAATTCAACTGAAGACACAGAAAAATGATGATGGGGACTGAAGGCTAGTTATGACTTTAAATATCTATTTGAGCATCCTTTTTTAAACACTATATACTGAGCTGCAAGGGTTAAAGAGTCATTCATAGCCATGTGAAACCAAGCCTCATTGTTGACAAGCACTAAGAGTAGAGAGGGAATAGTGCAGTAATATACATTGTATATTACAATGTAATATGAGATACTTTCAAAGTAGCAATTAATATTCAGTCTTTCTCACAGCCAAAGCCAAAATAAAATACAGTGTTTACTGACCAGATGGGAAAAGAACATTAGAATGGAGGAATCAGCTATCTTCTTAGCTGCTGCATAATAGGTTTTTCCTTAAGGATGCATTGGGAATATTTTTTCCTGATATTTTTCTCATTTCCCTTGACCAAATCCAGCCCATTTCTTTTCTTTTGTGTTTCTTTGGACAGGTTCTTTTTTCATACCTTCTTGTCTCGTTCTCTTTTATTTTCAGAGTTATTCTGCTGATGGACAGAATCACATATCCCATTACATAGTTTCTTTCCAACATTCCATTTCGTGAAGAAACTAACTAGAACCAGACACATCCCATTAAAATGTATGAAAGTTAATCTTAGTTACTCAGGAAATGTTCTACAGAATGAAACATGTATTCGCTTTATTCCCCACATCCCCTTTTACACTTCTTGGAGCATTTCCAAAAGTTTCACATTAAAAAAATGGATATTATGTTCACACCTTTCCTCTTGCTAAAAACGTTTACCCTTTTTACATGCTTTTTTATCCATGTACTAAAAAAGTGTAAACGATATGATTGGAAGAGAAACTATGAGATCTTGTACTTTCACTGATGCTGAAGTCTTAGTTGGCATGATATTTCCATCTAATTCTCAGAATTAGGGACAAATTCAATATCTTCTAATCTATAAGGTCAGGGCCAGCTTGAGCTATTTTGCAAACCTTAGTTCAAAATCTATTTTGCTCAGAATTGTGTACCTCTATATGCTTCCTGTTTTATGCAAATGAGGAAGGTAATTAATTTTTCTTCCAAAGGATTTTTCCTGTTTGAAATTTTTTCCTAACTTTTCATCTAAGAAGAAAACAGAAAATGTCATTCCATTCCCAAGCATGGAACAAAAAGGAATTAATTGGAAAGGGACAACCATTCAGGAAAATGAGAAGGCACAATTGTGATGTCAAAGGGGACTAAATTGATAACCTTCCTCAATCTGCTGCTCTCCAAATGTGTCAATCTATAACTTTCATAAAGGTATTTTACTTTGAAAGGTATTTCAATACATGTGAAGAATAGCACATTGTTAGCTACCTTCTGGAATACGATTAGCCTCTGAATGAATGAGGAATCAATGAAGGGAAGGGGTACGGTGGGATGGGATGGGTTAATTACACTCTGGAATGAGGTTCTCCCTTAGATCCAGATGGTCCCACTCTGCTGTGGTTTAGAAGAGGTATGAACACCTGGTTCTTCACCTAAGCCTTTGACAAAGGAGATTAAAACCCCTTGCTTCATTTCATCTGTTCTATGGGTCTTGGCATATTTTATTGATTTCATTGTAATTTTGTTGTTGTGAACTGCCCAGAGTCATTGGGAGACAGTTTACATGCAAGTTTAATTTATTATTATTTTTTAGATAAGATGGTGTCAGCTGACTTAAGCTATCCCAATTAACTGCCTTTTAGGCTGGGATGGGTCCCTTCCACTGTTCAACTCAGGCCCAATAAAAAATCTGCCTGTTGCCAGGATCATTATTCCATTACCCAGAGAAAAATCAAGCAGATTATGTACTTTCAAGATTAATAATGCTGTTGGTCAAACAAGCTATATTAAATGTGGAAGTTGTGCATACTAATTAAATTAGAAAGAAGTTTAATTAGCTCCATTCATTTGTAAGACCCTTGGATCTAACTAGTCAATTGTCATTCCTGAGAACAGGACAAAGATGAATATATAGGAATTTCACAGACTTTCCCCAAAAAAATAATTCAGTATTTTTTTATATTTCATTGGCAGTCAATGGCCTTAGGGCTAAACATGACTCCACTTTTTGCAGGTACAGTATCACCACTGACTATGGTGGTTGAAAAGTGGCTAATTTTCCTGCTACTTTGAGATGAGAAACAACGAAAGCTGTATTGTAAATTGTAAAATAGACAAGCATGGGTGAAATATTTACAGCAGTTGCACAAAGACGACAGAAGCAAGGATAGTATTGCATCTCGTGTAGTCTTCTTCTGGGACTCACATATTTATCCTCATGTCAGAGCCATTCTATGAAAAAGCAATGTATGTATCCCCATAGGGCAGGGTTGTCAAACTTGATTTCATTGAGGGCCGCATCAGGGTTGTGTTTGATCTTGAGTGGCTGGGGTGGGCGTGGCCAGGGTGGGCATGGCCCCCTTGACATCTCTTGTGGTGGGGGTGCCTCTGGTGGCCCAAGCACTCTGCTAGCGAAAACGGGCACACAAGCTCCATTTTCCTGCAACCCTCTGCCAGTGAAAACAGAGCTGGGGAGGGGGGGAAATGACACACAGGCCTCCTGGGCTCCATTTTCACTGGCAGAGGCACTGCAGGCCAGTCCTTCACTGCTTCCAGGCTGGACCCCCTAGATCTAAGCACCCCATGGGCCAGTGCCAGCCCCAGGCCCTGAGTTTGACACTGCTGTCATAGATTGTTTTTAGAATAGGTTTTCTCTATCTTTGGATTTTAGACAGGACTTTACAGTTAAAGGTATCATATCATGTATATTAAAAGAAAAGCATTGTGCTCCAAATCACCATATAGAACTGTCCTCATTTTCTTAGTAAAAATTGTAATAAGGCATACTATTCTACTGCTATTTACATTTCATTAAAGGCTTTTCCAAATATAAAAACAACTATTGGCATCATCCACTTTTAATTGCCCAGTCTGGTGTCATCTTTCCCACTTATTATCCCTTAATGTTATCCTCTCTATAGTTGAGCCCTCTTTACATAGAAGTGTACAAGTGTATGCAAACATATTTACAAACAATGGGAGCTTAGAAATAATTAAAATGGACTTGCAGTATCCTTTGTGAATGTCATCAAAAGGACAGGTATAACTTTTATCTTCAGCAGCTCATATCCATTGAAAGAGCTGTGGTAGTCCAAGGGGTTGACAGCAAAAAATTCTAATAGCAGCCCAGAGGGTTTTTGGTGATACTGAATGAAACTGCGAAGAGTGATTCGATTTGAAATACATTTAATCAACTTTCATCTCTTTGACTTCATTTGAGGCATCAAATAGAATCAAATGTCTTTAAATCACTTCAGAGAGTTTCAAAGGCAATTTGGACAAATGATCTCTCTGGCATTCTCTGGACAAAACAAGGAGACTGAGTTGTCTGATGGGCTCTCTGATATTGACATGACTAGTCAACCAATGAATTTTATCATGTCTGCACACCTTGCCCTGGGGGAGGGGGGCTGCCCAACTTTTTTGTCTCATTAGGCAGGTTTGCTTGGACGGAAAAGGAAAGAGCAAGAGCAAGAGAGACCCAAAACTTCTCTGTTATTCTTTTTAAACATTCACTTGTTCCTTCTTGTCTGATCAATTATTTCCCCAAACCCCTCACCCATTTTAAAACCCACCCATCCATCAATTCTCAGTTTTCTCTCTGCTGCTTATCTATCTTGGTTTTTTTTGTACTTAACTTCCCTTCACTGCATGACTGAGTCTGAGAATACCATGTTGCTTGACTAGTATTTATATGACACAAATATATGATTACCTCCCCAATCATGGCAATATGTACCATTTATTTCGCAGCTGTTTTTTATGTTGCCCATGACCTGATGAATCATTCCTCAAAAAAGCTACTCTCTGATGAGCCATTTCAACATGACTGCCAGTCCAGAAAACAAATGGTCAGAGGTTATGGATTTTTCTGTATTTAGTGGGAGTATACTCATGGTTTATAAAAGCTTTTATTTTGAAACTGGAATAAGACAGAGACCACAAGGAACTGCCCAGCAGGCTGATTTCTCTTTCCTCGTGGCTACTAATGGGGACTGCCCATCTAAAGAAAGAGCTTTTTTTTAAAAAAAATAGTAGCAACTGACAGTGTTTGTTTCGGAAATTCAAATCCAGAAAGCGCACACATATAACTGATTCCGCTGGATTCATTAACTTCTTTATATACATAAGAATAGATGAATAAATGTACAATACCAACAGGTGGTTCTTCCAACTAAACACAAGGCAGGAGAGTTACAGGCAAACACAAGCAGTTAGTTTCATTTCAGCAGACAAGCCCAGACAGATTGCTAAGTTTACTTCTCAGCAGACCCAATACAGACAAAGAAAACCTCCTCTATATAGGGCAGACCCTGACCCCTAAGCCACACCCAGGCTCCGAGCTGCTCTGGCATGGCTCTCAGTCACCAAATAGTTCTCATTCGCTGATTCAGTTGCCATGCCTATACATTGGCTGACCTTGTTACCATGTCTCTTCCAGTCATGAATATTCTAACAGCAACCATCCACAACTCTTGTCAGGCAACCCAATAGGATATTATATCAATGGTATCAAATATTAGTGAGAAACAAAATAGGACCACTAGGGATACACTTCATCCAAATCTCCTAAAAAGTTTTCCAAGAGTAATCAGTGCTGGTTTTTATCCACTGTCAGATCTGAAAAGGGTCCAAATAATTTGCTTTCTATAAGTCAAACTGCAGCTAGAGCCTTACCTGACAACGTACGTTTAAAAGTTTGATTCTGATGCAGATCCAAGGAAGCAGCTTTCTTTTCCCCAAAGAAACATTAACAACAACATTTAACTCAACTATTCTCTTCACTCATACATTGGAGCTAGAGATGATGTAGGTCATGATTAGAGGCAAAAGATTTCAGGCTGGGAGCCATTTCATCAGAGTCCAGAAGCCAGAATCAATCCCACATAACTACAAAATTCTCCCCCTATTTCTCATCACCACTTTAGAATCTATCCATCAGGAGTCAGGTTTTTAGTACATTTGAGGGATTTTATCAGCATAGTATTACACAAAAATGGAAGCTACACCTTTCTCTTTCTCCCACTGCCCAGAGATCGTGTAACCTTAATCATGGCTGCTAGTTGACAATCCGATTATGCAATATGATTGAGAAGCCTGAATGCTTCACTGCCCTTCTTGCCATAGAGTAAGCTCAAATATGAGCTCTTACATATGCTTGATCAATTTTACATCTAGTCTTCATCCACTGGTCCCCCAGGCATTAGGAACATCCTCCCTGTCTCCATCTGTAGGTGTTAAATTTTCCTCAAATAGCACATATCCAACCCAAAGCCCTAATATGACAATCAAAAAGCATGGAAGAAGGTTCCTTCATGGTCCATTGGGTTAAAGATTCAGAAATGATTCATTATAGCTTATTCATATTTCATCTCCCAGAGAGACTCTTGGAAGCAATTGCACCAAATATCCTACTTACTTCTTGATCTCATATGCTAACCAATCCCTGCAGCCTAATCTACAGCAACACATATATGTTCACACCACATCAGCTCCAGAGCAGAAAACTTGGTTACAGTTAACACATGAGAGAACTTATCAAAGAAGGCTGTCCAGAATGAATTAACTTCCTCGTTTTCCATTTTGTAATGTACTACTTGATTTTAAATGTATAACTATGCTAAAATTTGCATGGCATTTTATTAAATGTTATTAGCTTGTGCCATGTTATTTATTGTAGACTATTCTGTTCTAATCAATGACCAAATAAATGTTCTTTCCACCAAAATCCCTTCAACTACGATCAGATTCCTAAATCCTTGAAATCATTTTACTGTGAGCCATATCAGGATACTCCAGATATCCTGTCCAAACAAGGACAATTAGATTATATTGATGGATACCATTTAAACTTTGGTAACATTAACTGGGACCTGGTTTGACTCCAATTCCTCCTGCCATTTCCTTCTTTCCTTCTCTAAGTGTACAAGGAGACCCTCACAGTGAGCATTCACTACATATTGCAGCCAGTGACGTGCGGTGACGGTTACCGTTGGTGAAGCAACACCGTAGCAGCAGCGAGAAGCAACGTCCCCGGCACTGTGTCCGACAGGCGTCTCGCATTTATGGTGGACATAAACGCGAGATGCCTGTTGGACACAGTGGCGGGGGTGTTGCTTCTCGCCGCTGTCACGCTCCACCGCCTTGCCTCCACCGCCTCCTCCAACAAACAATCCTGATGCCTCGGCCTGCAGCCAGCCCAGCACCGAGCCTGGACTCATCGCTCTTCTCCTCCTCCTCCTCCTCGTCCCCGCTCGGTGCTGGGCTGGCTGCAGGCCGGGGCATCAGGATTGTTTGTCGGAGGAGGCGGGGGCAAGGCGGTGGAGCGTGACGGTGGCGAGAAGCATCTCAGATGGAGCCGGGACACCCGGAAGGCAAGCCGGCACTTCGGCATGCCTTTAAGTGCCGTCTTGCCTTCCAGGTGTCCTGGCTCCATCTGAGATTCTTCTCGCCGCCGTCGCATTCCACCGCCTTGCCCCCCCCCACCTCCTCATACGGACAATCCTGATGCCCCGGCCTGCAGCCAGCCCAGCACCGAGCCTGGACTCACCGCTCTCCTCCTCCTCCTCCTCCCCCCCCTCGGTGCTGGGCTTTAAAGGGGTCTCCCCTCCCCAGCCAGCCAGTCCACCCAGCCAATTCCTCCCACCACCACCACTGTGTCCAACAGGCCAGGTGTCTCGCGTTTATGGCGGACATAAATGCGAGACGCCTGGCCTGTTGAAACACAGCGGCGAGAACGTCCCTGCCGCTTCCGTGCTCCGCCGCCTCACCCCCCTGCCTCCTCCGACCCCACCGCTGTGAAGAAAAAAAAAAAACCACACACACACAAACCTCACAATAAAAAATTAATTTTTTTATTAAATTACAAATTACAAATTAAATTACAATAAATTTGAAAAAACCCCTCCCTCCGTCTGATCCACCTTTTCCAGCTGTGGAAACTCTCTCAACTCTCCTCTTGTCCGCCCAACGTAAGCGTGCTAACATAAGCGTGCTCATAAGGCATGATTCGCTGCTCCCCGATCAGGAGGCGGGAGAATCAGGACCTCTTTTGCATATGAAAGTTTTCGCTTGTTAACTCCTCCTTAACTTTTAAAAGGCGAACAATTCCTTAGGCAAAAGAGGCCCCGAGTTCTCTGGCCTCCTCCCATAGTTAACACTGAGAGCAGACACCAAGCCACTGTGACTTTGAATCTGGTAGCAACTACCCTGGCTTTAATTATTTAAAAAAAATTATTTAAAATTCTTTCTTTCCCTCAGGAGACTGGTGAGGCCCCGCCTCCCCTGCCTCTAGTGACTGCACGTCCCTGATTGCAGCAATATATGCATTGATGTCCAAGATCCAGTGTAGATACAAGAAGAAAGAGACTTTAGGCATTACTGTTTCAGTTAGGTTTGTTTGGGAAGGGAATCACTTTCTCTTCTTGCCAGGCATGACTAGACATAATACTTTCGTTTCTTTTACTGAATATCTTGTTTCTTTTCCTAGCATGCATAGTCTTTTCTGTCTCAGGACGATTCTTCTACAGATCATCCTCAATTTACAACCACAATTGAGCCCAACGTTTCTGTTGCTAGAGACATTCATTAAGTGAATTTTGCCCCATTTTACAACCTTTCTTGCCACAAAGGTGCTTTTTCAAGAAGCAACTAGCTTAGAGCTGAAGAAGCTTCTTGGATGAGAAGCAAAACTTCTTCAAAGAAAAACTGGAAAACCCAGTTGCCTCTTGAATTCAATTTTTCAATTTCAATTTTAATGGATTTGTATGCCACCCAATCCCGGAGGACTCCGGGCGGCTAACATAAAAACAGTTTAAAAAAGAAGATATTAAAAATTTAAAATATAAGACAGAACGAATTAAAAAAGGACAACAACATGCACTCGATCTTAGTGGGGCTGAAGGTCAATCAAGATCAGCAGCCCCAGGCCTGCCAAAACAGCCAGGTCTTAACAGACTTTCGGAAGTCTTTCGAGAGAGTGGAAAAAGCACCTTTGGCACAACCATGACCTGGATGACTCGGCATCTCCATACACTTTCTTGCCAGAGCTGTTAAGTGAAATCACTGTAGTTGTTAAGCTAGTGACAAGGTTGATAAGTAAATCTGGCTTCCCCATTGACTTTGCTTGTCAGAAGGTTGCAAAAAGTGTCCACATGAACTCCGAGCACTGCAACCATCATAAATAAGAGTCAGTTGCCAAGCATCTGAATTCTCATCTCATGGCCATGTGGATGCTGCAATAGTCATAAGTGTGAAAAATGATCATAAGTCACTTTTTTCAGTGCCATTGTAACTTTGAGTGGTCACTAAACGAACTGTTATAAGTTGAGGACTACCTGTAATGTGCTGCTATACTATTACCTCTTCTCTATCTCTCCCACTTCCAACCTGGCCAAACTAACTTATTTTTGCTCACCACTTTGTAAAAATTATTGCTCCTGTATGCTAACAAAGGAAGCCCAAATTGCTTTGATTTCAGAGGACCAGAAAAAGAAAGAGTCAATATTCCACTCAAGACATTTATTTCAGTTTGTACACATAAGCTTTGTCTGCCTCGGGGATGAAAGAGTAAAGAAATGTGAATAAGCTATGATGAATCATTTCTGAATCCCAATACCAGAGGACCTCTTGGGAGCCTTTCTATACTTTAGATTGCCGTGTTAGAGCTTTGGGTGGGATATGTGCTGTTTGAAAAAAAATTAACGGCTGCAGATGGAGAGAGACAGGGAGGATGTCAAATACACAAAGGGCCCAGCCTTAGAAGTAAATGAATTTGAAGATTTGTGAATGGGAGCCGCTAAACTGGTCCAGCTTTCCTTTGAACCTCTCATTTTTTATTAGGGCAAATGTAACTGTCAAGCAAACTGTTAATAGTAATAATAATAATAAATCCCTCCTTTAATGCATTCCAGTTTCATTAACTTCAAAAGACTGTCATGACATCCTTATGACAATTAATTGCTCAGCTTGTCCCACTGTTCTTCTCTCTCAGAGTGTGTTTGTCGTAGCTTTCATGTTAACCTGACATTTTCCCAGAATATTGTCACAACTCCTGGGTCTCCATATTCTGCTAGGTGAGTTCTGCCAGGTGCTACTGATAAAAACAGAAAGTGGCTATGTGTACTTTCATCTAGGTATCAAATGAAAATTTTCAAGGTCTGATATTCTTTTAAGACAAGAAACTCACTCTGGAAACACCCAAGAATTAAAATTCCTAAGTCATAATGGTTGATGCTACTGAATCCATATTGTCAACAGGCTTCATAAGAAAGAAAGCTTGGATCCAGTTATAATTTTCTATTTGCAGAAATTGTTTTGCTAGATCAGACCAAGATTCGTCTAGACCAGGAATGCATAATTGCTACTATCTTGGATTTTTTTTTTTAACTACAAAACAAACAGGAAAAATACATACATGGGAATGATTTTATTAATTGTATTTAATGAACTGTAATACATTTAAAGTCATTTTATATTAAATGAATCAAATTATTATTTTTATTTCCCCCTCCTTTGTACCAATCTTGTCGTTTGGTGGTAGTGCAGAGGTGGGATTCTACCAGTTCAGACTGGTTCAGGCGAACCGGTAGCTCCGAAGATCAGCTGGGAGCAAACTTGTTTGCTCCTACTAGCAAGTGGGCCCACCCCTGTGCTTTACCTACCTTTATCATCTCAGCTGAGTCGCATGGCAGAGTGGATTGTTCCACCTCAGCTGTTTTCCCTCCCAAGCAGCAATCCAGAAGGTAACTACTTTGTAAACTGTGCATGCACACACAATGAGAACCGGTTGTTAAACTGGTAGGATCGCACAACTGTGGTAGTGGTGATGGTGGGGGAATTACAACCCCAGCATTTGATTAAAAGGCGAAGCATGACATATGCCTGCCCTCAGTTCCAACAACACACAATCACTACAAAGAGTAAGGAAGATGGCCTTGAAGGAAATACACAAGAACTATTACTCGACAAAGGAGGCTGAAATATTTATTAAAGCCCTGGGACACAAAATAATATTCAAAAGTGGCTTAGAAAGAGATTGTCCAGATTCATTGAGATTTGAGAAAGGGAAGAGGTACAGTATCATCAGGTTCTGGTATTGTAGCCAATTTCAATTAAAGTAGATTTAACCTAGTTAGGAATTGATTTCTGATCTGGTTTCCAGTACTTAGTGCAGCTGACAACTACGGTATATGTCTTTATTTAAAGCAGTATTTTTTTACAATTTTTTTTTGCTGTTTGAATAATTTCTTTTATTGTGTGTCCCAACAGCTGCTATTTAGAGGTGTATATGATTTTTTTGATTTATAGAGTACTATAGCCATTAACCATGCACTGTTTATTAATTTTGTGTTGTCTCCTCTTTACTGCCCATTAAGGACAAATACATTAGTTGTAAGTGGTTAAAATAATTCCCATTTCCCCCTCCAGTTCCCCCTCCCCCTTTTTCTTTTGATTCTTGTTGCAATAGATCATGCTTCTGTTTTCCTATCTTTTCATTTAATTCAGTTTTCTTGGGCTTATTTTTCAGTCCTACTAATACTAAGATTCCCTCATTTTGTAACCCTTTTCACTTCCATTTCTACCCATAATCATCACATGAGTTTGCAATTATAAGATAATTATGAGGAATAGGAACTTACTTTAGCCACAGTATTCAACTATAATTTAGAAAGGTCAATTACAGAGGAAAATGATTGAGTTCTCCTGTTGATTTGAGGCATTGTTGTATTGCAAGTTGGTAAATGCTAGCCCAGATAAGTATTTTTCTAATTAGTTGTTTGGTGTAGATGTATAATGTGGCTGAAATAATCACAGTACTTTGAAACTGCCATTTTGGATTAAATCTCCATCTTATAAATTCTGCTCATAGTAAATGATTAGCTAATAGAAAATGCTAAAATCTTTTTTCTAATTATGTTCATTTCAGCTAAAAATGGACAGTGCACATTTAAAATAAATAGGATACTTAAATAAGCAAGGGAGAAGAAAAAAGGATATGTCAGATAATTGGGAAAACACATATCACAACCAAGGCAAACAATACACATCAAACAGAGGTAGATTTTAGCCAGTTCTGACAGGTTCTGGAGAACCCGTAGTGGAAATTTTGAGTAGTTCGGAGAACCTGAAAATAGGCTGGCCCCACCCCCGCTGCCTCCCAGATGATCTTCTTTTGTTGCCTTGCATAAGAGAACAGAGCTGGAAATCAGGTTAGTGGGATGGGGAAGGAATGAGGATTTTGTAGTATCCTTCCCCTGGCCCGTCACAGCCACAAAGGCACACCCATAGAACTGGTAGTAAAAAAAATTGAATCCCACCACTGACATCAAGTGATCACACCATTAACCTTAGAACTTGGTACAAGTCTTTAAAGATTGACTAAAGTTACCCTCATGTAGATTATGACAGAGAAAATGTGCTTCCTGACATCAAGTGATCACACCATTAACCTTAGAACTTGGTACAAGTCTTTAAAGATTGGCTAAAGTTACCCTCATGTAGATTATGACAGAGAAAATGTGCTTCCTACTTCCTAAGACTCATTAGATGACATTATTTAATGTTCCATCCTGTTGAAATATATAGAGTGGATAGAAATGATGTAAGGGAGATCTTTGCCCGGACCTAAAGCAATTTAGAGGCAGTGACCAACATATTGAATTGCAGCTGGAAGCTAACTTCCAGGCAGTAACAAAGCAAGACGAAAGTAAATAAGAGTTATCTAATATGATTAAGAAATGAAGGTGATGCCCTCCATCTTCAGTTCATATTACAACTGCTCTAAGGCAAAAGCCAGATCAAATGTATAACTAACAGGTTCTGTTCTGTTCTCAGTAATTGGGTCAGGTCTATGGTGGCCATGAATTTCTCAGCCACATTAGACCTAAGTCACATGAGGGTAAGTTAGATTCTCTCAGAATTAATCAATCTTGGAAACTCCACTGCCAACTCAGAGAGTCAAAGCAGTTCAGGCAGCAATATTACAGTGAAGGGAGAAGTATAGGATGCAAGAAGCAAGAAAAGTCCTGTTCACTTGAGGTCCTCCATGTATAGAATCTCTTCCCTCTTGACTTACATGACAAATAGAGATCTACTGTGAATGGGGCTCTGCCTAGGTTGTTGTTGTTGTTGTTGTTGTTATTCAATTTCAAAATTTTCCTAACTCTGTTGGTGTACTCTCGCCTGACAATAGTTTTTACTTCTCCATGCTTGATGTTATCCAACTGCAGAATGCCTAAGTATTTGTAGGCTTCATTTTCATTGCATTTAATTAGTTGGCCATTGGGTATTTCAATTCCCTCATATGCAGTGATTTTGCCCCTTTTTATGGATACAGTGACGCATTTTTCCATGCCAAACTGCATTGAAATATCGGTGCTGAATACTCGGACTGTGTTTGTCAATGATTGGATTTCTATTTCTGACTTTCCATAGAGTTTCAAATCATCCATATATAGTAAATGTGAAATTTTTTCAGCTTCTTTGGCTGTTTGGTAGCCTAATTTCATTTTTTTAAAGATTACTGATAGTGGGATCATTGCGATGATGAAGAGAAGAGGTGAAAGTGAATCACCCTGGAAAATTCCTCGCTTGATATTAACCATTCCGTAGATCTCATTCCCTACTGCCAACTCAGTTCTCCATTGTTTCATCGCCTTTTCAGTAAAGGATGTAATATTTTTGCTAATGCCAGTTGTTTCTAAGCATTTTATGATCCAACTATGTGGCAGTGAGTCAAATGCCTTTTTGTAATCAATCCAGACCATATTCAAGTTCGTTTTTCTGTTCTTACAATTTTCTAATATCATTTTATCAATTAGAAGCTGATCTTTTGTGCCCCTGCTCCTTCTTTTGTTGCCTTTTTGCTCTATTGGCAAGATGTTGTTTGTTTCCAAATAATCCATCATGTTATCTGCAATAATGCCTGTGAGTAATTTGAAGGTTGTTGGCAAGCATGTTATTGGTCTGTAGTTTTCAGGTGTTGTTCCTTTAGTTGCATCTTTCTGAATCAAGTATGTTTTTCCAGTTGTCAACCATTCATCAATTTGGCCCTTTTGTAAAATTTCATTCAGTTGCCTGGCCAATATTGCATGTAAACTGGTCAGATATTTGAGCCAGAAACCATGTAATTGGTCCTTTCCAGGTGATGTCCAATTCTTTACCTTTTTAACTCGATTTTTGACCATCTCAGTTGTTATTTCTAATACTTGCATTTGTTTGTTGCCAATGCTTTTCTCAAAGTCATGTATCCACTTTGCTTCCTTGTTGTAGTCCTTTGCATTTTCCCACAATTCTTTCCAGAATTCAACTGTGGCCTGTTTTTCTGGTTTTTCACTTTTGGTGTCACCATTTACATTAAGACTTTGATAAAAACGCCGTTGGTCTGATCGAAATTGCTGATTTTGTTTATATTGGATGATTCGTGCCTCATATCTTTCAATTTTTCTAGCTGTTGCTGTTATCTGCTGTTTTACAATCTCTACAGCTTCATTGATGTTTCTTGTATCCAATCTATATCTCCTGATTAGCCGATCTATGATTTTGTTGTTTTTAAGCCATTGCTCATGCATGTTCTTTAAGTTACTAGCATCTGCCCTTAATTTTTTGATTTTTTGTTCTAAACGGATTTTCCACTTTGGCTTTGATGCTTTTTCTGTTGTGTGACTAGGTACTTTAATTTTAATGCCTAGTTCATTAGTGACTATTACAGCTGCGCTGTACATTAACTGGTTTGTTTCCAAGATGGATCCCGGTTCAATTGTTGAAAACACTGCATTAACCATTTTCATGATAGGGGCCAAAATTTTCTTAGGCACAGTTTTTAGTGATGGTAAACGTTGCCTTTCCTCATTAAGCCGGAAATGCTCCATGATCTTATCCTTCAATTCTTTTTGTTTTTGAGTTAGTTCATCAGTTGGTTCAGTGATAACTGGTTCTAGTGGTGGTGGTGTTATTTCCTCACCGAGAGCTTCTTCTGGGAGTTCTACTATAATGTCTTTAGTTGTGTCTTGAATATCAGTTATTTCCGCTTGTGATATTGTTTTTAGGGTTTTGCAATTTGCCTGAATTTCCTCATGTTCAACTTCACTAAACACTTTATTCCGTATAATAAATCGCCTTTGATCTGCTAGTCGTTGTTCACTAACATTTGAATCTGGATATTGTTGTTTCCATAATTCATACATTCGCTTTAAATAGCCTCTTTTTTCTGGCTCTGAGTTGTAGTAACAGGCCATTATGGCACGGTTTGCATCTGCACTATATTTTTGTCGTTTTGTTGGCTGGTCCACTTGTAGCCCACTTGTCGACGGATGTCCAGGGACCCCAACATCCGCCGCGGCCCTTGTTAACCCGTGCGACGACCGATGCGGTATGGAATTCTTATTTGTTTTTTTTTCACCATATTGTATGGGTTGGCGGTTTTTTTTTTTTTTACGGGACCAGATGCCAACCTGACCCCAACCTTCCTCCTTTCTCATCCGGGCTTGGGACCGGCAACGGCGTAGTTACCGGCAACGGCGGAGTTGTTGTTGTTGTTGTTGTTGTTGTTGTTGTTGTTGTTGTTATTATTATTATTATTATTATTATTATTATTATTATTATTATTATGTGGTTGATCTTTGGTGAGATTCACAGCCTTTGGGGCTGGTTGGTAGTTCAACAGCTCGAGTCCTAACCAAGGGCCTAGGGACTGTTAAGGTAATGTCGGAGGATATAAGCTGTTCCAAGTAGAGTGTTTTTTTGTAGAATCAAAATGTTCAAGTCTGATAAATTTAAAATTTCCAAATAGCGAGGTATCCCTTTGGGTATTGCTCCAAGGGCTCCAATTACAATCAGGACAACACACAATTTCTTTTTCCACAGTCTTCAATTTGCAAGTCCCGGTACTTTGTGATTTTTTCTTGCTGTTTTTCTTCAATTTGTGCATCTCCAGTATTGCAATGTCAATGAACCATACTTTTTTCTTTTCAACTATTGTTATGTCAGGTGTGTTGTGGGCCAAGTGCCTGTCAGTCTGGATTCTGAAGTCCCACAAGATCTTGACTTTCTCATTCTCTAAAACCTTCTCAACTTGATGGTCCCAGTGGTTTTTGCTGTACTCAAATCGAAACTTTTGGCACAATTTCCAGTGAATGATCTTAGCAAAGCGGTCATGGCGTTGTAGGTAGTCAGTTTGTGAAAATTTGCTGCATCACTGATCAAGTGGTCGACTGTCTCGTCTTTCTCATTACAGAGGCAATGTTTGCTGTTGGTGGTAACATGTTGAATTTTTGCCTTCATGCAGTTTGTGGCTAAGGCTTATTCTTGAGCTGCCAAAATAAAGCCTTCTGTTTCTTTTTTCAGTGCTCCTGATCTTAACCAGTTCCAAGTTAGCTTTTGGTCAGCTTTGCCTTCAATACTTTTCAAGTACTGGCTATGCATAGCTTTGTTTTTCCAATTTTCAGCTCGCTTCTCAATTACTTCTTTCTTATATTCAACTTTTGACTTAGTTGTCTTTAAAAGGCCTCCTTTATTTACTTCCTTAATCATTGGTTCTTCACTTTTCTGGATGTAATCATTCAAGCTGTGTTTTTCTTCTTTCACAGTCTGTTTTACTTGTAGGAGTCCTTGACCACCCTCTGCTCTTGATAGATATAATCGGTCAACATCACTTTTAGGGTGCAAAGCATGATTCATTGTCATACGCTTCCTTGTTTTTCTGTCCAAATTGTCCAACTCCATCTGGGTCCAGTCAATTATTCCTGCAGAGTATCAAATCACAGGTATAGCCCAGATATTTATGGCTTTTATGATGTTTTCTCCACTCAATTTGGACTTTAATATCTTGCGAATTCGTCGAATGTACTTGGCTGGAGTTAATTCCTTGACTTTATTATGCATTGTCAGAGGCCTCTAATATCCCTAAGTACTTGTAGCTTTCTTCTGGTTTTACTGCCTTTATCATTTTTTCATTCTCAAGTTCTATTCCATCATCTTCTATGACCTTGCCTGCTTTGGTTGCCATTGTTGCACATTTGTCAATTCCAAACTTCATACCAATGTCTTGGCTAAATTCTTTTGTGCTTTCAATTAATAAATTCAGTTCAACTTTTGTTTTACCAAGCAGCTTCAAATCATCCATGTACACCAAGTGTGAAATTTTCAGTCCTTTCTTTGCAAGTTCATATCCACAGTTCATCTTCTTCAAAATGATTGTCAGTGGTAGCACTGAGAGTATAAAAAGTAGGGGTGAAAGGGAATGGCCCTGGAAAATGCCTCATTTAATTTCAACTTCACCCAGGACCTAGCTTGTCAATCAGCAGTTGGTCCTTTGTTCCTCTTGAATTTTTGCAGCATCCTTTCTGTTCTACAGGAAGCAAATTATTTCTTTCCAAGTATCCATAAATTTGGTTTGCAATGATACTAGTAAGGAGCTTGTATGTTGTTGGCAAACAGGTGATTGGCCTATAGTTTCCAGGATCCTTTCCTTTTTCTTTATCTTTTTGGATCAAAAATGTCCTTCCAGTTGTCATCCATTCATCATTTTCAGGTGTTTTTAAGATCTGGTTCATTTGGGTTGCCAATCTTTTGTGCACACTTGTAAGTGTCTTTAACCAGAAGCCATGTAACTCGTCTGGTCCAGGTACACTCTAGTTCTTCTTGACTGTCTTTGCACCATTTCTTTTGTTATTTTCACATCTTCCATTTTATGTACTTTAATAGAATCCTCAATCTGTTTGATCCATTTTGCATTTCTGTTGTGTTTCTTGTTGTTTTCCCACAAATTCTTCCAGAATTTCAGAGCTTTCTCTTTATCAGGCTTTTCATTTGTTGTTACCCCATCTCCACTTTCTAAGCTCTTATAAAACTGGTGCTGATTTGCTCTGAACTGTGAGTTTTTCTTGAATTGAGTTACTCGGTTTTCATATCTTTTAATCTTTTCAGCAACGGCAACAACCCTCTGCTTCAGCTCTTCAATTACTATCGCAATCTCTTTATTCTTCAAATTGTATCTTGCTTCCAGGCTGCTTTTGACCTGCTTGTTCTTTAGCTGACCTTGCCTCAGGTTCTTCAAGTTGCTCAAGTCTCCACGAAATTTTTTGATCTTCAATTCCAACCGAATTTTCCATTTAGGCTTCCTCTTCTTGCCTCTTTGGTTCTTTTGTATTTTCAAACCCAATTCTTTGGTGGTTATGAAGGCTGCTTCATACATCAGCTGGTTTGTTTCAGCTAATGTAGTGGTTTGAATGGTTTGCACAGCCTCATTGACCTTTTTTAGTACCTTTCTCAATTCTTTCCGGTTCACTTGGTTCAGCTTTGGCAAACGTGTTCTTTTGGCATCTTCCATTTGATGCTTTATTTTCTCAGCTAATTGAGCAATATCTGTTGGTGTTTGTTCTTCAGTGCTTCCTTGTTCTTTATCTTCATCCATTTCAGCATCCTCTTCCTCCTTTTCTTCCTCAGTTTGCTTTTGAGTCTGCAAATCATTCTTGATGTTACTCTTCTTTGTTGGTATACTCAGACCATTAGTTGCTTTCTCTTCAATTCCTATTAATTCTGCTGTAGTGAAAAATTTGTGGCTTAGAATTACACGACGTTGGTCCATTAGCCTTTGTTCACTGATAACACTGTCCATGTGGTTCACCTTCCAAATCTGATACATTCATTTTTGAAATCCACGTTTTGCTGGCTCAGACTGATAGTAAGCTTTGATAATAGAGATGTTTTCTTCTCTAGTCCAGATTTTTTGCTTTTTCACTTTTTCTTCCAGTAGCTTGTCAGCTCCATGCCCTGGTTGCCTATCAGAGGGAGCTGAGCCCTGTAGCTCATTTTGCGCAGAATGCCCAGGAGCCATAGCATCCAATGGAACCCTTGTTAATCTGGGCAACGGTTCAGCCGGCATAAATTTCATTTTTTCCGTATTCACCATATTTGAATGGGTTGTGGAGCAAATTTTGTCTGGCCCTTCACCTAAGACCTGTCTAATATGGTTGTACCTGTTCAGTATATCCCTTAGGATCATTAGAGTGCGCAAGCTTCTCCACCATGACAAGGTAAAGCTCCTTGGAGGGGTAGTTGTTGTTGTTGTTGTTGTTGTTGTTGTTACTTCTCAAATAATTAATAATTAACACAAATATGTTAATATTGTATCATTTATTTAATCTATTTTTTTTATTAAATTTTTATGCCACCCATCTTGCCTACTAGGTAGTTCTGGGTGGCTTACAAGTTCTAAAACAAGTAAAAGGTTATTAAAATATTAAAACATACAATTACACAGTTTAAAATATGGTTAAAAACTGTACTATAACCAAACGTAAAAGACTGATGGGATGGAGTTGAGGTTTTCTTAGCCCATCTGCCACCTCCTAATAGTGAGCACCCTCCTCAGGAGGCCAGGCTAACCAGCAAATCCAGGTTTTAAGATCCTTTGGAAAGCCAAAAGGAAAAGAATAGTTGCCACCTACAGTGGAAAATGTTCCATAGGGACAGAGCCACAGCAGAAAAGTCTCTTCTATAAAAGCCAAGATGGTGCAATGGTTAGAGTGCAGTACTACAGGCTACTTCTGCTGATCACTGGCTGCCAGCAGTTTGGCAGATCGAATCTCACCAGGCTCAAGGTTGATTCGGCCTTCCATCCTTCCAAGCTGGTTAAAATGAGGACCCAGATTGTTGGGGGCAATAGGCTGACTCTGTAAACTGCAGAGAGGGCTGTAAAAGCATAAAAGTATACAGTCTAAGTGCTATTGCGATTCCCCTTGACCCTGCCTGCTTTTGAAGGGTGGTCCCAATGTGAGCTTCTGGAGTTGTGAAATAAATAAAAAAACAAATAAAAATTTCCTACCTGTATCTCATTTTGAGATCAATATAAGGTATTAACATTTCAATAGATAAGATAGATAAATAAAACTTATTCCTTCATGAATATGTCCAATTCCTATCTAGAACCCTTCTGTATCAAATGGAGAGTCATCATATAGGATGAAGGCATTATTTTTAAAACGAAAAAGTTCCGGCACTTTAGTTTTCCATATAGGAAAGGTATCCAGTCATTCTTACTTCCTACTGATTTTTTATTGAGTTCAGCAAAGGGCTCTTAGAACAGCTAGGAAGCCATTAAATAAAATTAATACTAAAATATAATTATGATCATAAGCAATTAAATGAGCCATAGTAATTTAAAATATCTTAAGGAAGCATCACCAGGCTGGAAAGCTTCTCACACTATCAATTTTTCTCTGTTCCTACCTCTCCAAACAAGCATCTTGAATCCTAAAAACGCTCATCAAGGGATGATTCTCAGCAGTGTAGACAGTGTTGAAGTTGTAGTGGGAGAGGTAATTGCTTAAAATTATGCTTCACTGAACTCCCTTTTTATACTGACAACATGAAAATAACTAAATAACTTGCAATTATAATTTTAAATATGTGTTGATCCAGATAAAAAGCCAAGAGTTTTTCCAGCCAGTCCCATCACAATATGTTTTCTACATTTACTTTTACTCTAGCATACACCTTTTGTTATTCTGAAATTGCTTAAAAAGTTGTTCTCCCTGCATGAAGATGAAAAATATTGGGGGGGGGGGAGGGAATACATCTTACATCTATTTTTCTGCCCTTATAGTTTCTAAGAGATGTTTTTAGTTTTTGAATTGGCAAAATAGATATTTGGGGATTTTGAAATTTGGAAACACTGCATTCCTCTGAAGTATGACAACAAGACCTTCCTCAACAATGCCAGCTGTGTTCCCACAGAGATAAGACTGCTATTCAGAGAAATGAAATAGAAATTATATCTGGAGTATAATATCTCTAGGAATTTATAAAAAGTCTCTTTTAATTGTTATTGTTTATGGTAACCCAACCCCTAATCCATCAAAGGTAATGAGTGAATGAATCTTTAAGTGCCTGTCTGTGAAGTTCAAAACATATTATTGCTATATAAACCAGCCTGCTCAAACTTATTGATATACTGAGACAGAAAAGGCTGTGCTGCTAAGAATTCTTAGTAGTATAACTCCAACATATAAGGAATGGTAGATTAGTCTTTTGCTATTTTCAAAAGAAAGAACATGGAGTTAAAATAATGCCATAATTAGGGGGAAATGGACACTTTGAAAGTATGCTGGTGTTCTAATACATGAATGCAACTTTATCATAATAAGCTTTTGTTGTCTGATAGCTTTTGAAGGCAGTAAACTGTTATAAGCATTGAACCAGGCTTTGCTGATTTTGAACAAAGTAAACAGATTGGACATAGTTACAAACTTGTTTGGGGAATTAATAGGAAATACAATCAATGTGGAGGATGAAGTAGATAATCACAAACCACTCCACCAAAACACTTTACAGGGATATGTTTACATAGTATATTTAACCATACTCTAATGTATTTTGATTTTCAGGAAGTATGAAAGTCAAACAAATCATGGCATTTGGTGGCTGAATTCATACCAAACCATTTGTTTTAACTTTGTGGAATAGCAGTAGCATTTAGACTTATATACCGCTTCACAGTGCTTCACAGCCCTCTCTAAGCAGTTTACTGAGTCAGCATGCCGCCCCCAACAATTTTGGTCCTCATTGTACTGACCTTGGAAGGATGGAAGGATGAGTCATCCTTGAGCTGGTGAGACTCCAACTTCCAAATTGCTGGCAGCTGGCAGTCAGCAGAAGTAGCCTGCAGTACTGCATTCTAACCACTGCGCCAACACAGCCCGTAATTGGTAATTCATTTCTGTCAAGGAGATCATAAGTTTGAGAATACCAAGGTGGATTGATAGTATATTTATTTTCATGTATTTATTTTTGGTTGTTGGCTAACTTCATGTGACTTTGTAAACAGAGCTGGGAATCCTTATGGAGTTTGTGTAGTATATAAAACTACCATATATAGATAAAATAGTGTTCACAAACATGTTTACAATTTACAAGGTAAAAAAAAAATAGTATCCACAAACATTGATGGTTTTACTACTGAATATCTGTGCACAAATGTGGTTTGTATACCACAAAATGCCACTGGGATGCCGGAGGCAGATATCTCTCCAAGCCAAGAGTATAGTGGCTCATTTCACACTGAATAGCAAGCCATAAATCACAGTGATGGGTTCCTTGGTGCTCTGAGTTTGGTTGTTTTCTTGCAGGTGTTTCATTTCCGAAACCAGGTAACATCATCAGTGCTAGTCATGAATCACAGTTCACACATCTTAATGGGTGATTATATATACCAGAGTAAACCCAACCCAGAATAACCAATGTCGTTGCATTTAAGTACAATGACAATAAAAAATTATACTTATTATGGCTTAGTGCAATGTGCAAATATGTGCAACTAATGTGCACTTGTTATTCTGTAAATAGCAAACATTGTGGAAGACCGAGCAGCACTGGGACTATAGAAGATGGGAAGGAGGTATTTTAGTCTTCTCTTCCACGTTAGAAGGGTTCCTGGAGGTGGCTTCTTTTGAAAAACAAACTTAGCTTTTCAGAACAATTTTTGTTGGGTAGGCTGGGAAAGTGTTCACTCGCAATCTTTGGAATACATATCTCAACTTTTCAGTTATTAAAAAAAGCATTAGGTTAAGATGGGAGATTAAAAGACAGATAGGAGAGAGAGAATATGCTTTTTTAATATTCTAGTAAAGCAACGCTTAAAGCTGCATCAAATTACAAGTATACCTTAAATGTACACTATGCAGTCCATAAATTAAAGCTTGTATAATTACAGACATGTATTTCTGTTTTTAATTAAATATGAAAGCTCCCAATGGAATTCTAGTTATGACTGGATATCTGAGATGTTATTGCTGGAATATTTTTTTAATAATCTGTTTCCATTCTCTATGCAAATGCTCTTCCAGATTAGCCAGCCAGAATATAAAAATTAAAAAACAAAATTCATAATGGGTGAGTAAGCTTTGACCATTTAAATTCTCTCTTTTCTCCCTTTTTTGCCCAGCTTGCTCAACCCTTTCTCCCCATTATGACATTTATTATTTTTCCATTCACAGCAAAACTATTCACATCAAGGTAATTGATGATGAGGAGTATGAAAAAAACAAGACTTTCTTCATTGAGCTGATGGGTCCTCGAATGATGGATATGAGTTTACAGAAAGGTGTAGTACTGGCTCTCCCAACTAACATTAACACTCTTCTTTCCTCTTTTTCTTATTTCCTACCTTTCTTTTCTCGCTATCAATGGCCTCTTTTTTTAAAAAATTTCCAACTGCTCTATCCTTAACACTGCCATATCTGCACAGCCTGTCACATGGTACTGATGGAAGTTAACAAGATGGTGCTTTGTTTAGCTGAGAATGCAGTACTTAATTGTGTGTGTGTGTGTGTGTGTGTGTGTGTGTGTGTGTGTTTGGACTGAAAGATGTTAATGCATATTCTTGAAATAACAGGACACTAGGGTTTTCAAATGCATCTTCAACACTACAGAAATAGGCCATAGAGATCAACCCTGCAGCCTGATGCAAACTTATATGCATATTGGAAGTCTTCCAGCTCAACTTGCTTTTAGCATACATACCATTGTCACAAGAGCTGCACACTAATGCTAGTTTCTTGCCTTGCAAAAGAAAATTGTTGTTCATTTTTCTGTACAAAACAAGATGTTTTATGAATCAATGGACCAACATGCTAACATATCATTCTTGTCTTCCGATAAACTCATTTGGCATTTTAACTTCAAATCCATGCCGGTTCAATGTACCATGGAAGGGAACTAAATATTTCTCTAATTAAAACCTATTTATTTAGAGATAGAGTTGGTAGAATGATAATGACTTGGCTCAGTTCCTCCAATATATATATGACACACACAGTACAGTACAATACAGTACAATACAATACAATACAATACAATACAATACAATACAATACAATAGCAGAGTTGGAAGGGACCTTGGAGGTCTTCTAATCCAACCCCCTGCCTAGGCAGGAAACCCTATACTGTTTCAGACAAATGGCTATCCAACATCTTCTTAAAGACTTCCAGTGTTGGGGCATTCACAACTTCTGGAGGCAAGCTGTTCCACTGATTAATTGTTCTAACTGTCAGGAAATGTCTCCTCGTTTCTAAGTTGCTTCTCTCCTTGATTAGTTTCCACCCATTGCTTCTTGTTCTACCCTCAGGTGCCTTGGATAATAGTTTGACTCCCTCTTCTTTGTGGCAACTTCTGAGATATTGGAACACTGCTATCATGTCTCCCCTAGTCCTTCTTTCTCTTAAACTAGACATACCCAGTTCCTGCAAACGTTCTTCATATGTTTTAGTCTCCAGTCCCCTAATCATCTTTGTTGCTCTTCTCTGCACTCTTTTTAGAGTCTCCACATCTTTTCTACATCGTGGTGACAAAAACTGAATGCAGTATTCCAAGTGTGGCCTTACCAAGACATTATAAAATGGTATTAACACTTCAAGTGATCTTGATTCTATCCCTCTGTTTATGCAGCCTAGAACTGTGTTGGCTTTTTTGGCAGCTGCTGCACACTGCTGGCTCATATTTAACTGGTTGTCCACTAGGACTCCAAGATCCCTTTTGCAGTTACTACTATTGAGCAAGGTACCACCTATACTGTACCTGTGTATTTTGTTTTTCTTGCCTAAATTTAGAACCTTACTCTTTTCACCATTTAATTTCATTTTATTAGATAGTGCCCAATGTTCAAGTTTGTCAAGATCCTTCTGTATATTAAGCCTGTCTTCTGGAGTGTTGACTATTCCTGCCAGTTTGGTGTCATCTGCAAATTTAATGAATTCCCCATTTATTCCCTTATCCAAATCATTGATGAAGATGTTGAAGAGTACTGGGCCCAAAATAGAGCCTTGAGGTACTCCACTGCATACTTCCCTCCATGAAGATGCAGTTCCATTGAGGACTACATGTTGAATGCAGTTGGTCAGCCAGTTACAAATTCATCTGGTGGTGATGCTGTCTAACCCACATTCTTCTACTTTATCTAGTAGTAGGTTATGGTCTGCCTTATCAAATGCCTTACTGAACTCCAAGTAATATATATATTACTTGTATATATGTTGTATTTGTGCTGATAAATAAATAAAGGCACAAATACAATACAAATGTAACAAAAGGCAACATGCAGTGAACTTCCTCTCATATTTGAGCATACCAGGGGTTGTGACTTTAAATATATATTTATTTATTTATTTATTTAAGGTCACAACCCCTGGTATGCCCAAACATGGGAGGAGGTCAACTGCTTCCATTCTCTGTCCATCGGCTTGTCACAAGAGACCATCCAGACAGAAACCCAATATTTTTTACTGTTGCCTTTGTTACGTTTGTGTTATTTATTTATCAACACAAATATCACACACACACACACACACACACACACACACACACACACACACACACATATATATATATATATATATATATATATATATATATATATATATATATATATATAGTTGAACAGAGATTTGAAATTGGTCTTTCCACGTGTGCTGATCAATACTGCAAACCCTTTTATTCTTGTGTATAAACACACTTGCTTGTCTCTAAATGACTTCTCCTCAGCCTACTTTTTCAACCTTACAAACTGTTTGACTAATTCAAAGGCTAAGTTAGGCTGTGACATTTTGCACGAAGTGTTGGAACCAAAAATATTTTTTTCATCAAACCACCCAAGAATGCTCCTTCAGAATCACACATTTATTTTGATATTAGCCTGAAGTCTGTGTGGCCAATTGATACTGAGGTTGCTGACAACAGCATGTGGAGAAATAGAATGAGTACAGTTGTTATTTTTTTTTGCCAAAATCTATTTCCCTTAAATGCTTCTTCATTGTCTGTGTAGAGAGATTTGATAAGTAAATGACTCCAATCAATCTACATAGTGACTATACGTGAAAACTGAGAATCGCAATTAATTCTAAAAATACATTCAAGTTTTCTCACCATTCTGCAAATTATATGGGAGAGTTGTGGCCAATTCTTCCTTGGCTTAAAAAGCTAATTTAATGTTGTATTTCAATTCTTGATATTTGAGGATACAGGCATATATCAGGATCTTGCTCTTTTGTGGCACTTTCTACAAATTGAAGGAAATAATTAGGATTCCTTGGGAAAATAACAACAGAGATTGTGTTAGAATTGGTCCAGGGTCTCAAATAGAAACCCAATCAATATAAATAGATAACTTCTAGGGGAAAATGGGAAACATTAGTATTCATTCTTTGTCATTCTTCATCTTCATATATTTAAAAAAAATAGGTAAGAAAAGAAGAGGAAGTAAAGTTTCTGAGTGATTCTGGGGCATTTTGATGTAGACGTGAATGCCTCTGAGTTTGATAGGATTTACTCCTAACTAAATGGGTATAGAATTGCAACTTCATTTTTATAAGAGTGTTTTGTATCATTGCACAATACTCACATAGGTTGTATTGTATTGTATTCTGCCTATACCCTTATAACATTGAATTTCATAAGCACCGAGCAGTTCAGTCAGCAAAAATGAATGATCAATTCTCAGTAAAAAAAAAAAAATACTGCATCAAGTATGGGGAAAGAAGCCAAATTGCCTTTGCAGAGAAAAAGATCTAGATGGGAAAATCCTGGCTGTGTTTTGTGCGTGTGTGTGTGTGTGTGTGTGTGTGTGTGTGTGTATGTGTATGTCTGCATGCTAAAAGGATATTGCACTCTCTTATTGCACTCTCCATCCACTGTTCAAGACAGACAAAAATTGGCTTTTTATCTAACACACTAAGGATGTTTGTCCCATCTCTACTGTGGCTGTTCTGGATTCAGCCAGTTGATGAACTGTTATTACCATGTGACATTTGACTAAATGTGCTGCAGAGGTCACCTTCCACTAACCATCACTATAGACCAGATTCCTCTTCCTCACTCTTTGCCTCTCCCTCCTTTCCTCCTTCCTTCCTCCCTCCCTCCCTCTAATGTTCTCTAATTCATCTAAAGATCAGCTCCAACTGATATGTCCTAGAAAGCAAGTGAAAGACCACCAAGACAGTGGCAGAAGCAGGCTGCATGTGAGACGGTGTGATGGTAGGGATAGTAGTAGTGTCGACCGCTGCTGCTGAATTTGCTCCCAACTACAGGCTACCCACTGTACACCCATCTTTTTCTTGTTGTCCCTACAGGAAGACCATAAGGGTTAAAATAGTAGATGAGGAAGAATACGAAAGGCAGGAGACTTTCTTCATTGTCCTTGGTGAACCGAAATGGATGGAACGAGGAATATCAGGTGTGAGATCCTTTTTTTGAAAAAAGAAACCAAGCAAATGCAGACTGCAAAAACAACCTTTTTTGCTCCGCCTTTTCCTCTTTGATTTTTACACAGACCAAGTTTTATTCTTTTCCCTCCTATATCCTCGCTCTCACCCTGTTTCGGTCCCATCTCTGCATTTTTGAGCTTAGCTTAAGATCCTCCTTTTGTGCAGTGCTCGTGGCTTACAAGCTGTTTGAACTTCCATATGTTTGGATCCTTCCCTTTCTCTTTGCTCTCCTTTTTCCCCCTGTGTTCCTTTTGGTCATGTTTTTGATGTAATCTTGTCTCCTTTTCTTATCTCAAGATGGAAAGTCCTTTTCTCAGACGAATGTGTTAAACTGCATGGCTGCCTCTTCAGCTTGCTCCCCAATTCTGAACTTTGCACAATGATCCCTGTCTTTTTTTATTCTCTTCATTAATTACAGCTTTATAATTAAGATTACAAAGCTACTGATTATTTTTATATAAATATATATGGATATAGACATGTACATATTGGAGTCAGATTTAACAAGTGCTGCCAACAGAAACAGCCAAGAATGTTTGCAATTAATTCCCTGCCAATATATATATATATCTCTCTAAATAGACTAAAATACTTTATAATACAACTTCATAGAACTCATGTTAGGAAGTACTTCCTCAGAGTTTCAGCAATGACATACAGGGTCTAGGACAAGTCACCCTGGCCATCTCATCCCAGCCAACTCGCCCTGGGTGACTCACTGAAGAACAACTCACCATGGCCAACTCACCATGAATAATTCAACCCAGGACTCAGCTCAAGTCAAGAGAAGGGCAAGTGAATTGTAGCAGACCTTGTCTTGCTTAAGGTTTGAACCTTCTCAAGTTAGACCTCCTCAAGGCTGGAGTGAGCTGCAATTCTACTTGTCCCTCTCTTCAGTTATCCCACACTGAAGTTGTCCCACTGTGAATCAAGTTGTCCCACAGTGAATTGGCTGCAGTGAGTTGGCCAGGTGAGTCAGCTATGGCAAGACAGCCTAGATGAGTTTTCCCATTTCGGACATACAGGCATGTCAGCAGCAAAGAACTTCCAAGTTGGAACTCAAAGCATGCTTGGAGGGAATCTATTTTAACTTGCTGCCTTCCAAATGTGTTGAACCACTCACTAGAAGGCCCTGTGCTGGCTGCAAATTCTAGCAGTCTGATATATTTGGAGGACCACAAATCTGGAGAAATCTGCCTTCAGCTGCTTTTGCTGAGTTTGTTAACCCACTTGTGGATCCTAGAGATTTTGTGTCTGACCTTGCATGTTTCAAGAATCTTTACACAACAGTTCTTCTCTCTAATGGGTCGCATTAACAAAGATCTAGTGGATTTCCATATATTTTGTATTCTTCTTCACAAAATGTGAACAAATAAAGCTCATTAAAAAGATGCTTATAACAATGCTTATAAATTAAACGTAGATCAGTAAAGAATGCTTCATAATATACAGTGTACAAAATATTCAGATTATTTCGTTTTTCTATTTTAGTTTTTCATGGAAAATGGTATAACACTGATACTTCAGAACTATGGAGCTAAAACTCTTGAAAACAAAGAAATAACAGCTCTTAAATATTTGTAATAGCAGCATACTGCTATTGTTTCTGTCATTAGCTTTATGTTTTATTCTGAACTACTCTTCATTCAAGGGGCAATACAGAACAATTGTCCAAAGTTACAATGCAGCTAATTGTTACTTAGCATTGAAACATTTAATCTAAATACCAAATTAAAATAACTTTGATAAATGATATATTACTTTTAAACATTAAAATTACAGAAACAGATATATAAGAACTGATGGCTCCACAGTTCTCGAAGACCTTCCAATAGAGCCAGTTTTTAAGTTACTGGGTTTATACACCTTTCCCATCAATAAAGGGCTCCAACAGGTTTACTTACCTCATCTACTCATCATTAAAAAGATTTTAAAAAATCATTATAATAGCAACAATAATAACAGTATGAATTAGTTCAACCATGATAAACTGTTAGCACTGGGAAGTACCATGGTCAAAACTATTTCTCTATAGGACCTGTGGGCAAACCTTTTCAGCACAAAGTGCCGAAATGGGAGTGTATACATGCATGCACTGGAGTGTATGCATGCGTGTGCGCCGGAAACCAGAAGAGCAGCCGCCAGGCACGCACATGCACACTAGGAGGCTGCTCTTCCGGTTTTGGCACTCCCACATTCATTAAGACCAGCTGGCTGGCGTGCGGAAACCTAGAAGAGCAATGGGCAACAGTTTGTGCATCTGGAGAGAAGGCTCCGTGCGCCCTTCTGGCACGCATGCCATAGGTTTGCCATCATGGCTATAAGAGAAGCTATTTCAGATCTCAAAGGCTTGCTGAAACAGCCAAGTCTTAACAGCCTCATGGAATACCAAAAGCAAAGGGGATAAACAGATGTTCACTATACCAGAAAAGTGGATAATGGCAGAGAAAGTATATCACAGGGCATTTTACAAACGTGTGCCATCCATACACAAGCGCAATTATCATGAAAGTGATTCTGAGAGCCAAGCTTCTTCGTCTCACACCAACAGTGAACAATGTGCATGCTGACTAAGGGAACTGAAACCACCAAAGTGGAAGTTGATGAGCTGTAGAAATGTTGGATCATCTTTCCCTAGGCTAATGTTACATGCCTTGTTAGGGTCTCATGCAGTTTTGTCTTCTCATATCTTGAATGATGTGACTTTGGGATAGAGATGCACTAATGAGTGATGAGAAGAATGGGCCAGTTGTTTTAATAGACTCAAGCTTGGACCCATAAGGTCTATTACAAGCCGGAATTGAGTTACCCAGGTTCAGCTATTTCTTATAGCAAAGGAAGCTGTGGCCCATAAAACCATTTTCCTGCTTCTGTGAGCAGTGTCCACCCGCCAAAAAATCCCTTTCTATATTACTGAATCTTAGTTCATAGAATTCTTCAAATATTCATGCACTACATTAGAAGTGAAAAAGAGATAAGCACTCTTTTAATAGGCTGAAGCACAGAGATCTCAGACCTTCGGGAGATTAATGTTTTAAATCTATTACTCTTGAGGCCCCATTGTAATCAAGGAGCACAAGCCAAACCCCCAGAGGGAGAAAATCAGCTTTGAGACCAAGAAGATATAAGTGATGGAGAGATAGTTCCTTTCACAGGTACATTCTATTCACATAGGCTGGAGGCTATGGGTTGAAAATAAGAATAAAAGGAAGGTGTAACAAAGGACAATTGATTCCCACCTCTGGTGCTTTTCTCCAGTCATTTGCTTCAATTAGTGTTTCCCCCTCTCTTCTTTCCAGCTTTCCAATATCAAAGCTAGAAAGCAGAAAAATGCCCCAATAAACTGGTTTGAGGGATATAGGATGCCAGCTGAGGCAGATCCAAAGTCTTCCAGATATTCTAGACAATCTCCTTGTCCTTGCTTATGCTGTTTCAGACTAATAGGAATTGAAGTCCCAAAAATCTGGAGCATACTAGATGGAGTGCCTCTAATTTATACTGCAAATACATGACATCCCTGCCTTCATTTTATATTTGAAAATAGCCCTGTCAAATGTAGCTCCATCCTGAATTTCCTCCTGCCATGTTAAAGGTACAGTCCAACACAGTTACTGTTCAAATAGCCTTTTGCTGCTGATTTAAGCAAGCATTCAACAGCCCTACAAAAGTGAATGTATTTAGAAGGGTATCATTAACAATTCCGAATTCTGTTTATTCAGTACACTTGTTAGGTTTTAAATACTAGGTCTCCTCTTTAATGGGTATTTCTGTGGAAAACCCATGCAGCATTGTTAGTAGAATGTGTCATTTATTCAAGGTCAACAGCCACAGTGAGATTCAGGCTTATTTTTAAAAGCTTTTCCTTACAATGCTATTCTCCAGAGCTTCCCATCTCAACTCATAAACTTCGGTTAAGCCCGAAGCAGCAGTCAGATTCTTCAGTTGCAATTGGCTAGGCCAGTTAAGTCATGCAGCCTGTATGGATTTCACTGACATAGTATTAAGTGAAATAGTATGGTATAGATTAGGTTTTCTCTTGTCCTTGAAATTAGATTATAAATTATAGGACAAATCTGTAAAACTAAAGGGACAAAGTTCAGCTGCTGTTTCACACTGGTGGTTCTTTTTTTTTTTTAAGATATGATATTTTTTTATTCCGAATGGTGATACTTCTCCAGATTCTTCTCTAAAAATCAAACTAATATTTCCTTCTTCTTTCTAAACCATAGGCAAATATAGAAAGGAGTACAAATCAGAGTAAAGAGAGAAGTTAAGATAGTTGTCTTTATAAATAACTGCACAAACTTAAGAAATTAATTCTTGGAAAATAAAATGCCAAGAGTCATGTTGAGATATATGAAATAGAAGATAGTACAATGAGATTTAATTTGAAATCCAAACACTTCAAAGATCATTTATAATCAAAATTAAAAATACTATGAATAAAATATTCTTGACAGAAGCATACTATCAATTAGCAAATAGAAATTGAAAGAACAGCAGAAGAAACTTTTAGGAATCATATTCAAGTTGTTTCTTGTTGCTAGTATCAAGCTCTTTGACTGATTCAGAATGAACTAGTTACTGTAATCAGCCTTCATAGACTAAAACCATAAACTAACTGTTCAGAGTTTAGAATTAAAAGCAATACTATTCTCTGGTGCTATCCATCTTGCCTTCATAGACTAAAACCATAAACTGACAGTTCAGAGTTTAGAATTAAAAGCAATACTATTCTCTGGTGCTATCCATCTTATCTCTTGATCTCAAGAGGCCAGGAGAAGCACAGGTTTGTTTAAATTTCCCTTTGCTTCAAAGTTGCAGATCTTTTAAAAAGTCTAGACAATAGGTGTGGGGAAAGGCTTCAATTATTCTTACATTTAGGGCCCTGTTATAAAATTTATTCATGTCGAGGAACTGTTATAAGTGAAACTTCACTTTACCAATAGAAAATAATATTTGTAGCTCAGGATTGAACTGTGGAGTTCTTGGTGCTCTCTGAACTTGGTTGTTTGAAAACACTTCATTACCCAGCTAGGTAATAACTTCAGTGCTAGAAGGAAATAGAATTTGCTTTCTCATTATATACAGAAAGCTTGCCCTGTCATTCTTGAGGGCATCCTCTTCATGGATATTCTCATCAGCAGAGGAAATGGCAGCAAATTAGAAACACAAGTCTATCGTAAAACCCACCCATATTAACCAAGTGCTCCATTACCAAATACCAACAAAAGAAGCTATGTAAGAACATTATGAGTCACAGTGACACAGTGGGTAGAATGCAGTACTGCAAGTTACTTCTGCTGACTGCTGGCTGCCTGCAATTTGGCAGCTCGAATCTCACCAGACTCCAGGTTGACTCAGCCTTCCATCCTTCTGAGGTCGGTAAAATGAGGACCCAAATTGTTGGGGGCAATATGCTGAATCTGAAATATGCTGAATCTAGAGAGGGCTGTAAAGCACTGTAAAGCGGTATATAAGTCTAAATGCTATTGCTATTATTCAGATGAGCACAAATGCACTACAACTACCCAGAGCATCAAAAAAGGAAACATCACCTATATAGTACCTTCTAACCAAATAAATACCCATTTTAGATTATTTTAAAAAATCCTGCTCGCTCCACCTATTATAGCACAACCAATATAAGCTACAAAAAGGATAGCACTTCAGAAACTACCAACAGACTATTGGAACCTTATGGCATCACTGTAGTACATAAACTAACTAAAGTTTTCCAAAATATCTTAAGTAAACCAAAGGACCCAGTAGCCCAAGAAAAAAAACAGGGTTCATCTATAATATACGTATAGTGTGAGGGCTATAACAGCCTCTCTCTAGGACAGACAAGCAAAAGACTAACAGAACACATCCATGAACACCAACCAGCAATCAAAAGACACAATAAAAATGTTTTAATTTGAACAGACTTAACCATAGTTTCAGCTAGGAAACTGTGAGCATACTAGACCAAGCTAAATTCGGGAATTCCTAAAAGCTTGGTATTCAGATGGATCAACATGAACAGTATCATAGAGATAAACATATCCAGACAACTTTCAAAAACTACAAAAAAAGCAAAAAGAAAAAAGAAAGAAAACGAAAAGACCAGAACACCTCCTTGCCATGAATCATCACCCAGATAAGCAGGGATTGATACCAGAAGCAACACCAGACAATCAAGCAGTAAACAACAGAGTAATCCAGGAACTACCAAGGAAAAATCTACATACCCACCATCATAGACTGGACAATTCTATTTATTTATTTATTTAGGTTTACTTGCACTTCTATCTTCAACAAAGTCTTGAATAAAATATTAATAATATATCAGAGTTTTCTTGCTTTCAGATAATTTATCTTTAGTTCTATTCTTATATTTCTGTGTCATAAAACAAAATTAATGCTCAAAAGGAAAGGTGTCCCTGATTCTCCTTGCATGAAAAATTTCTGAAACTTTCTGAATAAAATAGAAATGATTTTGTGAAAGTTGGAGTTTCCTTTATTTATAAGGAGACAATAATTTCAGTAACCCTTTGCAGCATATGTCTTTCAGACATATGTTTGCTATTACATTTAGTTCATGCCATGCCTGTCCCATCTCAGAGCAAAATTGTTTGAAGAAGCTGCTGTTTCCTAGGTCCTGCAAAATGCTAACAATTATTAACACATAAAGAGCATAAATAAAGAGCAAACCTCACACTCTTCTAGCACTAACAAGCTTAGAGAGCACTAAGGATTCCACTTCATACTATTACTAAATATGTACAACTGCCAAAACTGGACTGAAAAAATCTGGATGAACACAAGATGGCAACAATCAATTAGAGATTTCTTTTTATCCCTTTGGTGCTATCTAGGAGTTACTGGAAGCTAGTTGTTATAGCCCCATAAAGTGATGGTAAAACAGCTGTACAAAGTAGGCAAGGTGATATTTCATTCCCCATTGAGTGACAGTAATTCAACTAGGGTGATTCAAATTTAATTTCTAAGTATGAATCATTGCATCTGTCTGACTTCCATATTAATTTTTACTGAAACCGAAGTTACTTCCTTAGGTGTCGCCAATTGAAAGAGTTTTAAAAGGTAGAAATATAGTATCTCCCCTAGGCCAGTACTGGTTAAGGAACCAGGCCGGAAACCCAGAGACCATAAGTTCTAGTCCCATCTTAGGTACAAAACTAGGTGCACAACCTTGGCAGTAGCTCCTTTCAGGAAGAAGGCAAGGGCAAACCACTTCCAAAAATCTTGCCAAGGAAACTTCAGGGACTAATCCAGGCAGGTATCAACATTGACTCGAAGGCAACCCTCCCCCCCCCCCAAAAGCCACTAGATGCTTCCCAGATTTTGATCTCATGTTGCAAATTTATACACGGATTGCCTCCACAGTCCTCACCTCCAAGTCCTGTCCCTCCCACCCTACCGCCTGCACCTTTGTTCATGATGGAAAGGGGAAACCTCTTAAACCCTTACAATTGCACCTGTTTGATACAGCTTCATCTCCATTTTGTGGCTCCCACGCATGCTTACAAACCTGCTTCTACCATGAGGCTACCAAAAAGCCATTGTTTACTTCAAGCAAGCTCATTATTATTTAACATGGTGATATGCAAAATGCTTATAAACCTGTCATACAGAAAATAATAACTCTGTCTCTTCCTTCCTTCTCTTTTTTATTTCTTTTTATATAGCGCTTCTCTTGACTCAAGGTAAGTCATTTCCCCCCTTTCCCCCCTTCCTTTTCTCTGTTTGGATTTCTGCTCTGTCCTTTCTTTGTCCACAGCCTAGATTCTAAATTTTGTCTTTCATTTGTAATGACTTCATACTTCAAGGATTTCACCTCAACGTTTAGAACCAATGCCATTGTTGAGAATAACATGAACCCGAGCCCTTGCTAGAATGTAAGGAAAAGGGTTCAGCTGGGGAGAAAGAGCTGAGGGTCGTTGGAACTGAGGTTGCATCTGTGTTCTCTACAGCCTTGAGGGAACCTGCCACATGCCAGGGTGAATCTGTAGTGACCAGTTCATTTTGCACAGATGAACGTGAACATACCCAGATATGCAGACACAGAGAGTGAGTTCAGCCTTGTCATTCCGACTCAGCAAGAGGAACACAGAATGACGGTATATCACTCTAAAGGCATCTGCAGGCTCTGATATTTTCATCCAAATGATGAAAGCAACACCTCATCATTGTGCTGCATACATTCTATGTTTATGCAGTATAAGATAAGATAGGATAATAAGATGGGATGATAAGATAGAATGGGATGGGACAGCACAGAACAGGATAAGAAGATAAGATGAGATAAGGTAAGGTGAATATGTATGTATGTGTGTGTGTTTGTGTGTGTGTGTGTTTGTGTGTATGTTATATTTGTGCTGATAAACCCGAATAACTAGAGACCTACATACTAACACCCGCGAAAACCTCAGAAATATATATATATATATATATATATATATATATATATATATATATATATATATATATATATATATATTCCATTTATACAGTATGTATGTATGTATGTATGTATGTATGTATGTATGTATGTATGTATGTATAATAAATATGGACAATTATCCATTTTGAATACATAGCGGAAAGAGGAAACCTGAGAGTTCACAAGGTTGATACTACATGGAACAAAACTGTAGATATTCTGCCTTTCCTAGAAGGTAACAAGGAAAACAGATCACAATGCTTCTACAAAAGGGACAGGACTTGAAATACAATGACACTTTTACCATTTGCTCTACTCCCCTGGATATTTCTGCACTTTGTATGAGATTGTAAACAGTGGGTCTTGTCAAGTGCAAACAACTAGAATCATTCACCGAGAGGCCCAAATAGATAGTCTATTGTTGATCACCTGTATTACAAGAATCTCACCAGACTGTCTATCTTCCCTTGGGAAATGGCAGATATATACCTAAGGGTTTGATTTCAGACATTTCCTCCTCTGAACAAACTCTAAACTGGGCTTTCTTCTTATTTACATAAAGCCCCCCTCCCTTTCAGCCACTGGTTCCACCGCAGATCTGGAGTAAACGAATTAGGAATAATCATAGCTAGCCTTGAGACAGTGGTACAAAAATATTGCTTTGATTGTTGGTCTTCTGCAATGATAGAGTTTTCCTCCAGTTGGGTTGCATTACACCTTCCCCATATGGAAATTATAATTAAATAAATCAGGAAATCTGCCTTCAACATTTATTTATTTAGGTATTTATTTGATTTATACCTTGCCTTTATTTGGCAGGATATTTATATTAATTATTTATATCAATGCACCATACATAATGTTCCTATATTGTATTTTCCCCACAACAACAACCCTGTAAAATGAATTAGGCTAGGAGAAAGTGACTGGCCCAAAGTAAGGCAGCTGGCTTTCATGACTAAGGAAGGATTGATACTACATGTAAGTGTCTCCAACTTTCTAGTCCAGCACTTTATAGATTAACCATTATACCAAATCAATTCTCTCAAACTCTCAAGCAGATGCTGAGGATGGAGTTTTTATTCATTTATTCAATTCATATTTTGCAAAAGTGGCTAGCAAAATTTAAGACCATAAACAATATGAAAAGTTTAACTTAGATAGTAAAACAATAAAATAAATACCAAAAGACCAGCAAAAGATATGTATCTTTACAGATTTTTCTGAGCAGTGAGAGAGTGAAGATCAAACAACTCTTAAGGAAGGAATTTCATAGCCTGCAGGCAATGGAGAAGAAAGTTCTCTCCAGATGCTAGAATGATAGCTTTGAACAGCAGAGGTCTCTCCAAAAGAGTCTCTCCTGCATCTGTTAACAACTAGATAAGTTCATAATGAGAGCCTGAAGCTGTTTGGGGTTTTAGATGCCTTAAATTTATCCTGGTAAGTAATACCTTTTTCCCCTCAAAATAAGACCTCCCCGATAATAAGCCCAATCGAGTTTTTGAGCACATATGCTAAAATAAGCTCTCCCCGAAAATATTGCAACACATCAGCAGCCATGAGGTGTCCATGCTCACCACCACCTGCACCTCAAAAATAATAAGACCTCCCCAAAAATGAGCCCCAAGTGCTTATTCCAGGAGTCAAAAGAAAATAAGACCCTGTCTTATTTTCAGGGAAACATGGTAGGTAACCAAAACAGAGTTTTCATGCGGGCACATTGTTTCTATATCTTTCATACATTAGAAGTCTATCTGTTCTATATTTTACATGAATTGCAACTTCTGAACACTTTTTAGCATATAGAATACATTATATTATTGTGTTTCCCAAAAAATAAGACAGGGTCTTATTTTCTTTTGATCCCTGAAATAAGTGCTTGGCCTTATTTTCTGGGAAGTCTTATTATTTTTGAGGTACAGGAGGCGGTGAGTGTGGTCACCTCATGACTGCTGCTGTGTTGCAATATTTTTGGGGAGGGCTTCTTTTAGTGCATGCGCTCAAAAGTCCGATTGGGCTTATTATTTGGGGAGGTCTTATTTTTGGGAAATAGGGTAGTTAAGATGAGTGATACCAAGATGTGGATAACTCTTACTTATTCAAGTGAATCAGGAAAGAGTCTTTATCATAACCACCATGGCAAATCCAATGATAGTCAAAAATCAAGGCACACTTCCAAATTCTAAACATGCTCTGTCAGGCGAAGTACAATCCTTAGGTACACAACAGCTTAAATCTCAATCACCGAACACAGTTCAGTCTTTCTCAGTAGCTTCTCACTAATGTCTAAATTAAATTGCAAGTCATTTACTTCAATACAATTAGCAACAATTTACAAGATTATGGATTAGTTGATTGAAATTGGATACTAAGGAACAGTATCGTACTGATGACATGCCACTACAAGACATCAGTTGATGTCTCCAACAGTTTTATATAAATGGTAAATAGCATGGGAGACAAAGTGAAATGCTTGGATATCATAAATCATTGGTCTATGTGCTGAACTATGCTCTGTCATCCCCACCATCTGTATGTAACCTGACATGCAGGTAAACCATCTAGATACCATTTTCAATGGTCTGAAAATCCACAGGAAAGTCCAGAATAATTAACAGACCTGTACATTCAGTTTCTGGCATACGTCATCTACAAAGTGTCTAAACCATTTCAGTGCTGTACCCCAGCTGAAATCCGATTGAAATGTATCCAGAAAATCTGTGTCAGATCAAGAAGTCTGATGTTATGGAGCCACCACCTTCTCAATTACCTTTTGATTCAAAAATTTATTAGTTTATCAAAATATAAAATACAGAAATATAAAGAAAAATGAAAATAATGGAAAAGTAGGGAAGAGGAAGGGGGGAAAGTGCAGGGCACGGGTGTCAAATTAGCCGCGTCACGTTGATGTCACATGATGTATTGTAATATGTTTTGCCTTCGCACAGCTGGGGTGGGTGTGGCCTGTGCGTGACGCATCCAGCGTCCAGTTTGACACTTCGGGTCAGAGGTGGATTGCAGCCCAGATTGGGTGAACCGGTAGTAGCAGCAGCAGGAAGCTCCACCCACCCGCCCAAACCCTTCTGTTCATGCACAGAACCATTGCACATGTGCACCTGAACAGGTAGTAAAAAAATTGGCAACCCACCACTGCCCCTGGTGTAGGGTAAAGGGGAAAACACAAAGACAAGCATGATATAATGATACAAATGCATATTCCAAGGAGTGCTTCTTTGGGGAAAGTCTTATTCCTCCTTTAGGCAGTGCAGAAATAGGAAGGAAACATTTATCATCTCCCTTAACTATGAGTCTATGCTAATCTTATTTATTATTGTTATTTATTAATTTTTATGTCATCCATCTCCCCTATAAGGTGATTCTTAGCAGCTTACAGATTATAAAAAGATAAATAGAAAAGTAATTAAAATATTAAAACTATGCAAATTAAACATTTAAACCTAACCAAAAAACAAAAGTAAGAGATGGATGTCCCGGGGCAGTGATCTTCTTACTCTGTCAACCATCTCCAGTGGTAAATGTCTACCTCAGAGCTCCCAAACCAACTGGCACACAACACAAAATTGCACAAAATAGCACAAAATAGCCACAATTACCAGCTGCTCTTTGAACAGGAGTCTTGAGTTCAGAAAGAATCCCAAGTTGTGCACCAAATCTGTCATAGTGCAACCCCATCCAGAGTTAATGTTATAAATCACCAGAGCCAGAAGTTCCTTGCACCCATAGCCATTCCATCTTGCTAGGGTTCAGATGAAGCCTGTTGTCTCCCATCCAAACCGTATAGCTTCTAGGCACTAAGAAAGGTCGGTCACAGCATCTCTTGGATCACCAGAAATGGAGATGTAAAATTGTATATCATCAGCATACTGATGGTATCTCATTCCACGTTGCATGATCTCACTCATCCGTTTCATGTAGATGTTAAACAGGGTCAGAGAGAGTATTGAGCCCTTTGGCACCCCACAAAAGAATGACTATGTGCTGGACCTCATGCTCCCTATCAACACCAACTTGAACCAGCCTGGGAGAAGGGAGTCAAACCAGTGCAATACTGTGCTACCCAGCCCCAAACCCCATAGCCAGCCCAAAAGGCTACCAAGATCAATGGTATTGAAAGCCACCAAGAGAAAGGATGAATACACAATCCCTTTTCCACCACTTTCACTAAAAAGGGGCGAAACTGGATGAAAATTATCCAGACAATTTGGGTCCAATAATGGTTTATTGAGGAGGGGGCATTCCAAGGCCTCCTTAAATGGTGCCAAGAACAATCCTTCATGAAGCAATGTATTAATCACTGCCTGAACCCACCTGCAGGTCAGCATCCTGGTGACTTTTACCAACCAGAAGGGACAAGGTTCTAATAAGTAGTAATTGCATCGACAGCCCCAAGGACCCTGTCAGCTTCTTCAGATCCAACAGGATCAAACAGTTCCCAGATAATTGGGCAAGTCCATTCCCTGGGCATCTCTAATGGACCTAATCCATGCTTGGTCTCAAACTTAGCATGGATCCTATTACTGCTGGTTCGCTCATCTGCGCACCATGCACATCCACTTAAAGCGTGAGCACGCGATTAAAATTGTTCTGCACATGTGCAGAACCAAAAACAAGATGTCGGCGCCTATGGCGCCACCCGGAAAACCAGTTTGGTCGCTGACGGTTCCAGTGACCCAGGCTGCCAAACCACTACCTGAACTGGTCACCTGAACTGGTCCGAACTGGTAGGAAGCCACCACTGGATCCAAGTGACTTTATCCTTCATGTATTTGACTAATTCCTCTGCACAGCCCTGTAAGTGATCATCCAAGCCCTCCTTTCCAAGGAGGGATCACCTTAACTGCAGCTCTGAACCCATGTAGAGTTGGATTCATTCTTAGTTTTCTTCCAGCAGCACTCTAGCTATCTTCCGGCCAATTAATCAGCCAAAGGAGCAGGGGGCAAATACGTGCATGAGGATTCCTCCTATCATAGTCACCTCTTCAAGATGTAAAAAATAATTCAAAATAAAGTTACAACTGATAGCCACAAGGACCCTGTCCATTTCCTCAAGGCCAACATTATCAAAATTACATGTCCACAACCTGCCCCAACTCTGCCTCGTTCACCAAAGGTAACAACATAGTTTCAGGATTAGCAGACTGCTGTACAAAGTATCTAGTTGGAATGTATATGGACCTCTCTTCTGCTCTGCCTTCTAGGTCTAGCTTGCTGTAGTACGACTTAGACTGATAAACAAAGATCTAAGAGAATTCTAATTCCAGCTCTCAGTGGCCCACATCAGATCAGCACTTTCATCCAGGATTAAGTCTTGGATAATAGATGCTTTATCAATAATTGCTCTGGCAGTCCTTTTTCAACAGCCTCTTACCTCGCCAATATTCCTTGCTGATCCCATTGGAGAGCTTTCATGTTGTTAGGTTGGATGTGCTGCCTTCATCCCTTTACAAGCACTTCTCTGCCTCTGTCAATTGGGGAAGCCAAATCAGTTGTTCATTTTTTTTCCTGCATTGGCCACTTCATCTACTTGACACAAGGACTTAATTTTGCCTTTATTAACCGAATACCGACAGGAATTCAGAAGACAACTTCTTATTCTTTTGGTTGACAAGACAAAGCTGACTTTAGCAGCATTATTGTATGCTTGTAATTAAATATATTTATTTAGTTAGTTAGTTTGTCACTGATGTACAAGATAACAGGAATAAGAATAAACATGAATAAGAACACAGGCAATGCGTACAAATAATTGGGGAGAGTAGGACAGGGATGTTAGGCACGTTAAACATATATTTAAACTTAAATATAAATAGCAATAGCACTTAGACATATACTGCTTCGTGATGCTTTGCAGCCCTCTCTAAGTGGTTTACAGAGTCACCTTATTGCCCCCAACAATCTGGATCCTCATTTTACCGACCTCAGAAAGATGGAAGGCTGAGTCAACCTTGAGCCTGGTGAAATTTGAACTGCCAAATTGCAGGCAGGCAGCAGTCAATATCTGCCCTAAAACTTCTCTCTCCTTACTTGCAAAGAGCAGGATTTCCAAGTTAAGAGTTTGATGGGGCCACCATCACTGCCAGCTTTAGTTAATTACAACTTAGTTGTGTAAGGTTAAGAATGCCTTCCTTTAAGGTTTCTATCTTACCCTCTCCTGCCAATTGCTAACATAATTTACAACCCTTTTTCCATGACCTCTCTTTCTGTTTTTCCTGGCACGCTTCATTATATCAGACCACAACTAACCAGCAGTCCTGATTCCATCCCACAAGCAGAACCCACAAAGACAGAAACAATTTAAATGAAATGCTTAAGTCTTCCTTGGTTGAATTTTGCAATCATAAAACAAAGGGGGAAATTCTCAGCTTTATCCTCACCACCACAGGCTTTTCACAGAATAGTTTATGTAACCCAGAATTATAGGAAACCTGTTGTGGTTTGATTTAAATAATAATTACAGAGAGGATAATTTGAAATAAATCCATGCTCAGTATTATTAAATTATTTGTGTTTTGATGAAATAAAGAAATACAAAACAGAAAGGTGTTTTTTTTTTAAGTACCATGGCAGAAAGTTTTGAGTTGGGTAGATTTTGGAGGAAATTGCTGATCGTTTTCTTTAGAGTTGAAAGCAAAAAAGACAAAAAAAGGACATTCTTATTATTAAAAGCAGCTGAATAATGATAGAAAAGATGGTGCCTCCTTCTCATGTACTGTAAGTTAACATCTCACAACTGGTGAAGGGAGCAGTGCAGTGCAGACAACTTTCATAGATAAATCTACATCATAATATAAACACAAGAGTCAGGAAACCAGTATAATTAGTGATTTTTTTTCTGTGTATAGGGAAGGAAAGGGGTCTGCTTTCTTTGTTAGGTTGTAAAGTCGCATGAATTTCCTGCATCCCCCCAAAAATCATGAGAATAATGGGAGCCTAAACACTCTGAGAATTCTAATACTTCTTTATTTCAGAAAATCTGTCACAGTGGTACTCATAATAATTGTGTAGTTCTAATTCAGTAGTGTGCAAATTCAATTAATTCTCCTTCAACCAAATAATATGTATTAAAGTGATGCAATTCTATCCCTTCTTGTGCTCAAATCTTATCTCCTTTTTTGGAAGAAAGTCCTGGATAATTCACTTGCTTGCCTTTATAGAAAGTTGCTCTTGCTTTAATAAGTGAGGAACTGGAAATTCTGTCACTGTTAGAAAAAAAATGGGTGGCCAGAAATATTGTGTTAAATCCTTTTCCATATCCCATGCACTCTAGGTAGCATCTTCTTGCTCCAGATGAACTATCCAGTTGCTATTTCAATTAATTCCTGCAATTGGTCTCCTTTTGAAAAGTTGAATTGACATCTCTTGGACATGTGGACATAGCACTTCAAATTCTGTTAATCTGTGACATATCAAAGGCAGAGTAATATAAAAATGCATCTGTTACTGCACAGGACAGATCATGACTAATAAGTAAAGAATGGCAGTGACATTTTCACTTACTCTATGTCATGTTAGATTTAGAAAATGTAAGCATTTCAGGAGTGCTGGAAAAAATTACATTGAAGATACACTGAAGCTTGTCATTGTTTTTTTGACTCTAATTTAGCTTTCTTCAAACTGGTGGCACCCGGATATATTGGACTTCAAATCTGATATTTTCCAGTTATTGCATTAAGCTGGCTGGCAGTGATGGGACTTAACATCTGAAGAGCTGAAAGACATACCTAAGGCGTATTATTGTTAAATTTTGCCCTTCCCCTTTCCAAGATTCTGCACTGCATAGGGTTTTTTTAAAAAAATTGGCTTGATTCTTCAGCTTTCTGTTTTTTTTCCTTCTTTCTTTCTCATATTCATATTTTTTTATGTTGCACTTTCTCTACTCTTCAAAGTTTTGGCAGTCCTTAAGATATGCCTTCTGACTTTTCTTGAGTTGCATGTGCAAACTGTGTGTTACACTTTTTGCAAAACACTAACAGTAGTTACTAAGACAATATGTACCTACTAAGATAATACAAATTAAAATAAATATACTGTAAACTATATGGAACACAGCAAAAGAGGCATACTATCAGCTATTATGTAACATTAATCACTAACTAGGAGCAACTTTGTGATTTTAACTATTATTTCAATATCAATTACACTCATCCCATACAGAAGTTCAGCTTCCCAGGAATGGAATTCACACCCTTTGTCCCAGGGGTGTCAAACTCAGGGGCCAGATCCATCATGCGCTGGCCACCCACAACCCCATTTTAGTGAAGGGGAAAAAGTCATGATACATCACATGATGAAAATGTGACGCCGCAAGTTTAACACTTCTCCTTTATCCCATTTCACTTTTTTCTGCTCCCAGTGAGGGACAAGAAAATTTGCAACTTCATTCATCCAACTCTCTGCTTCCAAAAATGTCGAGACACGTCTCTTCAATTCAGCCTTTAAATGGTTTTTGCTCATTCTAATGTCTAAACAGTAGCCAGTTCAAACTTTTATATAAGATATTGCATTTATCTTTGTTGTTCACCAGTTTGAATAAGGGAGGCTGAAAAGATCTAGCATGAAAAAGGCAATTGATAGTCTTTATGGTAAGGCTTATGACCAATATCTGTTTACAGACATTAGCTAACTAATTAAGCAGGTGTTTTCTGTTTTGTACGTTAAATAAAGCAGTGAGTTTTTTCAATTTGGTTAGGAGCCTACTTCAATGAGATGAACTTCTTGACCTACCTGGAAATGCATTGTCTGTTTCTCCTTGCCAGCTTCCTGTCTTTTAACACTTGCTTAATTCTGGATGAGCAGGGCTAAAAATGGAAGTCTTTCCTCCTTAACCTTTTGCAATAACTGGAAAGCAGGGATGGGAATTAAGGAAATACTGACAGGTTTGTTCCCCTGCTTGGCATCTTCAGACTAATTGAAGTTGGCAGCTAGGAGTCTAGGGTGCAATCCATGTTGAAAGCTGAATACCAAGGCTCATACAAACAAATCAGGAATAGTGTTCACCTTGACGAAGTTGACCTGCATGTGAATGCAGATACACACACACACACACACACACACGAAATATTAGCTTTTTTCTCCTGCCTTGCAGATCTGTTCTTGAAATCCCTACCCCTTGAAGTATGCAGGTGATTGTCCTCTGGTAGTAGCACAGCTGGAATTCCTTTCTTTCAGATTTTCATCTCTATGTTTTTCATTTTGAAACAGTGCCTACAACTCAGTGTGCTCTACTGTATTTAATTGTGGGTTTTTGCTTAGTTTTGCCTTTCTTTCCTTTTACCACGCCTCCCACAAATGCATGTATTGTGGTCTTTGTGGAGTTCTTTGACTGCCAGAAGCAGAAAAAATGCTTTTGCAATACTAGTAATCAATGCTATTGTTTTTACTGTTGTCATCCTATGTTTTAGTCAGAAGAAGAAGAGAGTTTTAACAATTCAGAAATATGAGGTATATGCAGGCATTTCAGGAATGATCACTCAGAAGATCCAGAATATTGCTAAGTGAGACAGCAGGATCAATTAAGTAGGCAACAAGGGGAATGGTTTCCAAAAAGCCCAAGAGGATCCTTTCACTTCTTTGTTCTTGGAAGAGCCAAGTGGGCTATATAGTCTTTGCAACCCATTCAGACATTACCAAGTAATGGAGAAGTCATGATCTTGAAGTCCATATGCATGGATATTAAGAATATGTACTTTATTATGTTCACACCTCTAGGCTACACTTGGATGCCGCATTGGAGACATTGTCTCAGAATGCGTTGTAGCAATGTACTCTGGAAAAAGATAATTGCAACAGTTATTTGCATTCGAATAACTTCATATTTGGTTTATCTCAGCATGTTATATATGGGATGACTTTGCAGATGGTCCACAAACCAGAACATGTAGACACAGACAGAGGAAGGCATAGATGAGTGGTGCCATGCCCCAGCATCTAATCTTTATATACTGTTGTTGCTCTCTAGCCCCATCCAGTGGCCGGAGGGACAAATATGCCCCAACAGACGATCTTTAGAACAAGTGATTTGTTTTCTCTATATCTCCACAGAAGTTTAGACAATTTTTCTCCCATTGGTATGGAGAAAAATAATAGGTTCACTTTGAGATGCAAGTCAGTAAATTGCTACATGAGCCCATGCACCTATTTCAAGTAGCCTCTTCCGGATGGGTCTAATATATGTTCTGGCTATTAGTGAAAATGAGAATTAAAACCCTTGGAAGAATTGTTCAACTAAATAAATTGTTCCCATGCATTGGCCCTATATGCTAGCTCCAGCACCATACAGAAATTGTGACATCAAAAGGACAAAGAATAAAGAGCTGCTATAATCATTATGAACAATCATAATTTTGATCTGGCTTTTTCTATTGTAGTTTCTGCGGTGCCGATAAGTAAGAATCATTTTTCCTTCTACTATGATGACACAAGTGGTAAATATTCTCTATTGATTATTTCTCATTCATTCATACATTAAAGTATTAGGAGTCTGGTTGGCATTCATTGTAGTATATACTGTCTACTACTGTTCTTTTGTGTAACTATTTCTTAAACACAGCTAAAGTTTTTTTCAAAAAAAAATATGGCACAGAACACAGACACAAAGATTGCATTTCCCATAAAAAACTCTTTTCTCATGCAAACTTAAACTCCTAGCTTATTCTATTAGCTTCCTATTACTATAATTTTGCAATTATTCTACTTCTATTCTTATTTAATCTATACATTTCCATCTCTTATGTTCTATTTTGATGTCCCTATTTCTATATTAGCATTGTTTTAGCCTCTTAACTATTTCTTTAGCAGTGTGCAGCAGCTGCCAAAAAAGCCAACACGGTTCTAGGCTACATAAACAGAGAAATAGAATCAAGATCACGTGAAGTGTTAATACCACTTTGTAATGCCTTGGTAAGGCCACACTTGGAATACTGCATTCAGTTTTGGTCACCACGATGTAGAAAAGATGTGGAGACTCTAGAAAGAGTGCAGAGAAGAGCAACAAAGATGATTAGGGGACTGGAGGCTAAAACATATGAAGAACGGTTGCAGGAACTGGGTATGTCTAGTTTGATGAAAAGAAGGACTAGGGGAGACATGATAGCAGAGTTCCAATATCTCAGGGGTTGCCACAAAGAACAGGGAGTCAAGGTATACTCCAAAGCAACTGGAAGTGTTTAAGAAGACTTATTGGATATCCATTTGTCTGAAATGGTATAGAGTTTCCTGCCTAGGCAGGGGTTGGACTAGAAGACCTCCAAGGTCCCTTCCAACTCTGCTATTGTATTGTAAGGACTAGGGAAGAGATGATAGCAGTGTTCCAATATCTCAGGGGTTGCCACAAAGAAGAGAGACTCAAGCTATTCTCCAAAGCACCTGAGGGTAAAACAAGAAACAATGGGTGGAAACTAATCAAGGAGAGAAGCAACCTAGAACTAAGGAGAAATTTCCTGACAGTTAGAACAATAAATCAATGGAACAGCTTGTCTCCAGAAGTTGTGAATGCCCCAACACTGGAAGTCTTTAAGAAGACTTACTGGATAGCCATTTGTCTGAAATTGTATAGGGTTTCCTGTCTAGGCAGGGGGTTGGACTAGAAGACCTCCAAGGTCCCTTCCAACTCTGTTATTCTATCCCGTTCTGTTCTGTTCTATTCTTTAAATCACACACATATACAGGATCCTCAGCTCTTTTAGCCATTCTCAGTCCATGTGCATCTAAAAACTCTTCACTCCTTTTTAGACTTGGGGATTGGCTTTTCTCTCCCCCCCCCCCCCAGCTCTCCTAAATCTGGACCTGGTTTGCTGAGATCTGCACCTAAGTTGTTTCAGGCAAGTAAGCTCAGCTTTGTTTTGTTTGGTATTGAAGACCCATCCAGCTCTTTTCCTCCGTTTCTCAGCTCTGCCTCTCAGTGGGGTTGCAGGTCCCAAAACTGAGGGTTTCTCTTGCCATCTGAAAACTGCTGCTGTGGTGCTTGCCCTTCAGTTGGAATTCCTTTTCCTCTTTTATCACTGCTGTCTTCTGAGCTTGACTCTTTCTCAACCCTGACACACCTGCTCATTTTCAATTCCCTTTTTTGAAAGACTCCAGGGAAGGAGCAGGTGGGGCTGTTTTGACCCTCTTTCCCAGGTAGCACTCAAAGCTCAGGACCCCAGACGAAGAAAAAAATACCTGCTCACTCCAGGTGGTGAGTTCACTTTTCCACATTCACACAACATAAAAAGGGAGGAGTGGGAGATTCTCCATCCCAGAGACTTGATGAGATGAATGCAGATGATGTTGTGGCAATTTGATATATTGGTGATGGCAAAAGGCAGATTGATTTCTTTTTTCTTTTTTTTTGCAGTGGTAAATTAAGACGGCATTGCCTGAAACAGGAATTCAATGAAATTTCATTTTTAATGTATGCCAATTAGTGTACATTCAAAGTGACAATAAAGTTATTTTGTTCTATTCTGTGTAGGGGTGAGGTGGCTCAGTGGCTAAGATGCTGAGCTTGTCAATCACAAAGGTTGGCAGTTTGATGGTTTGAATCCCTAGCGCTGCATAACGGAGTGAACTCCCATTACTTGTCCCAGCTTCTGCCAACCTAGCAGTTTGAAAGCACGTAGAAATGTAAGTAGAAAAATAGGGACCACCTTTGGTGGGAAGGTAACAGCATTCCATGCACCTTTGGCATTTAGTCATGGAGACATCTTCGGACAGTGCTGGCTCTTCAGCTTTGAAACGGAGATGAGCACCACCCCCTAGAGTCAGGAACGACTAGCACATGTGTGCAAGGGGAACCTTTACTTTATTCTATTTTGTTCTACTTATGTACTTCGCAAGATGTGCTGGCTTTGTAGAGTTAATAGACTTCGTAGCTGAGATTTTACGTTGAGACAAGATTTTAATGATATATGAAGTCTATGCAGAGGTATTTTGCTTCTGAATAATTTCTTGAGGTCAGGAGTCATGCAGGATTTATCATTTGAAATGCTTTGTGCTCAGAAAACAACCTGAATGCTTCATAAATACAGAAGGAACCCTCTATGTTATGCTTGCTTGGCATGCCAGCTGAGAGAAGAAAGGTCAGCATTCAGGAGAGGAAGGGGAGAAGAGAAAGTTCAGAGGAAAGGATGCTTGTTACCATAGCTACAGACTCTACTGTTTTTTCAAGCACTGGGGTGGGTCAACTCGTGTGACACTGGTAAGGGGATTGCACCTGTAATGCTCTTTCGAGATACTGTGTATCTTTGGTGAGCAATAAGGACTGGGCTGTTAATCACTACAAGTTTTAAAATGCCTTGCCTGTCTCTTGACTCTGGCTGGCTTTGTTATCACTCCCAATTAAATACATTTTTAAAGATTAATTTAGATAGTGCCAAACTGAATATTTCTGATACACAGAAAGCTGTAAAAATGTGATTGAGTTTCTAATAGTAACAATAACAACTGCAGAATGTAAAATTGGAAGCAGTTTTTGAAATATTGATGACACATAAAATGGATTTTCCCCCCCTCCTCCGGAAAGGAATAGCCATTGTGTTGAAATAGAGGTTATAACTTAGTAAGGGATAAAGAAGTACAACTAGTGCTGTTGTGTTTTCAGATGGATTTCCATCTTCATGAAAGTGGCGATGGTCTAAGGGTGGGGGAAAACTGTTCTTGAATATTTTGCACAATCGGGGCTGCCTTCATATTTCTTAGATTTCTGCATATGTTGGCTTGGCTCAACTTGTGGTCCACTACTCTTCCCAGAGATGTAAAAGTTTAAAAATTTGGAGCGGGGAGGTGAATTCTAGTGCACACCAATATATTTTAAAAGATAATAAGCCACGTCCTTGAGGGAAAAAAACCATATGGCTTTTTATTGAAACAAATAAAGAAAAACAGAATGAGAAACGAGGCTCAACAAAGAATCAAAGCAAACAAAGACACTTGGGGTGAGAGAGAGAGTGAAATATAATATATTTAAACAATTATATTCAGTAATTTTACTCAGACATTTGTACCGAATATTAATGCAGCTAATTAATTGAGAGGATATTTAAATGCATCTACGCTTAATTAAAGGTTCTTCAAAGCTCTTTTCTGCACTTTTAGATAGCATTTATGCAAATAAAGTTTTTCAGTTTTCCTTTGTTTGGTTTGACATAGTACATCTGGCACTAATTGTAAGCTCTGTATTGTGCTGCAGCAATTAATAAATTGTAGGAAAAATAGCCAAAGAACATTGGTAGGCTTAACAGTTAAACATCTTTCAGTACCATGGACAAGGCTGGTTGCTTGTAAACCTATTTCTAAACTGTTACTCCAGCACAAATTTTGAAGTATCTTTGGGTTTAGTATAATTGCATGAGGTTGTACAACCATATCATGATAAATTATTTCAATCTGATTTAGTTCACCAATTTATTATATTTCCATAATTTTCCTCTTGATTATTATCTTTGTTTCTTGGTTTTCTCCTTTATTCGTGCTCTTACAGATAGTCCTCGACTTATGAGGACAATTGAGCCCAGAATTTATATTGCTAAGTGAGAAATTAGTTAAGTGAGTTTTGCCCCATTTTACAACATGCCACATTTGTTAAGTGAATCACTGCTGTTGTTAAATTAGCAATGCGGTTGTTAATCAGGCTTCCCCATTGACTTTGTCAGAAAGTTGCAAAGGTGGTCACATGACCCCGGGACACTGCAACCATCATAAATATGAACCAGTTGACAAGAATCCAAATGTAAATCACGTGATCGTGGGGTTGCTACAATGGTCATAAGTGTGAAAAATGGCCATAGGTCATTTTTTTTAGTGCTATTGTACTTTTGAATGTACACTAAACGAACAGTTGTAAGCTGAAGACTACCTATATTTTTCATCCCTCTTTTCTATAAGAATTTAGGTGAGTTATTTATTTGTTTCTTGGAAACCCATCTGAATGTTGATAATGCTATAGGATATGGTCAATAAAGTTGTGTGGCATCAGTAGAAAAATAACAATTCTGTAAACATAATTACATCCAGACATGTAATATAATTGTTGATTTAGTAAAGTAGAGAAGATGAAAAGATTGGTAGGTTACGGTCAAGATGCATCAATAATGGGAATTATGAAATTATTACAGGGATTGTGTGCACCTGTCCCGCCTAGGGGTGGGTGATGCTGGCGTTGCTGCCAGTTCGTTTCATGCACACTTAGAGTATTATGTGCTCTAAGACTGACTTTGAGATGGGATTGTGCACAAATGATGAACATGTGATTGCTGAAATGTGTAACCTTTCATTGAAATTTGAAAGAGAAAAACAAGCGAAAGGATATACGATGAAGTGGACTAATATTTTATATACGGAATGTTGGGAAATGTATGGTTTAACGGATTGAAGTTTACTACAATCTTAAGGAGAAACTTTTATAAAATAATGTACCACTGGTGGACAATACCAGAAAATTATTCAGAAAGTATAAAGATACTTCAAAGCCATGGTAGAACTGTGAATAATAGGAAGAATCATTTTACCATGCTTGGTGGACATGTAAAAAGCAATAAAGAAGATTTTGGGTACAAATGCATCAGTGATTCAGAGGGTTTTAAATATTAATATGCAAGTAATTGTATATTAATATACAAGCAGTTTTCCTCATAGGATTTTTTTTAATGGTTAATTGTTTGGAGGGAAATCATGGAAGTTTGTTCTTATATATAATAACTGCATCAGTATAATTTTTATATTTTGTGTGATTTATCACAGAAATTATCTTATTTATCTTTTCAAAGAGGGAAAGGTTTGGCAATACTTTCTATTGGAGAATGGTTGATGAAGATGATAGAACTTGCTAAGATGGCCAGAATGACCTGTTTGATAAGAGAAAATACAATATCTACATTTATTGCTGACTGAAAATCCTTTATGGTTTTTTTTTGTAAAACAGAAAAAAATGAACTTATGATCTATAGTTTTAACTATTAGATAGGATAAATTATAGAAAAAAAAGAGACTCATGGTGTAACTTTTGAAAAAGAGGTAAATCTACAGTTGTACTTCTAACTGCTCTAAAGAAGATCAGAAGCCATTTCTTTATATTTTTTAATGTTTTCCATTTTTCTTCTAGTCCTTTTCTTTTTCTTTCTTCCTCTCTTTTCTTCTTACTTTATTGTAGATTGTATTATTTTTCTCTTACTTTTAAAACTTCGAGAAAATTATATTAGGAAAAAACCCTCAGATACCACATGAAACTTAGTTTTTCATATCTTAAAGATCACTCAAATGAGAGATATAAACGAGACTGGAAAAAATGGATTGACTATATACAAAATAAATACGGGACCAAGAAATTCCAGTTAGCCTATGCTTAAGATCAGAAATGATTTAAACTGTTTAAAGTTAGTTCAGTAAGAAGAAGCTAAGGTCAATGTAGAATGTCATTAATTTCTTTATTTCTTTTTTCTCAATAGATTTTAGACAGTGTTAGTTAAAAATCCATACCGTGTACGGGTTCTGGGAAGTCGGGGGGTGGAAGGAGGGAGGGGCATACAAAAAAAATTGTACTTCAATGTTTTAATGATTGACGAATGATGAAATATTTGTGTTTTTTAAAAGAAATAAAACCTTTTTAAAAGAAACTTAGTTTTTTTTAAAAAAGGACTGCCAAAGTTAAATGAATGTCACTTTTCCCCCAATTGCTGAGTTTGCTAGTAATGTTCATAAAATCTCTTGTTATGCCCACTGCCTGTCACTATAGGCAAGCCACAGTAGGATCCATTTTTTTAGTCATTTATAAGGTGAAGTATATAGTACCAATGCCCTGAGGCACTTTGATTCCATTCCAATTCTGAAAAATAAAACTTTATCCAGCCTGCTCATCAATCCCATGTTGATAAAAACTTTTTATTTTCCTGAATACATGGGCATGTCTTTCCTCTTTATACGAGAAAAATATCTCGGGAAAGAAAAAACAATGAAATAAATTAAAACATAGGATAAAATATATGCTGGGACACACAAAAGCTGAAATGTATGTGTTTGCATCATAGTAGAAGAGATTAATAGATAACAGCTGAAGGTTTATTCAGGGGTGGTATAGACTTACCTTCCCTACTGGTTCACAAATGTGAGTGCGCACATGCGTAGATCAGGGGTGGGTTTCAGGCGGTTCGCGGCAGTCCCCGCGAACCGGTTGGTCGGCGAACCCGGAAGTAAGTAACTTCCGGGAACGCCGAAGGATCCACCCGCCCACGCATGTTTCTTACCCAGTTTTGAAGAGTTCTGTGCTTCCACGCATGCGCAGAACGCATACAGCGCCTGCGCGATCCTCCAGGAGCAGCTGGAGCATCGCATAGGCACTAGTACGCATGCGTGCACTGCACGCGTGCACGAGGACGCTGCCAGCCCCGTTCCAACCAAACCGGTGGGAACAGGGCGAGAAACCCACCTCTGGCGCAGATCCTTCTGCGCACGTGCTTTGGGTGGAAAAGAGGCCTAAATGGGATGCCATAGAGCCGGGTGCGGGTGGGTGGAGTCACCTGAAATTTCCGCTACCGGTTCAGGTGATGCTGAACTGATAGAACACAGCCTCTGGGTTTATTCTTCCCTGCAATATGAGTAAATAAGTAAAAATATTGGTGTTTTCATCCAAGTTTTGGCTTTTGGGGAGGAAAGCTAATGATTTTTGCATTTGTCTCTTCCAAGCTGGGTTGATAGCAATGAGTGCTACAAAAGCACACATTGATTTCCTTCCCTTGATCAACATATTTTATGTTGTTCTTTTTTATCTACTGAAATCTTGAATTGTTTCTATAGAAGCCTAACACAATAAAAACTATGAGTTTCTTCATGAATGATAATTAATAAGATTAACGCTCACTGCAAACTCTGGTACAACAGAGATGTTCGAAAAGAATAAATAAAAACTTGATATTTTGAGAAATACGTTTCACATGCAGCTTTTTCTCTCTTTTGAAACATTAAAATACGAGTCCCAATTGTGACATTTTTTGGACACTGATCTGCTCATGGCAAAAGAAGAAGCAATGAATGGGAGAGATACACAACATAATGATTTCATAATCTAGGAAGTCATAAAAGGAAGCATGTATATTTAATAAATGTATGAGTCACATTTCAGATAATAAACCCTCAAAATGACCTAAATAGAAAATTCATGTTTAAATTACCAAGGCCACAATCCAGCCAAAATATAAGGATGATTAAACTTCAGAGGGTTATATGTCCCATAGGTTGAACTTAAGTATAATATTGCAAACAGTTAAAAAAGAAAAGTAGTTCCAATATTTTCTGTAAGCCACATTTTTGCAAAGAGAATGAACTTGCCCTCCCCTTATTCTGTTTCATTCAGATTTTACATATTAAAAAGCAAAACATAAAATTATGAGAAGAAAAATGTATTGGTTGTATCCTCTGCCATGCTTTGTAATGTATCACAGTTTCCTATAAGATACAGAAACTGTTTTTTTTAAATATACAAGGTGAAACTGTTTTGTAAACAATAGACAAATGGCAGAAATCTTCACACAGAAAACAAGCAGATGTTGACTTTAAAAGACACCTGAAAAAGGTCCAGGATTTCAATCTATGGGTTAATATACTATATATAGAAGGCAAAATTCTGGTGATCTTTTTGATGATGAGTTTCTTCCTCTTTTAAATTCCTAGGTTTTTGCAATAAATCTACATATAAAACCTTGTGTCTCTCTGGGCATGGAAATATAGAAAGTGTATCAACTGCTACAAAGCCTGGATAATTCTGGTGAACAATTTATAGGATGAATGCCAATGTGGCCCTTGAAAAAGAAACAAAACCAATTAATTTCCAAATCCAGCCCTTTTGCTATTGATTTTGGCCTTGTCCTCTTACTAATATATTGGAGACTCACTTTATATCCATGTTTTCTTCCACAGAGGTGGTAGAAAGAAAACTGACTATGGAGGAAGAGGAAGCCAAACGTATTGCAGAAATGGGAAAGCCAATACTGGGTGGACATCCAAAACTGGAGGTCATCATTGAAGAGTCCTATGAGTTCAAGGTCAGTGCTGTGCACTCAGGGTTTTGCAGGACGGGAGGGAAGGAAAAGCAGGAAAGGAACTAAACAGAAAAATTGGTTAGCAGAGCTAAGCAGAAGAAAGGAAGAGGACCGAAAGGAAAAGGGAAGAAGAGGGTTGCAAGGATTGCTGAGCTAAGGCGAAAGTCTTTGTCCTGGGAGGGAAGAGAAGACAATGAGAAAAATAAATGAAAGGAGGTCAGGGAAAGAGAGAGCAAGGCTGAAAGAAAGTAATTAAGAGATGTTTTGAAGAATACAGTCCTACTTTAACAATATGGCTGCGTCCAGAAGTTTCACCACTATCTTCTGAACAGTGAGGGATGGAAAGTCCTACATCAGAAGGTGGGTTAGGTTGCTACTTTGAATTATTTATAAAAAAAATAGAGACAGGACCTAAAAAAAGAATCAAATAAATAATAAAATATTCATGCATTCAAGATACATAACTAAGAACCGACTAAACCAAACGTGTGATTGTTTCTAGCTAAAAGAATTATCACTCTGATGTATGTGAGAAATTAACAGGCAAATATGCTAAATTTTATTCTGCTGTTTTCAGTTGCTAATCCTTACAGTCAAATGACTCCAAGGCCAAACTGGCATGCCCTTACATCTAGCTGAAACAGGTTTCTGTCTCTCTGAAGGTTGGTTGCCCTGGAAATTGTTTTTAGCAGACACGTCTGCCTCAATCCAGGTCAAGTCTGCTAAGACTCATAAAACACTGTAGAGGAACTTGAGCTTGCTAAGTTCATGCCATTATGAAAGGGATTTACTGTATGAATGGGGGGGAAATTATCCATTGACAGAATACATTGCGGGCTGTGAAAGAAGAATAGCATTTACTAAGAAGGGAGAAAGTTGTATATGAATAAAGAAGCAGAAGGTTCCCTTTTTCTTAATGATGCAACAATGACTTTTGGCAAACAACCTTGTTATAAAATGGCTTCCTGACCTACTTACAGTTTGATGTTTATACCTTTCATTTCTTTTATTTATTCTTTCACGGACATTATCTGTGGCTTAAGTTAGCTTCTTGCGGTTAATGTTTTTTTAAAGAGTTAACGCTACAATTACAAGGAAACCTATAAGGAATGGAAATTCTGGGTCATATGATCATAAAACCCTTGGAAGACACCTGCATGGAAAAGCTACCTGACACCTTCAGTCAACCTCCAAATTGATTGAGAGATGCTCCAAAGGAAGCCCTTTAGTAAAATCAATCTTTGTGTCCTTCTGATTGACAGAGTACAGTGGACAAGCTCATCAAGAAGACAAACTTGGCGTTGGTTGTAGGAACTCATTCATGGAGAGACCAGTTCATAGAAGCCATCACTGTCAGTGCAGGTGAGACAAAGTAAATGCCTTGTACTCAGCCAAGGAAACAATCACCCAGAGACAGGGCAGAATTCTAACATGAATTCTTACTTTGGGAGTTTTTATGAAGTTCTTGCTCCTCAATAGATGTTATGAGCAGCTGAAAGTGTTCAACTTGCTTGACTTTGGTTTGACATTTTGGGGAGGGGGAGTTCCATGCACTGGATAGTAAATGAGTATTTATTAAGTCTGATAATAAAGAATGTTTGGTTAATTACTTGCTTTTTTAACTCTTACTTAACAGCATAGTGTTCAAAAAGATCACTGAATGGTGGAATTTCGAGGCTATGTAAAATCACAATAAAAAGAAAGGTTACCGTTTAATAAAGAAAAGTTTTTCACTGATTATTCGAAAGGAACTGTTTTTTAAAAATAATTCCTGTTACTGTAATTTTCCAGAATCAGAGTAGGTAAAATTAATTCCTTTAATTCTCATTGCCAGTAGTTAACATTAACCCCCACACTATTATAATTGTTCTTGACTGATCAGTTGGGTTTAATTTTGAGTAATCCAGCTATTTTTATTTAAATAATGTAGTAAAATTTAACTAGTTGATTTATCCATTCACTTAAATTAGAATGCTTAATCCTTTGGCTAGACTTTGATAACTCATTTCAACACATATCACAGAACCTGCTTCCTTAGTGATAAACAGTGCTTTAAATCCACATACTTCTGTGGCTAGGTATGCTAAGGACTTCTGTTTTAAGTGAACTACATAGTTCGCAAATAATCATAGTATCCTGTTGCAAATGTTAGAGTACTTCTAAGCTGGATACTAGCATTCTTACTGGGAAAGAGTTCATTTCCAGTAAGCCTACGTTTTCTGCCGAATGCTGTTCAAGTCTCCAATCTCAGGATTTTGCCCTCATCCAGGGGTGCACTTCAAAAAATACAGCAAACGGTTTTCTGCTCAGTTGCTGGGTGGGAGTAGACATGGTGGGTGTGGCCTAGTGGGCCTCCTGCATCATAGGGGGGGCGTTCTCGCCTTCCCCAGGCTCCGTAGGCTTTCCTCGAGCCTCTGGGAGGACAAACACTGCCTCCTCCGGGCTCCGGAGGCCTTCTGGGAGACCCATTTTTCCCCTCCATGAGCTTCCAGGTGGGCCCTGCACTTACCTCACATCCAAAATGGGCCAAGTGGAGACTCCTAGGAGGAGTGTAGTGGGGTGGCAGGTGCGGGAAATGGTGGGCAGGGCCAGCCAGGGGTGGGATTTGGAGGTTCTCCGAACCACCCCATAACATTAACTACGGGTTCTCCCGAACCTGGGTGAACCCGTAGCAGCCCAGCCCTGCCCTCATCCAAGGTGGTCAGCTGCCAGTGCCAAATATGCCAGGACACAGTGATGTTTAGGTACAAAACATTTTATATTTGATCTACTGCTACTTATTGTGTTGATGGAAAACCTTGCCACTAGCAAAGACAGGCTGAAAAGCAGGAGCTCCTACATTTTGTGCCTAATGAATGATTTTGAGAAAGTGTCACGGGCACCATAACAGGTGTTTTTTTTCTTTTTAAAAGAGCAGAGTGATTAGAAGATTAAAGTTACCAACTACTCCACTGTCTTGCTTTCCTTTCTAAATGAATCCTTTGAATTCATACATTGCGCAGAAGTATCCTCAGAGACAAAAGGGGAAGAAGGGAGTTGGAGACTAGAAGCCTCTTGCTTTCTAACCAGCCAAAGCAAATTTTATAGAGCCAAGAACTCTGTCCCTATAGGAAAGGTCATGAAGCTTGAGTGTTTGGTTCAATGCTGGACAGAGCTGTGATGAAGGGATGCAGGTCAAGTCAGGGTTAATCTCAAGAGGAGTTGAAGAAAACCATTATTTGAGACAAAGCAAATTATTTTTCACCCATTCTTTCTCAGTGCAACCCAAGTGTTTAGTTCAAGAAACATCTTAGATAAGGTAATCCATTTCAAATCCACCTTCCAGATGCAAAGCAGTTAGATGAAATATGTAGCTGACTTTTACTTCTTTGATTGAGTGAAATGGCTGCCCATCTCACAGCAGTAACTCTGGCCAGCATGCAAAGTTTAGCATGCAGAGTTAAAAACAATGGTATAAACAGTCTGAACCATAGTGTCCAAGGTTACAACAAGCCCAGCTGATAAGAAAACATTAACCAGCAGAGCCCTAATGCCGGGGGAAGTAGCTATATCATAGAAACTCTGAACGCTTTTGATTGTTCTGCCCATCTCTGCTGGTACCTGAATTTGAGCTTCACTCCAAAGGAAAGACTTCAAGGGGACTATGGAAAGTCCAGCTATGACATTCAAATTGGTAGTAATGTATTGTTGGAAGTTAGTATCCACGCCTCTCCTAGAAAAATGAAATATTCTAGGAAATATTAAAAAGGCAGAATATTATATTTCCTTGGATGAGAAAGGGAGCAGCATGTTTTTTTAGGAAAGAAGCAGACTCACTTTTAATAGCCCCCACCCTCCTCAATAGCCCACAGCAGAGGTCCGCACTTAAGAGATAAAGAGGTAGATAGGTCTATTCATAAGCAAATGCCCTCACCCAAGATCCAACAAAGGTAGGATTTACCCATCTAGCAACAGAACTCACCACATGGCACCTGGGGACATTACATCATCCAAGCCTGGGACACAGACAACCTACAAAGTTAGCTAAGACCCCCGCCCCTTCAGAGTCTGAAAGCCAATGGGATACATTTCTTATACAGGAACAGGAAACTCTGAAGTGGGGCCCAAGAGAGTGAATAAAACTCTGACACTCTCAGTACCTCAGCATCTCCCACCCCAGCAGAGCATTACATACACAAACATATTGGAATAGGGTTTTGCCTAGTACAGTGATGGCACTGGTGGGATTCAGCCAGTTCGCACCTATTCGGGAGAACCGGTTGGTAACTTTCTAAGCAGTTTGGAGAACCGGTTGTTGGAAGAAATCTCATTTTGTTTTTTTCCATTTCACAGGGCTAATCCTGTAAGGAAGGCAGGAAGGAAACATTCTAGTGTTGTTTCTAGCCTAATCTTTATTTCTCCGCTTACAGAAACCGCCTCTCCAGTTAACCCTTAGTACATTGTAACAGCTAAGGTGAAGCACCCATTGACATGAGTGATGTTGAGTTGGCCACGCCTACCCAGTCACATGACCACCAAGCCCCACCTACCCAGCTGGTCATTAGGGCAGAGAAACGGTTGTTAAATTATTTGAATCCCACCACTGAGTGATGGTGAACCTTTTTAGCACTGAGTGCCTAAACCAGAATGCGCAGGCATGTGCCGGAGCACTGGAAACCCAAAGACCAGCTGGCCGGTGCATGCATGCTTGTTTTTTGGGCATTTGGGGGCGCATTTTCAGGCCAGTTTTTGAGGCATTTTCAGGCTGGGTTTTGGGCCATGTTTTTGGCCTGAAAAGGGCCCCCAAAATGGCCTGAAAACAGCCCCAAAATGGCCCCCAAATGACCTGGTTTTTGGCCGTTTTCAGGCCATTTTCTGGCAGTCCAGCACCCACAGAGAAGCTGGCAATGGCATGCATGCATGCCCACAGAGAGGGCTTTGTGTGCCACCTCTGGCACGTGTGCGATAGGTTTGCCATCACGGGCCTAGTACATTTCTTGGTCTTCAGCAATAGATTGTCATGGATTGCTTCCTGATTGCTTAACGATGGTAAACAATTGAAGTAGCCATCTCTTACTGAAATAAAATTGGAGAGAGACGTTTAGTAAGAGAAATGTTTGTGGGGAAAATATTGTTTTGAGATTTCGAGCAGATTGTTGGACTCAAGAGCTCTTTGATCCCAAGCATATATCTTTTGTATCAAGCTTCAGTTACAACTTTTAAGGCCCTAGAGCTGGTCCAGAGCTGAATTTTACTGTACTGTGCAAGAGAAATCAATCTTGTAACCTTGGGCACTGAGAAGTATGAGCCCTTCTGTCTTGTGCCTAGCACCAAATACTGAAGTTCATCTACTTTACTGTGTGAGAAATAATTTCTTTGAATAACTTTAGTTCAAATGCGTGCATCTTCTGAGAAAAGATGAAAAAGATTGCCTATCTTCAATCTTTTCACAATGCTGTCACTGTTGCTATGGTAATAAATGTGGTCATCCTCTAGGTGCTCATATAAGAACAAAGTTAAGGACATTAAGTGTTGCTTCCTTTGCTGTTACCTACTTTCAAGGTTTATATTATCATTACAAGGAATAAGGAACCCAGCGCAGTCTCAAACTGTTTATCCCTGCTAACTTTTCAGAAACTAATAAAATCAAAAGGAATAAAAGTACAGTTTTAACACTGCCTCTTTTTAATTACTCGTGAAAGTTTCTGACTAGAAAAAGACTTTTTCCATAGTCACCTTTAAGGAGATTGGATTTTTTGACTTTTTCCTCAGTATACTGGTCTCTTTATGCTGCACCACTATTTTGGAATATATAGAGATCGTCCATAATTAAATAAGTAGACTTTCAGGAAGCATAGAGGTATACAATGATAAGTTCCTGCTATGGCGCACCAGCTGCAAGCAGAGCTGGCAGCATATTCGGACAGTGAGGAGGTTGGGGAGGAACATGGGCCAGTCCTGGAGTCTAGGGAAGGCTCTGTATCAGAGGCAGAGAAGGGGCCAGAGCTGTATGCCAGCTATCAGCTACCTTCAGAGTCAGACCTCAGTGAGGCAGACAAACAGCTGGAGCTTGTTTCCAATGTGTGCATGCGCAGAGTTGCCGGATAAAGGGAACAGCTAAAGAACAGGGGTTGACTTGGGAGTAAGGCCACCGGTGGATGATAAATGGCCCTTCCCAGAGGAAATAAAAGAGGAGCGAAAGGGGAGTGGAATTTGCAGGGGACAATTATTTCACTTCATTAGTTCGTGATTTTCCGAGACTCCTTGCCAAGTTTTGCAGATATTAGCCCGTCAGCTCTCTATGCCAGATAAGGTTTGTGATTGTAAATCCTCCCTGGAAAGACTTTGTGAATGTGAATGAACAGAATTCACAGTAAACTAATAAAACGGTTTTTTGTTGGGACCAGGAGTTTTCTTCATGCTCTTCAGAAGCCTAAGTCAAAACAGTTCCTTCTGTAGCTTTTGGGAGGTAAGAAGAACAACATAGAATGCTGCAGGCAAGAAAATCCATTACTATCAAAGAGCCTCTAAAGGCTTCGTGTCCACAGGAGAAGGTGGAGCTGTGTGATCCATAAAACAGAGCAGTTTCAAGAAGAAGATAGGTGGCAGGATCAAGAAGTAGAGATTCAGATAAAACAGCCAGTAAGCAATGTTCATAGGAGGATTGGAAATGAAAAGAGAAAACGAGGACAAATTTCTGGATCAAATACCAGCATGGTACTAGATGGAGGTTGCCTAATTTGGTGGCCTCCGTGTATATTAAGATGGCAAGTCCAGTCCTACTGCATCCCACATATCTCTAGAGGGCAGCTAGTTGTGTAGGACTGTGTTGGACATTCCTAAGTAACTTACTGGAACACAGGCTGAAGCTTCTTGTGGAGCTACCCAATAACCTGAAGATCAAGAAAGAAGCAGCAGCTCTAGCAGTTAGCCTTATTTATCCCTTATCCTGGAATGTTCCCTTTTTGATCAGATGATGGTTTTAAATACAAAAATGCCTGTGGACACTAAAGGGGGGGAGGCAAGAAAGTTATTCTTCCCATGAAACATTATTAAATATTTAAATGGTTGTCCCAAAGGTGCTTTTTCAGGTGGCAACTGGACTTTCTTGTTTTTTCTTTGAAGACGTTTCACTTCTAATCCAAGAAGCTTCTTCAGCTTTGACTGGATGGTGGGGAATGGAAGGCAAGGAATACAGATCCTTCCATTCTCCACCATTCAGTCAGAGCTGAAGAAGCTTCTTGGATGAGAAGCGAAATGTCTTCAAAGAAAAAAAACAAGGAAGTTCAGTTGCCTCCTGAAAAAGCACCTTTGGAACAACCATGACCCGGATGACTGAGAATCTCTACAGACTTTTATACAAATGGCTGTTATCATAGAGAACCTTTTCAAGGGACAGATTGATACTAGCCTATTCGAGCCACGTACATGCAGTGAAAAAGTTTGTAAAACTGTATTATCTGGATCCTGTTCATCTGATGTGCATATTTGAAAGCGAGAAATGAATAAAGCCACAGCGCCTCCAAGAAGAACCCAACAAAGCGGTGATTGTATGACTTGCTATCCCTTCACTATTTCTAGGCTTGGACCGTTGGGATTTTGCATAGCATCCACTGATTTGAAGTGCTCTCTTTTGTCTTTCCTACAGCAGGTGAGGAAGAGGAGGATGAGTCTGGTGAGGAGCGCTTGCCCTCCTGCTTTGATTATGTCATGCATTTCCTGACTGTCTTCTGGAAAGTGCTCTTTGCCTGCGTGCCCCCGACAGAGTATTGCAATGGCTGGGCCTGCTTCATTGTGTCCATTCTGATCATTGGGATGCTCACTGCCGTCATTGGAGATCTGGCCTCCCACTTTGGCTGCACGATTGGCCTCAAGGATTCTGTGACTGCCGTGGTCTTCGTGGCCTTTGGTACTTCAGTCCCAGGTGAGACTGGGAGGGACTCTTTGAAATAGGAGGGTGGTACCACAATGGCTTCTAACAATTCCACCACTAACAATGGTTGCAAGCTATCATGGGGTTACATGCAGCTTCCTAGAAATGTCCTCCAGAAATGATGTTAAAAAAGTAATCCAGGCTTAGACAAAGAGCAGGGGCATCTGAAAGCCAGTTACAGAATATTTATAAGGAAAAGCAAGAAGAAGAAATTACATTTGCCTTACTTAACTCCTTGGAGGGCTGTCAAGTAGGAAAAATAATGAAGAAATATTTTGCATCACCCATCAGCCTTTTTGGAATTGATGATGTATTGCGCCTTCCAAACATATGTATGTATAAATAAAAAAAGAATGTCAGCAAATGATAAAGTGCCTCATACTTTATCTCAAGAAGTTGGTTACAAATATTCCAGCACAACTTCTTAACAAAGAAACTGTTAGAAATGATTTCTTTCTTTGAAATATTTCAGGTAGGACTTGTTTGTGCAGCAGGGAGCATTTCAGCATTTTCCTTCTTTGCACAAAATTAACACCCTGGATTGTGCATATTACTACCAAATTAGGTTACAAATAAGTCACTTCCACCAAACAGGTTTCTAATTGTTTTCATCCTTATGCTAAAAAAAAAAACCACTTTAAGATATTTTATGCTAAATGATAGCATATAAACACGGCTATCATTTAACAAGCCCTCTTGCTACTAAGGCTAAATGCTACATATAATTTCAATGGTCAAGGCAGCCAAAAGCCATGGGACACAATCCAGAATCAATGTATTACTTTTGTCCTTTGCTCCACTGAATATAAATAAGGTTGCACAAGCTGCCAAATGCTGTTCCTCAGCATCATCTGTGGTCCCACTTGCTATCTTGCTGATTTTGACACCACCCACTCCTACAGAAACATCTGCTTCTTTAAAAAAAAATGTGATTTGATTAAATTTCAAACTGCAAATAAAAAGTAAGCAAACCAGCAAAACCAAGTGCCAAAAAGAGGGAAAAGCATAGCTGTAATATAGATGATTGTTAATTTCAGAGTACAAGTTGACGTATTTTTTTTCAACCAATATCTGTACCAGAGAAAGTTGGAAGCAACATACTCATCCCTCCACAAACACTTCTGCACATCTTCAGTTTACCTGTCAAGTCTCTCTGGGTGTAAATGGAAGTGTGAAAAGGAAACATTTGCATGTATGGTTCTCCTTTGGAATACAAATACACATAAAAAGAAGAGGTTATCATGACTTGAGCCTCTTCAGGCATTCATCTAAACCAGTGTTTCTTAACCGTGACAACTTGAAGATGTGAAGATGCAGGGTTCGCTGGGGAACTCTGGCAACTGAAGTGCACATATCTTCAAGATGCACAGTTGAAAATTGCCAATCTTAACAAATGAACAAATAAAGAAACACCAGAGGCCTTGAAAGTGGGTGGAGGAAAGATATGCATGTTATTGCTAATTCCACTTGCTAATCTCCCCAAATCTCACATTGGAGGTCTAAGAGGGACTTTTAGGGTTATTTTTCCATGAATGGAACAGAATAAAATCCTCAGCTGAATAGAGACAAGCGGGTAAGAGTGTAGGTGTGCAGATCTCCTTTCTACTTCTTGGTGAGTTGTGATGGGACCAGTGTACACATCCCACCAACCAGGTTGGGAAAGATAAGTTAACACCTTGTTCTCTTAATGAGATATCACTGGTAGGATTGATTGGACTAAGTACTCTTCAGCACACCTCTTTCATGTGATCTGTCATCTGAGCACACCGATTCATCATCTTAATGCTGTTGGCCCGTTCTTTTTCTGCCCTAAAAAGTATCCCCATCTTCTTCATGACAGGACCATGTTTGTCTGCTTTATATTGGAAAGACTGAACTGCTACTCATGCATTGGTTTCTTTTCCCTTCCAGATACTTTTGCTAGCAAAGCAGCCGCTGTTCAAGACATTCACGCAGATGCTTCCATTGGCAACGTCACAGGCAGCAACGCAGTCAACGTCTTCTTGGGCATTGGACTGGCATGGTCGGTAGCTGCCATCTACTGGGCTTCTCAAGGAGAGGAGTTCCACGTGTCAGCTGGCACTCTTGCCTTCTCTGTGACACTGTTCACCATTTTTGCTTTTGTCTGCATCAGTGTGCTATTGTACCGAAGACGGCCTCATTTTGGAGGAGAACTAGGAGGCCCTAAAGGGTGCAGACTTGCCACAACTTTGCTTTTTGTGAGTCTGTGGCTATTGTACATTTTATTTGCTACCCTGGAGGCCTATTGTTACATCAAGGGGTTCTAAGTCATGGAGAGTTTTCATGCCAGAAGGGAGGCCTTCTTCTCCTCTGATACCTCATTGAAGACCAGTCCTAAGAGTGTTGTCTAACCAGGAGTGGACACTCACTATCAATTTTCCAGAACTGCCCTGGTTATAGGATGACCAGGCTTCAAGAAGGGCAAAATTATCATGATAAAAAGTCAAGACAGATATTAAAATAAAGCCAACAGCATCAATCATTCAGTCAAATCAGAAACATCAGCAGTTCCTAAATACCCATTTGTTGAATTCTGCTGTAAGACTCCATGATGTTCATTCCTCCACTTTACAAAATATCATATATTCAGATAATGATCTTATAAAGCATTGGGGATGGGAGTGTTTTTTTTAATTTGGGGAGGGTGAATCTTACCTGATCTATTTTCTGTTTTTAACACGAAGAAAGGGGCTGAAAAAATTACAGGTTCAACTTTCATGCCACATGCTGGAGCTGGAGTTGAAAAGGCTCTATATTTTTTACTCTATATGAACATTTAATTATCATTTTTCACTTTGTTTTAGAGTTATAGTGCTATTGTATTTTAAGTGCAAACATAACCCATATAGACATGACACCAACACGTATGGACACACAGATGAAAACTACAGTTGAAAACTGGAGCATGTAGCAAGTAATACACCTTCCTGGGCTACCCCCCCCCCCAAAAAAAAAAGAACAAGGAGAACAAGCTGTAAAGATATTCTATGTAATGTGTATATTTTGAATAGGGCAAATCTCTTTGTGTAATTAACATAAAAGCTTTTAGCACTGCAGAATTAAATATATATAAATATATATAGTTATTTATACACAGCAAATAAATCAATGCAAAGGATAAAACTGCAGTGTGAAAAATACAAGCAAGAGAAAACCAGCACAAGTTTATTACTATTGTCATTATCATCATCGTAATCGTCTTCATCATCATCATGATCAATTTGTTCCATATGTGGAAAAAGAAGATTCTTTTTAAAATAGAAAATAATGTATGTAAATACAGTGCTCACACTTTTTGAGTGTTAAAATATCACTCAAAATCCTTCGAGAATTGTATTGCTTTGCTTCGACTTTGCTCTTAAAAACACTAAATGAAGTTTTTTTTAAAAACGGCACTATCTCTATACGTTTTTTCAGATTGGATAATGGAATCCTTCTTTAACAAAGATTGTTTTTTAAAAAGCAGCATTCAAATCTAATATTAAAACATAGTTGTATGTTAAGTTGAGGCGGTTGTTAGAATGCAGTATTGCAGACTAATTCTGCCGACTGCCAGTTCGATCCTGACTGGTTCAAGGTTAACTCAGCCTTCCATCCTTCTGAGGTCAGTAAAATGAGGAGCCAGGTTGTTGGAGGCAATAGATTGACTCTGTAAACCGTGCAGAGAGTGCTGTGAAGCACTACGGAGCAGTACATAAGTCTTAAGTGCTAATGCTATTGCTAAGTCTCCTGTTCATGTATAAAGAGCACATACACCACCACCCTTTTCTTCCTCCAGTGTGATTATAAACAGGAGATTGGAAAACGTCTAGTGTTAGTTAATTATTATCATAATGGGACAAATCAAAATTTAGTTTTGAACTATGCCTGTCCAAAGTAGCTAACTGGAATGTAATTTGCAGCGGTGGCTTGTTCAGGTGATAAGAATAGAGAGGGATAATACGCGTAGCGTAACTATATTTTAATAGATATGGAGTGAAGATGTCTGATTGTGATTGCCCATTGCCAGCATTAGCCAAGAATGAAAGTAAATTATGAAACAGATGCAGTGCATTATTACTAATCTACATTTTGCCATTGCTTGGTGTTCCAATGAGATAATTTATGAAGCCCTTTCAAGATACAGGGCAATCTTTCAGAGGATGCTACTAGAGAGTCAGTGCACTTTTTTTTTGTAAAAATGAACATCAATCTTATGGGTTTGCAGAGGGATCTACATTTTTTTCCCCTAAAGAAAACACTGGTGATAATTTTCCAGATAACATCATGCATCCATTTTACTTGCAATGCAAGTGTCTTCTTGTTTCTTTTATGTCCCTGTTTCTTGGCCTCTACAAGACTGAAATGTTATGATCATAATGGCCACCATTAATCATATCTACAACTTTCTGGGAAAGAAACACCTTTTGATTTCTCCCCCCACCCAACTCTCTGTGTGTGTGTGTGTGTGTGTGTGTGTGTGTGTGTGTGTGTATCTTTCACTAACTGCAGACTTAAATATAAGATTGATACTAAAAATTATATTTGTCTCGGCACTCTCACACATGCTTATGCACATAAACCCATTTCTTAAGCGTAAGGAACAACTGTGGAGCTAGAGTTTTTTTTAATTTAACAAAAATAGTTCTTTTTCATCTAGAAATACAAGGGTTGTAAAGGAACACATTTTTTTTGTCTTGGATTTTGAACTCCTTGGCAAGTGAGCAAGAAAAGTGAAGTATCTGTATTTTGTACCTTTTTATATTTTTTTTAAAAAGCAGAAAAGAAGCTTATGAGCATCATTTGAGACTGATCCTATATAGAGGCAGTGACCCAAAGAATACATTCCTGAGCATGGAAATAGATGCAAAGTAATTTCAAAGAGTTTTGGCACTGATTAAAAAAGGGTTAACCAGAGTTTTTATGCCAACTATATTCCACTTTTATTGCCTTATTCCATATAAAAAAAGGAATCCCTGCGGATTTTATTCCACTAGTCGTTGCCAACTGTAGGGGGAGGTGCTCATTTCCATTCAAGGACTGTTGAGCTAGCGCTGTTCGAAGATGTTTCCACAGCCATGTGGCCATCATGAAGTCACAGAATGCTGTTGCCTTCCCAACTAAGTGGTACCTATTCATCTACTTGCATTTGCATGATTTCAAACTGCTAGGTTGGCAGGAATTAGAACAAGGACAGGAGTTCACCCCATCACATGACATGCGGGTCTCAAACCTAGACTGTCGGCTTTCCAACCAACAAGCCCAGCGTCTTCACTCCTAAGCCATTGCCCCACCTCCTATTCCATATATACAGGCATAATTGATTCTCTCAACCTTCAAGTTGGAGGGAAATGCCATCCCCTAAGAAATTGCTGGAAAAAAAAGATTAATTTCAAAAAAAGTGTGGCTCTTCTCTACTGGTTACAGTATGTGAGACAGACAGGATGTACCACATTGCCAAAGCGTGATGTCTCACACTGTGGTTCTTAACAGTTGCAGAACAGCAGATACCTGTGACTAATGGCATAACTGGGATTCCTTCTGGGTAGAATCACTTTGTGCCCAACACAGGTATTGTTATCCCTAAGCCAGGCATATTTTGCAGCGGGTGGAAACGCTTTCCCCAACTTTCATTTGCTTGTTACAATCCATTTTAATGTTACCTACTTGAATTCTTTAGGATAGGGAGGAGGTAGATCTAAAGTCTACTTTAATAAATCTCTTGGTTCTTGCTGTACAAAACATCCTGTACAAATCCTTGACTTTATAAATTATTACCTCTTCTGGATATAAAAAGCAGGAGGAAGATTGATATAATTTTGAGGAGTCATAGTCCGCTAGAATCAGTGTGATTTAATGATATGTTGTTGCAGCGTACCTTCATACTAATGATCTTTTCACCGGGGGGGCGGGGGAGGTCTGTCCTTCCTTTGATTTTTTTCATTTATGTCTTTGGGTTTTATTTGTCACATTTGTGTTGTACCTTTCCTCAAAGAAGCCCAGGACAATACAAATGAAGCTTTGTTTTATCCTTATATCCTTGCAGTGATCTTGCAAGGGGAAGTTAGCCTGAACTGTCTGTGTGGTTGCTAAGCATTGCATTTGGGCTTGCAGTCCAGTTTCACAAGTCATTTGTTCAGTGCAGTGAATATTGTTGTCTTTCCTGACTCAGATAGGAAGTTTCAGCTCACAGCTCTTAGTGATGAGCTATATACAGGCAAGAACCTGTCTATTGGTTTATTTAGTGTTTTCGGTCATCAAGGTTTTCAAGTGAGTTGTACTTGAATTCTGCCTATCTCCCCCATTCCTGGTTGATACATGGCCTTGGTACAATAAAGCCTGTTAACATGGATGGTTTCACCCACATTCCTATCTGCTTTTTCATGAAATCTACCTTTTGGGTAGGGAGAACTGAAGGTATCACCATGTCATGTTTACCATATACATGTACAGGAAAGATCTGGTCTAAGCTGACTTTTTCCACAAAGTGTTTCATTGTTTTATCATTTTATTTTTAACTCATTAAAATGCAAGAGAAATAAGCTGAAATTTTGTGCTGCCTCTTTTTCCCAGTGAAGGTGATTTCCATTTCTTTCCAAACTTGCACAGGGAATTTTTTAAAGTCCTTTACATTTTAATTCCATTTTATCCCTCTTATTTATCCTTACTTATTTTGCAGCAAGAGAAATGACCGAGATTAAAAAAGGGAAAACAGCATGTAAAGTAATATCTTAAAGCCTAAATTATTAAAAAGAGAAATGTCTGCAAAGACAGTTCAAAGCTTACTAAACCTCAAGATTATTAAAATGTTTAGCCAAACAGCAATTTCCTTATATAACACATAAACAAGGACAATCTTGGAGTTAACAAATCTTTGTTGACCAAGTCTTCTTGGTCAATGGGAATCATTGTCCAGTACCTTTATCTGATAAGCACCTTGATTGAGAGGTTTGTGTGTCCCAGTCCCCAATCCTGCTTGAGTAAAGCGGCTGATATCCATATCCTATTTGGGCCCGGATCAAAAAAGAAAACATCATTCATTCAGACAAAATGGGCTCAAGACAAAAAGAAGCTACTTACCACTTCTCAGTTTTGAAATATCTCTGTGTATTGAATAAAAGCTGTGTTCATTGTTTTGCTCAACTCAATATATTTGAATCTATGAATTAATTCTGTGATCCTTTATATCTCCAGAAGAATTTACTTCGTATCGGAGGCTTTGTATTGAAGACAATTTTTCTTTATTTTTTGCTTCTCCTTGCTCATTCCTTTAAAACGGCCTGATTTTCTAGAGGAAGAGAAGCTGCATCAGTGAGATTCGTTTCACTTCCTTAATGCTAACAGACAGATCACTTGAGTAACATCCCAGCTGCCAGAAATTTGGCAGTTTGAATCTCACCAGGCTGAAGGTTGACTCAGCCTTCCATCCTTCCGAGGTCAGTAAAATGATGAGCCAGATTGTTGGGGGCAATATGCTGACTCCGTAAACCGCTTAGAGATGGCTGTAAAAGCACTGAAGTGGTTATTGCTAAGTGCCCATGTATATGAACAGATATGGTTCGAAGTTTAGAGTTACCACATTGAAATGGAAGGTGCATTTCAAGAAGTAGGTAGGTTGTAGATGTTATGCACATTGTTTGATGCTTGTGCTTTAGATTTTATGCTTTTGTTGGAATCATTTTTGTCTTTTGGAATTTTTATTCTTTTATGTTTATAGTTGTGGACTGGTCAGAGTTTATGATTGGAGAGGCATATGAATGAAATAAATGAAAAAAACTAGCTCCGTGAAGGCGAAGCTAGGGCACACGTGCCCAAAGTGTCATGCAAAGCCATATCACATGCCATGCACGGCCTTGCCTGTTTGTCTTCCAGGTTTTTGGTGCGCATGCACACGCGATGATCAGCTCTCCACGCACATAGCAGTGCCAAAAGCTGGTGTGCGCATGCATGCTGGCCAGCTAATTTTCAGATGCTTATGCGCACCAGAAGCCGAAAGTTCCAGTTTTCCGGTTTGCGATCCCTTCGCACATGTGGCAGTGCTGAAAACCTGCCTGTGCATGCACCCCAGCCAGCTATTCATCAGGTGTGCATGCGTGCTAGAACACAGAAGTTTGGCTTTTCCAGAGTGTGGCCCTGACGAGCACGTACAGGTGCATGCAATGTTTCTGCGCAACCTTTTTGGCGCTCGGTGCCAAAAAAGGTTCGCCATCACTGAACTAGCTCTTCAGGATGTCAAGTGAAGAAGAGATTTGCTTTATGACCACTAGGAGATGCTCTGGCCCTTGAGTTAGATTTGTATCCTCCGTGTTTGTTTGTCTCCAAGAAATGAACCTCAAAATAATGGATGTGCCTACAGAAAGTACACTGCAGTCCCCAGGACAACTGGCAGTTAAAGTACAGCACTCTTCCAGCCAGAAGGGATCAAATATAAAAAGAGATCACAGCAACATTTTATGTTCTTATAATGGCCAATCAGTCAAGATGCCCACAAGAAAGATATGGAAGCAATAGCTGAGTTTGCTTTAATGAACCAAGAGAATTTGTCCAAATTCTCATCAGAATGTTCTTCCTGAAAATGAGCAAATCATTTTGTAGCCAATTAGTAGGTCCAGCATCTGCTTCCCTCTCCGTGAAGAGTATCTTCCAAGGTTGTGGCTGAAGCCCTATTTTCATCAACGCCATCCCCAAGCAATATGCAGCTTTAATTTATGTATGCTATACACTGCAATTTTTATTTTAGAAAATTAAAACAAAATAGATAAAATAATAAAGCCAGGACGTTATTTTAAATATGGATTAGAAATTAAGGGAAGAAGGAAGGGTCATGTGGAAGTACAGCCAAAGTCCAAGTTACTTGACTGTCTTCACCTCTTTTATTCTCTTCCAACTTCCCTTTTAGTTTAAGTAAGCTCTACTAGGCAATTCTGTTCTTATCAAGTCAAGGAAGAAAGCCTGGAATTTCAAAGAAAGAACTGAAGTCTGTAAATGCTACTTTCAGCAGTTCTATTCCTTTTGGGGGGAGCGGGGGGGAAACCTGTCTGAACTCCTGGAGGGTTTCCATTCAAGGCTTTTAAAACTCTAAACATTAAAATTCTTGGAGAGACAAGGTCACTTTCTTTCCATTAGGTTTCATTAGAAGGTAGCTAAGGAAGCAAAAACAAAATACATTCATTAGTATTGTATCTGGTATTATATATGCATGAATCAACGGCGGTTTGTTCCCAGTTTGGCCCAGATCGGGCAAACTGGTAGTAGCGGCAGTGGGAGGCTTGGCCCACCTGCCCGGACGCATGTGCAGAAGCGTAGCATGCGTGCGGGAGTGCGCGAGGGAGTAACATACCATTGGCATGAATACTATGTTCCTAATGCAAACAACAGAATACACACACTTACAGGATTCCTGATGATTAGTCAAGATGGCTGGAGCTACAGATCTCCTGCCTCAAATTACCATTTCACTTGAACCTCAACATCCTGGATTCCCAACCATTTCCAAGTCAAAGGCCCAACTTGGTGGTATGAAGAGCTGCACTGCCAAAAATCTAGTCTAAGGAAAAGGCTAGGCCCAGATGGGTATCTACAACAGGTAGGAGTTGGTTAAAAGATATCAAGATGGCAACTACAAGTTCATAGTTGAAGACTGTCTCTTGTATACGTGTGGCATTGGTGACTCGCGTAAAAAAGGAGTAGGTCATTGCATGATTACAGCCAACATCCTGGGATACTCCTGGATTAATTTAATTTAATTATAATTAAATCCAGTATACTGAATTTGATTCCTTTCGAAATATCTTGTTCACGTTTCTTTTGGCTCGTGTTAAAAATGATTCTTCAACTGCAACGTGGTGAGCCACATGTGGCTTCAGGGCAGCAAGTTGTGCATCATCCCCTAAGTCCTTATACAAAAGAACTTCAGTGATTTCCTCAAGATGACAGAAGAATTTGTCTCAGATGTGCAAGGCATTCCAAGATCAACCCTTTGGCTGAATTGCTACCAAAGTTTCTTTAAAAGCATTATTATGGAGTAGGCTGGCTGGTTTGGACATTTGGGCCTTGTGAAAAACAAGAGATGAGAACTAGTTAAATGTACTGGATTAGAAATGGGAGCAATGACTTCTAGTCTCCCTTGGGCATGGAGGCTTGCTGGAGGACCTGGAGCCCATCCTACTTGTAATAGGAAGAGTGAGCATTATATAATGCTGTCGAGGTTGCTGTAATATAAGTAATATCAATGGAAGGTGGTGAACTCTCCCTCATTGGATGACTTGACAAGGGTATTGCGGCAATTCCTGCACTAAGCAAAGGAGGTGGACTAAACTAGATCTGGGGATACCAAACTCTTAAGCTCATCAACACTTTCAAGTTTTAGATTGTTCATTGACTCAAACGTTTATCACATGAAAATAATGTGATAAATAGCACTTTAAATAATTGTACTATGAATAATAACATAGCAATATTGTCTCCAATTGGGGTCTGAGCCTGGTGCCAAAGACGATAAAGAGCACCAAGATATGAGGTCTAGGTTTTGTTTCCTTTCATTGAAGTTCTCCAAGAAAAGGGGTCCTGGCCAGAAAATGCCTAGGAACTTCAGACAATATAATTAAGAAGCTTTATACAATTTCACTCAAGCCCGGGCCGCAATTGGCCCAGCCTCAGAGCCAAGCGGGGGGGGGAGCAAAGTGGCTCTCAAAGAGAACAAAGCGGGCGGGGCACACCAGCCGAGGATGGAAGAACAACTAAGGAACTGTGGGGAGCCTCCCGCGTGTTGCACACCCCCTCCCAGTCTTCACCCATGCCTCTGTTCCATTTTCATGTGCCCAGCTTTCCAGGCTGCCCCCGTCCTGTCATGGCTGCAACGGCTGGCCGGTGGGGAGAGGGAGCTAGGCTAGCGCGAATGCTTACCTGTTGGTATGCTGGAGGAGGCAGTTCTGTGGCTGCAAATGGCGAAGGCGAGGCAGTCGCCGGGCCAGCGTCTGAACAGGTTGGTTCAGGGGCGTGGCCAGCCAGCTGTCACTACTGGTTCAGTGACCCAGGCCCAATTATCACTACTGGTTCACACTACACGTTACAAACCAGGAGCAACCCACCTCTGAAGTTTATGCCATAGACTTGCTTTATTTCAACAAACAGCCCATCAGCAAGAACAATTTTAGCTTATCCCCTCAACCCTTGGGATTGTTTACTGACCACTTTGGAGAACCCAGAAGTAGAGGATGTTTCCAAGAGCCTGCAAACCTTTGCCTTTTGAGACACTCTAAAATAAAAGCATGGATTTTCTGCTCTACTAGCAGCACAAAGGCCAGCTCAGTTCGATGCAGGTTCCTCTTCTTGTTGTTAATTCTCTCCCAGCATGATTCTACCCAGGGGCATTACTTTGTTTCGCTACACCTGAACTAGTGCTGCCCTTTTCTCCACTGCATGGAGAGTTTCCATGAATTAATTTAATGAGGAAATGGGATAGTGCCGTTTTGTGGCAGAACTAACCTTGTTCGCCGTATTAGCCAGATTGAAAGAACACAGCAGTTCACTCTTGGCACCAGATGGCACACCTGCTGAGCACATTTAGTTATTACCAATATCTAGAAAGTAGGTAGATAGGCTTGGTTTTTAATCACAGTCTTTGTCACAAAGGTGATTTTTCAAGAGGCAACTGGACTTTCTGGTTTTTCTTTTGAAGACATTTCGCTTCTCATCCAAGAAGTTTCTCCAGCTCTGTCTTTCATTGAGAAGTTGGGACTCTGCTTTCTGCAGGATCTCTCCCTTCACTGTTGAGCAAAGGGGCAGGCTGTTGGGGAAGTCAGCTGAAGAAATCTCTTGGATGAAAAGCCAAACGTCTTCAAAGAAAAACCAGAAAGGTCCATTGCCTTTTGAAAAAAGCCCCTTTGGGACAACCATGACCTGGATGACTGAGAATCTCCATGGACAAATCACAGTCTTTGTGGGGACATGGGCCTTCCTTTTAGGACTATGGCAACTAGAAAAAAAGTTTATACTCCGGTTCATTTGTTGGTGGCTTTTTTGTAGTTTTGAAAAAAAGTTTTAATTTTAGAACAAACATTAGTATCTAAATCAGGGGTAGTCAACTCTTTTATACCTACCGCCCACTTTTCTATCTCTGTTAGTAGTAAAATTTTCTAACCGTCCACCAGTTCCACAGCAATAGTGATTTATAAAATAGGGAAGTAACTTTACTTTATAAAATTTATAAAGCAGAGTTACAGCAAACCCCTACCGCCCACTATGAAAGCTGGAACGCCCACTAGTGGAAGGTAGGGACCAGGTTGACTACCACTGATCTAAATACTAGATGCATTAATGAGTTTTCTACGGCCTTAAAAATACTTTCCTGATTTCTATATGTTGAAACACGTCTTTTCATTCCCCAACCAACAGATGCCATTGGGGTACTCTTCCAATCATTGCAATTCCATGCTGCATTTGTTTGTTTTTAAAGAGGTTAATTATGCAAACACAGATAAGATTTAATATTAATGTGCATATTATAAAATGTACATATTTTAGTGCTATGTTTTTGTACATGCACATGTACAAGAGCACAGCACTAAACTGTTGAACATGATCAGTTTGGTAAAATGCATGGAAACCTAACCACAGGCAGGCACTTCCATCAATCCTCTTATAGCTTAGTAAGAAGTGGTCCTAGACTTTGGTAAAAGCAGCCTGGAGATTTTTTAATCAATCTCAGCTGGCTGTGTTTGGGCATCAGATTAAGCCCGTGAAGTGAACTCACTACCAACAATCTATAAGTGACCTCACCAGCAATCATCCTGCAGTCTCTTAGCAGCACAAGCTCACACAACTACAATTCAGTGACAAAAATAAGAGGCTTTTGACATTTTGTCCCTTATCATTGCAGCTCAATCCAATAATCAAATAGAATATAAACTCAGGTTTTTTTCCCCACTTAAGTGTATCACTTTGCTAGCCATTCAGTCAGAGGCTAAACAAATGAACAAATGTAAATACCAGTTTTAAAAAATATGAGGAGAAGATTTGGGTTTCTAAAGGATGTGCTCTGAATGATGATGCCTACATTTTCTAATTGATTGGCTGAAGGGAGCACCAACAAGTTAATTGTAGGATCCCTCTTCAACATTTCAAAGTCATGAACAACTTCAAAACATTTTGGAAGAACTGTGGAATAGAAATACTATGTGGACCATGAACTGTTCTTAATATTAGGATTTTTTTTCTTTAATGTTCAGATGGATTGGTTGGTTGGTTTTGATTTAATTCAATATGTAAGCCCACTTGTCATAGTTCGCAAGCCAGAGTTTTAGATAGGCATGAATTAACCTAGTGTTTCAGTTCCTCTAAGCAGGAGACCCCACCCCCTCAGCCACGACCCATTCCTAGACCATGGCCTATTCAGAACTGGGCTGTGTGAATGACTGGCTGGTGCGCATTCATGCACAGCTCAACTTGTGCAAGCAGTGGGCTGGCAGACACTCACAGGCGCACCAGCCCCTCACTTGCTCAAGTCAGGCTGTGCATGCATGTGTGTGTTTACCAGCCCACCAGTTACATGGCCCAGTTCGCCTCCCACCCCCCACCCCCAGTTGGGCCACCAAGCTGCAAAGGTTAGGAGCCACTACTCTAAAGGGCCACTTATCACCTAAGATAATTTGATAAATTGAGTCTGGTCATTTGTGCCACAAATGAGAACTATGGGTTGATTTGTTCAATCATCCGTTGGCCTGTTTTCTTAGTTATTCATGATATTCTCAATAGTTAATCATGGAACCTGCCTTGGTGAGCCAAGGCATTTAACAAACCTGCTAAGATAGCCAGGAAGAATCTGGATTTTTCTTTCTTGTTCCACAATGCTTCAGAATGATGCTCTCTTGGATAAGTAATAGGAAATTGAAATAAGAGTGGAATCCATTAGGGGAGAATCTTTTTAAAGAGCGGTGGGCCCTTCCAGGATGGAAATATTGGCTCTTGTCCAACTATGCCAGCTGTTGGAACCATCCCTGGGAGCAAATATGACAAGCAACTAATATTCATTAAAATCCTTAGTACTGTGGTCTGGAAATTACTAATGGAAGCCATCAAGCCGTCCTGTTTTGTTTGATTTGTGTAGCTTATAACATCATTTCAGCATGGGCTACCTATGTGTTTTTATGTTTTATCTGTTTTTATGGATTTTGTATGCTGTCCAGAGTCCATTGGAATCAGGTTGCTATAATAAACAGAATCAAATCAAATCAAATCAATAATGAATGAATGAATGAATGAATGAATGAATGAATGAATGAATGAATGAATGGCCATGGTGGCATGGTGGTTAGAGTGCAGTTCTTCAGGCTACTTCTGCTGATCACCGGCTGACAGCAGTTTAGCAGATCAAATCTCACTAGGCTCAAGGTTGATTCAGCCTTCCAGGTCAGTAAAATGAGGACCCAGATTGTTGGGGACAATAGGGTGACTCTGTAAACCGTCAGCATATTGAGAGGGCTGTGAAGCACTGTGAAGCAGTATATAAGTCTAAGTGCTATTGCTATTGCTAATGAATGAGTGAATGAATGAATGAATGAATGAATGAATGAATGAATGAATGAATGAATGAATGAATGGAATCCCATGTGGCAACGCTTGGGGAAAACATCCACAGGGCTAAGGTTTCTCAACTGTGTTCCCCAGCTGCAGAAACACCAAATCCTGACCTGCAGTTTGGTTCTCTTTTTCAATAACAGCAACCAAATTAACATATTAGCATTGCTTTCCCAATTGTTAGATCAGGCTACATAGAAGAAATATTTTCATTTTCTGTAATGTTTTTAAGCAACAGCTCTGAAAGTAGGAGATAAAAAAAATGCATATTTTTTTTTTAAAAAAAACCAGCAGGCTATTTTTGCCCAAGGGAGATAGCAAGATGCATAGCAGCAATTCAAGCTCTTTAGGGAGCAGCTGAGTCTATAATCCCATTGAGCACCGGATGACATTGAAACAAACAAGTCCACATGTTTCAAAATAGTCAGTGAGAGGTTTCCCCAAACTAATAGGCAAACATCAAGCATCTTCAGCCAGAGGTTTCTGGTGAGGAATCTATATTTGTTGTAGCAACAAGATGCTTATAACATCTTAAAGTGCAACAGGTCAATATATTTTATATATTTAATGCAGAGGATTTTGTTGACAACAAACATCACTGTGGGGTATTCTGCCATCTGAGTCAAAATAATGAGCTTTGATCCCACTACATTAAGTTGTAACAAAATTATCACAGTCAGATTTCCTTTTCCTCTGATCCTGGCGTGTGTGCGTTCAGAGACAAATTCCATGTAAAATGAAAATGTAATGAGAAACTAGACCAATGAAGACTCTTACTTCTGAAATCATTAAACAGCCAGACGTATTCACCTAAATATTAAGATATAACAACAGAGATGGCTATTACATCAGAATTATAACAAATAAAATTCATAGATTAGGAGAGTGTATGCACCTTTGAAATTGCAGTGCAAGAGGCAGTGACGTCAACTATAAACACATTGTAATTTGAACTCAAAAAAGATAGATAGATAATAGATAGATAGATAGACAGACAGGCAGACAGACAGGCAGACAGACAGGCAGACAGACAGATAGATAGATAGATAGACAGAAGAGAGAGAGAGAGAGAGAGAGAGAGAGAGAGAGAGAGAGAGAATACAATACAGTACAGTACAGTACAATACAATACAATACAATATAATACAATAGCAGAGTTGGAAGGGACCTTGGAGGTCTTCTAGTCCAACCCCCTGCTTAGGCAGGAAACCCTACACCACTTCAGACAGATAGTTATCTAATCTCTTCTCTAAAACTTCCAATGTTGGAGCATTTACAACTTCTGGAGGCAAGTTGTTCCACTGGTTAATTGCTATAACTGTCAGGAATTTCCTCCTTAGTTCTAAGTTGCTTCTCTCCTTGATTAGTTTCCACCCATTGCTTTCATCCTGTATTTGACTCTTCCTTAATCAGCCACCCACATGGATTAAAGATTACATTTTGATTTTTTTCTGAAGATGCTTTGACCCCTCTCCTTCCCTCTTCCCTTTAACAATCCTCTGCTATAAATCATGTTAGAAATTGTGGGTTTAATTTATATTTTATAAATTATATTTTAATGAGTAATGTGTGTGGTTTTCAAAACAATGCATTTCATTCTTGACTACTATTTTTTGCATGGACTCAGCAGTATTGAAATTATGGATTCACCTCTTAATTTAGTAAGATATTTTATTCAAAAAGATTTTGAAATAGCACCTCGGTGTGAATCACCTTTCATACAATAAGGCAACTTTTATACATAACTCTTCCTCTTTGCTTTCTTTTACCGAGAATATATTACTCCTCCCATCTCGTACTTTGTCATGTCTTTCTTCCTCTAGTCCTTTTGCAGCTGAGCAAGATAGTTCAGCACTCTTTCACAGGTTAACATAAAAGCACTTACAAGCTTCAGTTCAGAAATGCTTCACAACTTCAGGAAGTTTCAAGATAAGAAAGCTCTCAGCTGCTTGCAGAGTTCCTCCCACTTTATCTTTTTAAATCCAGAGTTACTCCTCTTCATTAATTGATAATGTACTTGCTTCCCTTTTTGCCGTTTCATAGCCAAAACTCATGACCCCTGAAAATGTAATATTGTACTATCACCTTCTTTTACATAGGTGATAAGGTAAAGGTAAATGTTCCCCTCGCACATATGTGCTAGTCGTTGCTAACTCTAGGGGGCAGTGACCATCTCCATTTCAAAGCCGAAGAGCCAGCCCTGTCCAAAGACGTTGCCGTGGTCATGTGACGGGCATGACTAAATGCCGAAGGCACACGGAACGCTATTATCTTCCCACCAACGGTGGTTCCAATTTTTCTACTTGCATTTGTACATGCTTTGGAAATGCTAGGTTAGCAGAAGCTGGGACAAGTAATGGGAACTCACTCTGTTATGCGCCAAACTTCCAACCTTTCTGATTGACAGGCTCAGCTTCTTAGCCACTGAGCCACTGCGTCCCTACATAGCTGGTACCTTATGACAAAAAAAAATGGGTAACAACTTGCATCCTTACCCAACCTCCAGTCCTCTCTGCTTTATCCCACCATCCTAATGTATAGGAATGTCTGTTTGGACACATATTAGAGTTGTGTGTGTGTGTGTGTGTGTGTGTTTGTATATGTATATGTATACAGAGAGAAAGATGATGATGATGATGATGATGATGATGATGATGATGAAGAAGAAGAAGAAGAAGAAGAAGAAGAAGAAGAAGAAGAAGAAGAAGAAGAAGAAGAAGAAGAAGAAGAAGAAGAAGAAGAAGAAGAAATTGTTTCAACTTCTAGCAATCACATGGATAATTTTTTCTCCAAAATGATGAATCTCTAATCTATTATTTCAGGCCTCTCAACAGTGATTCATGGCCATTGTAACTGAGTCCAGACATCTCACTGCTGGTCATTCTTTTCTTCTTTCCTTCCAGCTTTCCCAGCATTTCGGGAGCAGCTGAGTCCCAGCAGTGGAAACTTCATTTCCACTGAAGTTCTTTCCAGATCCTTGCATAATTATGTTTGAGGTAGGATAATTTGATGATCTTGGTCATTTGTGTCTTGAGGGAGAACTCTGGGTCGGTTTCTTCAATGATCCATTGATTTTTCTTGGCTATCCATGGTATATTCTCATGAACTTTCTCCAACACTGTAGTTCAAACTCATCAATACTGATCATATCCTGCTTCTTCAGATTCCAACTGGTTTATATATGGTTTATCCATCTCTCTTCAGGGTACTTGGTGCTTTGAAACTTACTTTACTTTTGAGACTCAATTGAGAGGCAAAAGGTGCAAAGGATTCCTATTAGAATGTGTGTTAAATAATTAAAAGAATGTTAACGATTCATGTAATTTCACTTTCATTCCATATTAAAATCTGTTTTTGGGTGGGCTGCTCCCTTTTGTAATGGAACCCCACAACTTGGCCTTCACAGAGTGCAACCTCACTTCAGATGATATCATGCAAAATCAGAGTAAATAATATTTTAAACTGGATTTACATCAAATGGGTTTTTAATGAAAAACTGAGAAGTTAAATGTGATGCATTCCAGTGGTGGGATTCAAAATTGTTTACTACTGGTTCTGTGGGCGTGGCTTGGTGGACTTGGCTTGGTAGACGTGGCAGGTGAAGGGTGCCAGAAAATCCTCATTTCCTCCTGATCAGATGGGACTCGGGAGGCAGAGAATAGATGGGGGAGGGGCCAGCCAGAGGTGGTATTTACCAGTTTTCCGAACCACTCAAAATTTCCACTACTGGTTCTCCAGAACTGGTCAGAACTTGCTGAATATCACCTCTGATGCATTTCCAACCTGACTCTAGTTAAAAGAAGACCCAGCAGTAGTCAAGCTTCCTCTCGGTTGTTAAATGTGTATAATTCTCTTAACTGCGATTGCTTGAAAATGAGGTCTCTGTTGTGCAATTCAACTGGCTTCACTGTGGAATTTCACTGGGATGCAGACTGTATCATCTTCCATTTGTAACCTTCCTTATCTTCCTTTTTACCACAGAAAAACTCCTTCTGTGCTGCTAGCATTCCGGCTGTAAGGGCCCTTGCTATCCTCTTGCCACTTAGGAGATCAAACTCTCTCTTTCCTTAAATATCTTGTAGAGAAAATGTTGAAAATGTCAAAGGAGGAAATGGGGGCTGACAGGAATCCTCTGATGCACTAGGAGTAAATGTTTAATCAGGATAAACTTTATTTGAGAAGCATGCCTTTGAATTCAATATACTAAAGAAAATGAATATTTAAGAGACTGATCTCTTTTTGTCCAAACACCTTGATAAGACCGCGTTTCTAACCTCTGCAAACATTAAATCCTAAAGCTTGATTGCATTTCTAACTCTGAGTCCCAAAGGCCCCAAACCATTTCTTCCCTGCTCCCCAGTCCAGATCTGGATCCAAAATGAAACTTGTTTTCTACTGCTTCTTTCAAACTGTATTATTCAAAGGAAATCGGGAAAATCAAAAGCTTACAAAGCCTTTGATACACAATGCCCAACATAGTGTGTTTCTTCTTACATAGTAAAATGCTTCTTCCATATTATATAGCTTATCATTGTGAAAAGATTAGAGAATGGATACCCGGTACTCATTCTTTTAAACTGAAAATGTTAATTTTGTTAGATCCTTATCCTTGCATACACAATCCTTTACAAAAGAGATGGCTCCTTTAGATAGGATATAATCGATCGATTCCTTCGCTGTGTAGACATCTTTATTATATATTCAGAAAATAAAGTTGTAAAGCGTTTATATTAAGAGAAAATGATAAAGGAAAATAAAAAAAAATAAAGTCACTCCCCTTCGGATATTCATTCTGAACAAATGGAGCCTTCCAGTGATGTCATATTCTGTGAGTGATAGTAAGCCCCATCTAGGCAGCTCCCAGTTTACATGCTGAGATGGTTTACTTCCAGGGTGACCCAATAGGGCTGATATCTTATTTTTGAAATGACAAAAATCTTTTATGTCAGCAGATTAGTAAACTGACCTTATAATGCTTGTTCACAGAAAAGAGCTATTTTTACATTAATCTTTTTAGGCAAAAAAAAAGAACCCTTTTGAAGATTCAGCAAGTAGATAAAACCAGAGCCTTATTCCATTTCCTCCAATCATAAGTCTTTTCCATCTTAAATCAATGGTCAAGAAGATCAGATAGATAATCAACCATTCTCTAGATCAGGGGTGGGGAATGATGACCCTTTTGGACTTCAACTTCCAGAATTCCTGGCTGGGTCAGGAATTCATGCTGGTTCAGGAATACTGGGAGTTGAAGTCCACAAGTCCTAAAGAGGCTATCGTTCCCCACCTCTGTTCTACATAGATGAACTTCAACTTGTAGAATTTCCAATAATTGCTTTGCTAACTGGGGAACTCAAGGAATTAAAGTCATGCTTCTGGCAGGATGCCCAGATTGAGAAGATTAGCTCATCTGTAGCTAATGTCACTCTCCAAATGCATTCTCCCATTAATCTTTTGAATGCCCAACCATCTTTTGTTAATGGTATCCACTGTTATGATTTCTCTTTGGTTGGCTCTTTTGTATATGAAATACATATTAGTTGACAATGAATTTTTACCTTGGCACTAGTAGGTGACAATTGCTTTGCTGACATAATGGGCCATGTGAAAAAGCCATCTGCATGTACCACAATTTTCCATGCACACAATTATACAATGTTTTGTTCTATTATTTTGTTTATTATTAGATTTTATTCAGTTTGTATGCCGCCCTATTCCCGAGAGACTCAGGGCGGATTATGATATCCAACCCTCAAAGGAGCTACCATTTTGCATTTGTAGAAGTCAGAATTCATTAAGAAACTTGGTCATAGGTATATATTATGTTTTCCATGCACATCCTAGGCCTGAGTAATGTCGTAGTGCTATGACATAGCAGTGTCATCCATGTTAACTGGATTTCCCCCCCCCCCCAAACATGTTTTGTTTGGTTGTATTCTTTAAAAATAAGACTGAACTACACTCCCAGAATGTCTCACGTATAATTTAAAATGTCATGCCCAATTTATATGAATAGACAACTTTGTAAAATGAAAAAAAATTAAATACAGATTCTTGCCTCTCTTTCTTGAATCATTAAAGATGTGTTTTTTAAAAAACATGCTCTTTTATTAGGACATTTGAAAACACTCTGCTTTAATGGTGTTTTCACATTGTGAGTTTTCTAATCAAGTGTCATGAACTGAAATTTATCATGTTCTGGAATTAATTTTCAACTTACCATGGAACAGTATGGTGACATTCAGAACCTATCATATTTGATCACCATAAGAACCAGGGTCGTGCAGTCAGGGGAGGCAGGGGAGGCAGGGGAGGCGGGGCCTCACCAGTGTCATTAGGAAAAAAATTTTTAAATAATTAAAAAGGCTAAGGTAGTTGCTGCCAGACTCCAGAGTCACAGTGACTCTGAGTCTGCTTAGTGCTAACTGTAAGGGGAGGCAAGAGTTAAGCAAGGGTTAAAAGGAGAAAAATTCCTTATGCAAAGGAGGCATGTGATTCTCCCGCCTCCTGATCTGGGAGCAGCAAATCATGCCTTGCCTAAGTAAGTTGCTTTTTTATTTTAATTTTTTACATTTTTATCATGGCGGGCGGACAAGAGGAGAGTTGAAATCCACAGCTGGAAAAGGTATGTGGATCGGACGGAGGGAGGGGGGATTCAAAATGTTTGTAATTTAATTTGTATTTTTTTTATTGTGAGGAATTTGTGTGTTTCTTTCGGGGGGCGAGGCAGCGGAGCGCAGCAGTGGCAGGGACGTTCTCGCCGCTGTGTCCAACAGGCCAGGCGTCTCACGTTTATGTCCGCCATAAACGTGAGATGCCTGGCCTGGTGGACACAGCGGTGGCGGCAGGAGGAATGGGCTGGATGGGCTGGCTGGCTGGGGAGGGGGGAATCATGGCCTCTCAGGCCCTGGCGGCAGGGCTTTAAAGTGGAGGCAGGGCCCCGGTGGCAGAACTTTAAAGTCCCATGTCCGCCATAGAGCACTCAGCACTCCCTGTTCCATGAAAGACAGTTCTGTATTAATTAGAGTAGCCAAATTTGAGCTACCGGAATGCATAAAATGGCCACTAGGATATACATAATTGTTTTTGCTACCTCATAATACTCAGGATTTTTGCAGGCCCAATTTGGAAACCACAATCTTGTGTGATGTTTCACTTACTGAGACACTGGTATGCTGTTCAGTTCTGTTTTGTCCTCAAAGCCTTAATCTGGCGACAGTGAAATTTAAATCTGCACCAAATTAAAATGGGACTTTGTTCCAATCATGTTTAGCAGGATTGAATACACCAATGAATATCAACAATATGCCTGAAGCTTTTCTCCCTGATAGAAAATTGCATTTTTTGAGATCATTCTTTTTCAAGCTTTTTCTAGTTCACTGTAACTTGAAAGTTAGCCATTCTTCTTAACTAGGCAGTAAAGAGTGCCCCCTAACGTTCAATTTTGTTTCTTCCACAAATGTGTATCCTTTCACTTTTCACTATATGTTTACTGAAAAGGCAGCTGTACTGTCTTAAATAACTGTACTATTTGTCTTGTTGAATTGCATTGCATTATTTGACTGTTTAATTTTCAAAGTCATACAGGTAATTTGCGATTTACAGTCACAAGTGGAACTTAGTCGGTGGCTAAGCAATGTTGTTTGTTAAGCAAACATCACATGACTGAATCCAGTTTTATGGCCATTTTTTACTGCAATTGTGCCCAAATTGCAATCACATGACCACAGGGGGCATGCAATGGTCATAATTTGGAGGACAGGTTGGAAGTCACTTTTCTCAGCACCATCGTTACTCAAACCTGCCGTTAAATGGTCATAAATCGAGGACTACCTAGTAGCGTATCACCAAGGTGCTGTTATGCTTGGCAACAGAGGGATGCTTCCTATGGAACTGAATGGCAATTTAAAATATGGAGAGATGCTGTGTATGTGATGATATAGTATTCTGGGTAGATGTAGATTCATACATTATACTTTGCCACAATGCAGTATAGTAAATTATGGCTAGGGCTCTCCTGAATGAGCGCTGCTTGTCTCTCAAGGACAAAATAGCTGAAAATGAAACTGATGTTAAGAAATATATTTCCATATTTCGCTTTATCCATATTTATCATAAAGATTATATCCTGTCCATTATCAATGTCTCCCTCAATGGGTGGATTCTCTGTGTTCTATACTCTTTTTACACCTGGAAAGCTATCACTTTCTTTTGCATGTGTGGGGCTTACAGGATTCTTCCTTCCCTTCTTCCCTTCCCCTTTCCCTCTTCCCTCCCTTCCTTCCTTCCTTCCTTCTTCCTTTCTTTTTCTTTCTTCCTTCCTTCCTTTCTTTCCTGGAAAATGTAATGCTGTTTACAAAGTATTCAAAGTATCAAAAAGCACATGTACAGCAACCTGCTTTTCTTTTTCAATTGATTCCCCAGTGGACTGCTTCATTCTTCTTGCTGTGACTTGACATAAGAAAGGAAACTAGCAAGCCGTTATCAATTTCATTTCAACTCCCAAATGGCTATGTAAGCCTGGGAAAAAAATATCACTACATTTTGCTAGGATTGGGGAGAGAAATAACCTACCTCGCTATGCTAAACACCTCAGCAATGTATTAGAAGATGGATTTTTTTTTTTACAAAAAATCCATCTTTAAAAAAAAATCTAAGCAGAAGTGCTTTTCCCAAAGTAGGTGTAAGTATTAAACAAAACCAAAGGACTATTTTAATAATGCGTAACCATCAGCATGAATAAAGAGCTGTAATAGATCTGATGGATCGTCTGAAATCTTCAGATTTAGTGAAAGAACTGGTGGGTTGCATGGACTCTTCAGGGAAACAAATGGTTGTGCATTTAACCCTAGGAAGATCCTGAGAGGGGAATTAAGCATAATAGCTTACGTTAAAATGGCTGTGGAGGACTTGAGCAGGACCAGAGGGGACAGGACATTCCTGTCAATTGCAACGTAGCATTTCACGACATGACAATAAAGTACAGAAGAGAAATCAGACAACTGTCTTTGTTCTATCAGACAGTGGGAAACACTAGTGTTGAGGCAATGCAGGAAGTCAGAGGTAGACGTTGCATTTGCAAGCAAAACATGCAGATCTAGCTTTAGTGTGACTATTGTTGTAGTTTGTAAATAATGCTTCCTAGCTTAGGTGTGGAAAAATGAACCAACTGTTATTGCTTAGACTTAACCTTGTGGATTTAGCTGTTATTCCCTTGTGCAGGAGAGCTTACTGATTTTATCTTCAAAAGTTTCCTGAAATCCTCTTACTATAGTTACATTTCTATCAGTTACATTTTGTCTGCTTGCCTGTTTTGGACCACTGATACATGTCTTTAGGCATTCTCTTTTTCTGATTAAGCAAGGAAAATTCTGCCGGTATGAATGAAATTGACTAAACCAGTAAACCAGCATAGAGTATCTAGCTTGCTGTTCCAAACAATAATTTGTATCTACTTGCTTTGAATCAGTCTTCAAGAGGGGATTAGCAAATACATATTGGCTCCCACACATTATGCAAACTCAGGACTCACACAATTTTCAAACAGCCCTCTGAACATTGTATATTTTTTTAGCCAGACAAGAAAAAATAGATATGAATTAATCATTAAACTGGAATCAGGGGATAGTAAAAAGTAGCGCCATGCAGTGCTTCAGTTGGAAAGAGAAAAAGACACAAAACTTCTATGGCAGCTTCTAATAGCATCCTTTTTCAGGAAGGTGAATCTGTCTTTTCCTGGTGCAGGTTTGGGAAAAGATATTTGGTTTAAGGACTTTCTCTAAGCATGATTTTTTTTTGCAAAGCTTTAATAAAATCCCTAATTAAAAACAATACAGATCAAGTCTTCCCTAGCTGTCATCATGAAACAAAATAAGAACATTCAAGGGAATTATGACTGAAGAAGGTAAAGGTAAAAGTTCCCCTTCAACATATGTGCTAGTCATTCCCAACTCTAGGGGGTGGTGCTCATCTCTGTTTCAAAGACGAAGAGCCAGCGCTGTCCGAAGACGACTCCATGGTCATGTCACTGGTATGACTAAATGCTAAAAGCGCACAGAACACTGTTACCTCCCCGCCAAAGTGGTTCCTATTTTTCTACTTGCATTTTTACATGCTTTCAAACTGCTAGGTTGGCAGAAGCTGGGACAAGTAACAGGAACTCACTCCGTTATGCAGCACTAGAGATTCAAATTGCCGAACTGCCGACCTTTCTGATCGTCAAGCTCAGCGTCTTAGCCACTGAGCCACTGCGTCCCTATGACTGAAGAAAGTAATAGCCAAATATCCATACCCATTTGAAGAGTCCAGGATTATTTGCCTCACCCACTATTAACATGAAATGTTTTCCTGCCTGTATTTTCCTAAATACTGTCCTTGCTTATTGACAGACACTTATAAAAGACCTACTCAAGAGTGACTTCCCCTTGTATGTTGCTGTTTTCTACTACTACGATCACACTCCTCCCTCCCTCTAAAATCCACTAGTAGAAAAAAAGCATCACAATGAACTCTATTAGCAGAGCTCCCTATACATAACCCCACAGATGGACATCCAAAACACGTGGAGCATTGAAATGTTTTTCAGATGCTCGCTTTTAAATAGAAATTGTGTTAGCATTAATAGATGATGGAATGCAATTTTCTGGCAAAACCCAGTATCAATTAGTAATTACTTGGATGTGGGAGAACCAAGAAAGGATATGATCACTTTCATGCTTCCTTTGAGTATGGCCATAAGAGTGATTACTGCTGGGTTAGAGGAAGGAGGATGAGGCAGACTTTGGTCTAAATCCAAAAACTCCTCATGCAAAGCGTATGTATCTTAATGAGGAAATTATGAAATTGTGAAAAAGTTTATGTATCTTTATTAATTTACTAGGATTTATGTGCTGCTCTAATCCAACAGGTTCTGGGGGATGTTCCTTGAAAAAAAAATCCAAACTAAAGGAGCCACTGATCAGATGCCCTTTGACAGAATTAAACAACATTCATTTTCACAAAATAGTAAGACAATGTGACAGAGGAATTTGGCATGGTCTCTGATTTCCTGGCATTGTTAACAATAAGAGAGGAAGATCTGAGTGAACAAAAACTCTTTTAACAACATTATTTACAAATTGTTCTTTATTCATATGGACAAAGTAGACTTTTTACACTGCATATGCAAAGTAATTTGAATGCATACAGAATAAGTGTTGTGAACAAAAGAAAGGAAAAATAGCAAAGAAGATTTTAAAGACACATTCATTGTATGTGAAAAATCAGAGAAGCCAGCAGGGGGTGCTGGCGAACCATGAGACAAAAATTCATTTTACAGTAAATCTGTGAAATGATTCAACCCAGATTTAAAAAAGAAGAAAATGTTTTTGCCCAGTTTCAAACTTTCACCTATGTATAGTAAACTTTCAAGATCCACAATCCAAAAAAGTCATTGTTGCAACCCACTCTTGCTTCCCCTAAATACCAAAACAGCCAGGACCAAGAAATTAAGAATATAAACAGTGAGATTCTAGCTGGACTGGACCTCTGACCCCAGTAGTCTGTCCTCACAGTGGTCAACTGGTAGACACCACAATGCAAAACACTTCACACAGAATAAATTCCAAAGTCGTCTCTTCTTCCAGAATAGGGAACTGAAGGGAAATTCCTTCTGAATGGGGGAAAAAAACTTCCTATCAATAAGAACCGTTCACTCATATCCAGTTCACTCAAGGAACCAAGTATCTTATGCACACATCCAGGGATGTGTGCATAAGATGAGCTCAAGCCAGGGTTATGACAGCTATTTTGTGAAGTTGCTTTATTTTGGATTCCTGAACTGGGTAGAGGTTTTGTCTCATTCTTGCTGCCTGTAAACATTAGATATGCTGCCTAAATATATGTACATTAAAGTCCAACAATATCTGGAGTGCCATGAAGTCCACACCCCCATTTATAATTTCATACTGCTCACTTTTACATTTCTTGAATATTCCCCAGATCAGCGATCCCCAACCTTTCTGGCTCCGCAGACTGCCATCAGTGGTAGCGGCAGAAGGAGGAGATGGTTTCATGTGCACGTCTGCCGCTTGTGCAAATGGCATATTCACCAGCGACATGTACAGTCCAGTTGCCGACAGGCAGCAAATTGTTAGCAATGCGTGGACTGGAATTGGGGACCACTGCCATAGAGTACATATTTAGATCATTTCCTCATCCGTGATTTACAACATTTTATAAAGAACCATCCAACAATCTCTGTAATGAATGTAATGAAGGCAGAGCTGATATTATTTAACAAAGGTTGGGTGGTGTTAGAAGACACTCCTGTCCAGGAAGACATTCCTGAATCTGCTGTGCCTCTTAAAAAGGAAACAAAGGAAACAAAAACCAGGCAGGTATCAAATAGTTATCCTATAGCCAACAGAAAATCACTGTGTAATTTACATTTTATGTACAGTATATTAAACATTTTTTCAAGTTCAGGCAATCCTTAAGATTTAAATCACAAGTAGATGTTCAGCTTTCTTTCCAAATTTCAGTGGTCTTTTCTTCAGATTACTAAAAAAACCCTGTATTATATGCAGACAATTTTTCTCCTCCTCTTCTTTTTTCTTTCTTTTTTAACAAAGTGCAAATGTTGTGACTGCCACTTCTGCTATACTGGTTGTTGCCAGTCCTACATGTTTTCAAATGGTCATGCATCCCATCTCCTTCCATCCATCCATCCATCCATCCGTGGCATATCCTCTTAGACAAGACGTCCTACTGAAGTTGTAGACAGAGAAGAAAGCAAAGGTGAAAAACCAATTAAATCCTATTAAAAAGTAATCAACTGATTAAGGGAGCCAGTCTGGAAATATAAAGACCGGTAGAAGATTCACTGCAAGAGAAGCACCCGGCATAGCTAAAATTAGATTATTTTAATTCCTTCTGGAAAGCAGCTCCTTTTACCAACTGCACTCATTTGAAAAGTGTTTCTGATTTTTACGGAGGGATTTTCAGGTTCAACAAAAGGGGTAGATTTTTTTCAATTTGCACAAATATTAAAATGCCATGGGTAAACATCAGGTCAGTCAAACATATAAATGAATGAATGAATGAATGAATGAAGGAAGGAAGGAAGGAAGGAAGGAAGGAAGGAAGGAAGGAATAAATAAATAAATAAATAAATAAATAAATAAATAAATAAATAAATAAATAAATAAATCTAATCATCTACCTGAGTGGGTCAGGCAGAATTTTGGTCTGGCAGGTTGTTCAATGCTTTTTAAAGTCTGTCTGTTTAAAGCAGTGGTAGTCAACCTGGTCCCTACCGCCCACTAGTGGACATTCCAGCTTTTATGGTGGGCGGTAGGGGTTTTGTCCGATACTGAAGCACTTTCCTTTTTTTTAATTTAATTGACTTTTTAAAAAAATCATAGCATTATTTAAAAACATTTTCATTAGGTTTTCATAAAATCACCATTACTGTGGAACCGGTGGGCGGTTAGAAAATTTTATTATTAACAGAGATACAAAAATGGGCAGTAGGTATAAAAATGTTGATGTTTGATGTTTATTGGTCTTGTATGCTGCCCATTCCCGAAGGACTCCGGGTGGCTTACAATAAACAAGGGAAGGGGATAAATAAACAAAACAACACTTTAAAATACACAACAGTCACAGTTTCCGTGGGGCTGAATATTTCGAAAGCCCCCCTGCCTGCTGGAGCAGCCAGGACTTAACGGCTTTGCGGAAGGCCGGGAGGGTAGTAAGCGTCTGGATCTCCACGGGGAGGTCGTTCCAAAGGGCTGGAGCTGCGACAGAGAAGGCTCTCCCCCGGGGAGTCGCCAGTCGACATTGGCTGGCAGATGGAATCCGGAGAAGACCTAACCTGTGAGATCTAATCGGTCTATGGGAGGTGATCGGCAGGAGGCAGTCTCTCAGGTACCCAGGTCCAATGCCATGTAGGTTGACTACCCCTGGTTTAAAGAGTTCTGTACCTATTTCCATTCTCTAACACTTTCTCCTCATGTGCAAAGCTTTCAATAGTCATTTCCCAAGCAATCTGTTTTTATATAGTTTCTTAATGCTATTATTTCATTCATACCAAGGGAAGTTCTTGTTTGAAATACAGATCTTTTTATATGCTTACTTTCTTAGACACATGCTCTTTTTCAGGCACATATCTCACAAAAAATATATGTTTATGATTATATTAATTTAAAATAATTATAATAATTTACACTTTTTTTAAAAAAAATCTTAACTCCTTCCCTGCTGCCCATACCATCTTGGGTTGAGAAAAGCAAGATACAATGAAGCTGTAAAAAGCATCATAAAATAAGGTAAGCATATAATCATGCAGAGAATCAAACTAGTCACTAGTTATGGTTTTAAAAATAAAAGGAAAGAATTTTTAATGCTGTATTTTATAACTTCTCTCATTAATTAAAAAGTGAAGAAACATAATTTTGCAAGACTGAATCTGAGTTGGCCACTGGGACTAAAGATTAAGTCTTCTGAGCTTTTAGACTCGTGATGGAGCCCCATGGGTCCAAAACCGTGGTGGGTTTCAGCTGGTATGGCCCGGTACAGCTGTACCAGTAGTAGCTAGGAGCAGCTGACAGCGTACCGGTATGGTGGCTCATTTGGCTCACCCGTCCACCTGTGTTCTACACCGATTTTTAAAGCAACTGGCCAATTGCTCATGCACCCACAGCATGTGGTGCCTATGCGAGCTCCAACAAGTAGTTGGGTGTCACAGGGGTGCAGCGCATGTGCACGAAAGGACGTGCGGCCCTGTGAGCACCGTACTGGTAGCGACGGGGAGAGGAACCCATCACTGGTCCAGAAGCACAGAAGATAAAACCTCCGGTCCCAGAAACTGATCCAGATTTGATCCCGCATCATTATCCTGGGACACCTATAATTGCTTTTAGTCAAGCATAATTTTGTGTAATTGCAAACTTCTTCTAACGTATTCTTAATACTTGTTTCCTTTATCCTTCTCTGCTCAACTAAAAAGCAAGCAAAAACATTCTTTGGATATTATTGAGAGAATTTATGTTATTCAAATATACCAAGTTATATAAATTGTTATAAGACAAATAGTTAACAAAAACCATTCAATAAGGCCCTTTCAAATCCGAATCATTTGGAGAAAGATGAAAATTGAGCCTCCATCTCCTGGTTTTCTTGACAAGCTGGTGTGTTAAGTTTGCTACTCTGAAAAGCATCAGCTTAAAATGCCCCAAGTGGCAGGTTAAGAAAGATCATGGGATAGGAAGGCAATCAAAACAATAAAAAACTACTTACTGAAAGGATTAACGCCTTGCCTTTTTCCATGTGGGAAGCTGCCAATGCTACCTGCAAATACAAAGAATATTCTTTTGTCTATTAACTCTAGATATTGGTCAAGATTACTACATTTCTTCAAAATAGAAGCTGTGGCTTCTCCTGCGCAATAAACTCACTAATATCTGCAGAAAAATAAAATGAAAACAGCTGGGCAATTCTGAACATAAGGCCTGTCCTTTCATATTAATAAAGGATTTTGTTTCATTTTTTCCCCCAAGTCGGCATGTCTCCAAGGTAGGGATAAGTGGTGGGATTCAAAACTTTTTATTACCAGTTCTGTGGGCATGGCTTGGTGGACGTGGCAGGGGAAGGATACTGCAAAATCTCCATTCCCTCCCGATCAGCTGGGAGGCAGAGGATAGATGGGGCAGGGACAGTCAGAGGTGATATTTACTGGTTCTCCAAACTACTCAAAATTTCTGCTACCGGTTGTCCAGAACTGGTCAGAATATGTTGAGTACCACCTCTGGTAGGGGTAGATTGAGGCAGGGAGAGCAAGAAAATTGCCACTATAGTCCCTTGCTACAGATGAGCTAAGGTGTAAGTAATAATTGCACAGGACTGAATAAAGACTTGTCTTTAATTACATCCTAGAAGGCGGAGGGGTGCAACATACACAATCTAGGAAATCCACAATTGTACAAGTGAATTATTAGACCCAAGGAATCTGTACTTAGCAGAGTCCCTCAGGATGAGGCTTGCTTAATCTTCACCCTAAAACAACATGATTTCAATCCAAATAAAAAAATAAATGTAGACAATAGCATTTCAAAATCAGTTAAATAGTTGAAAACTCCTGACTCCCGGTGACTCCTGACACAGGCACATGAAGTCTTCCCAGCAATCTTTTTTTAGAAGTGGTTTGGCTTTGCTTTCTTCCTAACACTGACTGGCCCAAAGTTACCGATCTGGCTTTGTACCTCAGGTGGGTCTAAAATGTACAGTCTCCTGATTTTTAGCCTGATGCTTTAATCACTACACCAAACTGCCTCTCTTGAAAGATATTATGAGGTAAATAACATTTTTAATGGAACTATTTCAAGGGAAATATGCACTTAGCTAAATAAGTAGTACCTGTCTCCAAATGACCAAGATTACCAGCTCCTTAGCCCTTTTCAACTGTCTCTTATGCATACTCCCTTCCCTTCAACCCCACCCCCAAAAGCCACAATCCCACCAAAACGACCTGGACAATAAAGCAAAACAGGCTGAATTCTAAAGCCAGTTGTTAGTTCAGCTTAATGAATAAAAGACACACCAACCTTCTTCCTTCCTGACCCCCAAACAGCCTTTCAATTCCTGAAGTGAGATGGACTTGTCTTTGTTGAGATCACAATAGTCAGTGAAGCGTCGGGTACATTTCTTGGGCTTGGCTTTCTTCTTCACGTAGCGCTTGAAGGGTTTCATCTCCCTTTTGTTGATGTCGCTGCTGTTATTGTTGTCCAGCTGGCTGAAGTACCAATGAACCACTCGCTCTTCCAGGGTATGACTGGGATCAGGCTCAGAGAACCTTGGAAGACGCATAATAGTTATCAGGCTAGATGTTTTTCTCTCACACTCATATAAAATGGAAACACAAACATAATCTGGTAGTCAGATCCTTAATACACTCCTATCATTATAATCAACACTGTCAGATGTTTGCTTCTAGGGACAATAGGACCTTTTTTTCCAAAAGTGTTTAGAGAAGCCTTGCATCAGGGGTGGGTTCCTGCCAGTTCTAACCTCTTCTATAGAAGAGGTTCCACAAATCTACAGTGCCGTTTAAAACCGGTTCCAGCTCCCTCCCCCCACCCGTCCACACATCATCAAGATGAAAAGCGAGAGGAGGAATTCTGGGAGTTGAAGTCCACAAGTCTTAAAGCTGTCAAGTTTGAACACCCCTGGGTTTTTTTTTCCTAAAGGGTTAGGGATGCACGGGTCTTGTAACTTGACAGCTTTACGATTTGTGTGCTTCAAATGCCAGAGTTTCTGAGCCAACATTTTGGTTGCTAAGCAAGAGCATTGTTAAGTGAGTTTCACCACATTTTACAAGTTGGCCACCCCCACCCAGTCACATGGCCGGCAAGCTACTCCCACAAAGCAGGCCACACCTACAGAAGAGGTTCTAAAAAAATGTGAAACCCACCACTGCCTTGCATGAACACAAAAGATTGGAAAAGATACAAATTTACGCAGTTCCTAATTCAATCAACCAAACATACGTACACACATACAAACACACTGCTGATATAAAATACATGAAAGTGTTATAAATGTTCTGAAATGAAAGAAAATGCTAAGTGGAAACTCCATTATCATCTTTCAATTATCTGTGAAAATGCTTCCTCTGCAATCATTTTAAAAATGTTGGATACAAAGATGTCTTTGGTCTAAACACCGATCTTAAAGTATCTGATGGGAATTTCAAGAGGCAGCAAGTTGTTGAGTGAACCCCTGTGAAAAACTGTTTAGGTGTTTTGTGAGTGGTAAACAATAAAAGAAGGCCATGCTGGAAAGCGATAGAACAGAAAGAGATTTGCACACATAAGCACACAAAGTTTGTGTTAATCAGCATCGTTTGTGATCTTATCTTCTGCCAAATTAATTGAAGGTTAACATTGCGGTTCAATATAACCCAAATGTAGAAAGAAAGAAAAACTAGCACACCAGAATTGTTTCACTTACAGGCTGTAAAATTCAGAACCAGCAAGATTCCAAATAGAATAGATGCATGAACCTAAACAGCATTTCTCTGTCTAGTAATTATTGTTCACGAACAAAGATTAAAATAAAACATAATCAGTGCATGTATAGATTTAAAATATTATGTGCGTGCACACACAAACACACACTTTAATGCTATCAAGAGCTTCAGAGAGGTGCTTTTCCCCACTGAGAGTGATCCCAGTCCCCCAGAATCCAATGGGGTTAGGGGAAAATGGTCTTGATCCATGGGGGAAATTTTACCATGGGGATGGGCTATCCTCCTGCTTCTTTTCAATTGGTATCCTCCATTAGTAATAAAATCAAAGGAAGAAGAAATAGATATTGTTGGTGCAAATTCTATTTTCTCACATTTCTACCTCTTTCTCTTTTAACGCTACAATAATAGACATAAATGAAAATGTAGGAAAAGCATAGCTTACACATGAATATTTAAGAATTGTGAATACCAAACAGAGAGTGATAAAGTCAGTGAAAGGAAATAAAAACCTATATAAATGTGAAGAAAGTGTGAAGGTATCTTAGTGTTAATTCAAGCATGTGGATGCAACTGGATGGCCTATATCTTATGCAAGCGTAAACCAGCTTATATTGACTAGCCAACTAAGAACAGAACAGATTTTTTCCCTGAAGAACCAAAATCCCAAAAGATAAGTGACGTACATCCATATTTTAAATGGTTTATCACAGGTTCAGACTAAAGGACATAAGAATAAAATATAGGTTCAGGAGCATAAAACCATAAAAAACTGAGGGGAGGGGGGAGGAAATCTTCCTTTTCCGGAACTCTTAATACTGCATTACTTTTGCTTGGTTTCAATAGCAGGCATGACCCTAGCAAGAAAGAACTGTGAGATAAAATGGAAGAAGGTTCACTCGTTCTCCTTTTTAGAGAAGAGACCCATTTTATATATGAATTGTACAAACCTTAATTATTTGTGTCTCAAGCACAAAAAGCAAGAGCTTATCCCTTTCATAATGAAAATGGGGAGTGATACAGGTAGTCCTCAACTTACAATCTTTTATTTAATAGTGCTTCAAATTAATGACAGCCTCTCAAAAAGTCAATTAGGAGCTACATTCAAATTTATGACTATTGCCCTTCCCCCATGTTTATGTAATCACAATTTTGACACTTGGCAAGCCGTTCGCATTTGCAAACAATATCCCATAGTCAGATGATCACAATTTGTGGTGCTGTTTTGTTGGTTTCCAACTGTGTGATGCAAGTTACAAAGATGATAATTCAATCATAAAAAGATGCAGTCCCATCAGGTGATGATTCAATTTTTCACCACAACTTACAGTGGAAATTTTGGTCGCAGTTGTGATTATAAGTCAAGGACTACATGCATATGAGGAAGCCTCTTAGATTTACGTAAGATAGTATATACCGCATAGATTTCTACTTTGTATCACCCTCTTGCAATTTTGTTATTGTCCAGGCACGAAACAGGTTTTTGGGTGTCTCATTTCTGTTTCACCTGAATGCTTCTAAACTCACCTTCCTCCTCCAGCAGGTGCTGCTGAGTTAATAGCCTGTACCATATCTGTGGTGAGCGCATCCAGTAAACTGGTAATAAATTCTACTTTTTTCCCTTCTGGGCAACCTGGAAAGAAGAGCAACTTAGTTTTTTTTTAAAAAAAAAACAGAAGACAAAACAGGTTTCTTTTTTTTTTTCCATATCTATAATGTTGCCATGCTATGTTTCAGGCAGTTCTGATGAGATGTTTTCAGTAAGTTGAAATCTCAATTGGCTTTTCAATAGCAGCAGACATTTTCTTCTTCCACAGTAAGTGTACATTTCATGAAGCTATACCCAATAAGAAGGAGGCAAAGATTGATTTCTCTAAGAAAAACGCTTTTGGTTGTTCCAGTGGAATTATAACATAATTGCACAAAGGCATACTGTGCAAATTTCAGGTTGATATACATTAAACCCGTCAATAAGAATAAAAAGAAATAATAGCAAAAAAAAACAGCAAGGGGGGTTTCATGGACGCTGAAAATCAATCACACACAATCATTGGAGTTTATAGATTTCAGTCCTTACGGATATTTTAAATTGACTTTTGCTAACGTCTTGGAAGGCCCAGAAGTCTCAAACAACATGGATAGTAACAATCCCAATAGAACCGAAGGCTGACTGGTTGGGGAAAGCTGTTTTAAATCAAAATGCAATTATCTCCTTATTTTTTATTAAATGTAATTATAGGGTCCCCACAATGAAGCTTCTAGTGGCAGGAACATATACTGTAGCTATACTGGAAATTTCTACAGGTTTAAAATGTGAAGTGTCATTAGCATGTTACTAAATTATATAGTGCAGAAAAAAACAGGATGTTTCAGTTCCATCATGATCATAATCCAATAATGAAGTAATGCAAATTAGCAACTGCGCATGCTAAAGAAAATCCTGAACAGTTATTCAACCATAATGAATACCTTCCACATTTTTAATTCAACATTTGTACAAAGATTCCTTGAATATGAGTCAAACCAAATTGATGGGAAAGAACTAGAAATAGGACAGCAAAAGGAACTGTTCAACCCCAAATTAATTGTAATGGGGAAGGGAATTACCTCTTCCCATACATTTTATGGCATTGTCGTCACCATTATTGACATTATATGATGCGAAGTGATTATATAAATAAAAGATTTAACATCAAAACAAAACTCTATATATAATCCACAGGCTAATTATATCCAACCAATGGGTGGGAGCCTGCCCATCCTTAACCACTCTTACTGTTCTTTTATTTTTACCTGGAAGTTCTCGGTCTTTGAAAGGATCATCAATTTCTGGGCTTCTGGATCGAGCATCGCTTTCACATACAGGGGTCTCATATCTAAAGAATGGAAATATTTTTTTAAAAAACCAGCACATTCGTAAAGCATGTGTGCCAATAAGTTTCATATTCTCCAACCCTATGGAAATCCAAGGTACACCAGACCAGGGAGTTCAAAAAATCATTTTATTTTCTATATTATCCCTTTCAAAACAATACTATATCACACGATTTTATTCCATGGGCATTTGGAAATGCAGACTGTGATTTTGAAAGGGTAAAAAGGAATCAAATCTAGGAGTTGGATTTGGAGGAGACTAAATAGAAATAGTCTCCCTGAAATTCAACTCTTCCCTGTGTGACTTTTATGAAGAATCCCTTCTCATTGACCAGAAGCTGCCAGGCTGATATGTTGACTGTTAGTTACTGTATTGGGATGATCACAGTGGGAAATAACATTACTGTACTGTCCACCCTATTAAAGAAAGTTTTTCTTCCTGAACTAATTGGGACAATCTTGGGACAGTCACAGCAGAGAACTTTTAAATACTTGAAGTCTGAAGTAATCTGAACTCAACTTTATTGAACAACTACAATGTTAGAACAGAACACGAACGGAGAACATAGCCCGCCTGACAGCTATTTATACTTGACAGCTGTCAGGCGGGCAACCAATCGGCGGTGCGCATTTCTCCCGCCGGCCGGCAGCCGCGTCAGAGCCAATCAGCTGCTTCGGGCTCTGACTGCGGCTGCCGGCTGCGTCGGGAGGAGGTAACAAGAACTATCCTAGATATTATGTCTTGAGGAAATTTAATTTTCATGCTGAGGTTGCCATGTCAGAAGTGGCTCAGAATTTCATGCATGCCGTGATGCCAATGGACTTGTTCCAACTTATATCTTGCCTCACACAGGCAGTAGAGCACCCAAAGGACTTGACATTCAGATGGAGCCTGTGAGACAAAAGGGATGAATCTTTCTGTAACTGTTGTCATATGGAGATCATTTTCTGATCAGTTTTATAATGCTGGATGCTGTAGACCTCAGAAGAGGTCTAGAGCCATGATGGCGAACCTATGGCACGCATGCCAGAGATGGCACACAGCACCCTCTCTGATGGCACATGAGCCATTGCCCCAGTTTAATTCCTCTGTGCATGTGCCTCCCGACAGCCAGCTGGTCTTTGGGTCTCTGCTGCGGGGCACATGCAGGGGGCAACATGTGCATGTGTGGGGGATGGGGGGCTGCATGAGCATGTGTGGCGGGTGGGGGACATGCAGAGCGTGTGTATGCATGGGGGGTGGGCCACATGAGGGGGTACACGTGCATGCAGGGGGCACATGCGCAGGGGCCACACACACATTGCATTTTGGGGATTTTGGTGCACACTTTGGGCACTCGGTCTGAAAAAGGTTAGCCATCACTGACATAGAGCATCAGATAAAGCAGTATGCTCCAAATGTCTGATGAATTTGCATATTTCCTAAATGGACCCAGATGAGGGAGACCGTGTTGAAATTTAATTCAGAAATGATGGAGACCCTATTAATAAGTACATCTGAAAACCGAAGGAAAGCCTGTTTGCCCCAGGAAATGGACTTTACAGTTTGGGATACTTTTTGAACCCATCTGTCACTGTATTTGTTGACAGTTGGAGTGATGAGGAGAATATTTGCACAATTACAACTAGTGCCAACTGGACAGCCACTTATCAGAAATAGTGTAGGGTGTCCTGCTTGAGCAGGAGATTGGACTAGATGACCTCCACTGTGTCTTCCAACTCTGTTATTCTATTCGAAAAGGATTCTTTTACTAGGATGCCGAGTATTGCAACAAAAGATCCCAGGAAAATAAAAGTCTGTTCCATGTATTAATCAGTTATTTGCATGTTTGGATCATCTAAACTCAAAAGAATTGTATAGGGCTGCAATCTAATATTTGTTTCCCAATTAATAGGAAATTTGAAGAAAGTTTAATAAAATATAAACAATCATTAACAAATTTTATGTTGTAGATTTACACCTGTCTGGAATTAAACAAAGTAATTATAATTTTTAAGCTAGCAATTTTTTCTCCAGTTTAATCATTAATGACATTAAGCATTGATACATGCACTTCAGACACAAACAAATTAAATGGTAAATATTTGTCTTTTTCATACTTACAGAGGGATGCTACATTTCAACCTACTGTAGGTTGAAAAAAGTTGTCCATCCCTGATCTAAATCCTCTTTATCTAAATCCTGCTTCTTCCAGCTCCATTCCACCTCCATGCTACGATTGATTGCATATAAAGGTGAAATGTATTTATTTTATTTGTTTGTTTGTTTACCAAACATGTACAAGATAGCAAGTATAGGTATGAACATAAACATGAACAAAGGAAGTAAATACAGATAAATGGGGACAGCAAGAGATGGTAGGAACACTGGTACGCTTATGCATGCCCCCCAATTCCAACAAATTGGAAGCAAATTGTTCTTACCGGGTGGAAGTGCCAGGTAGGGGGCGACCAGTGTCTACCAGAACACACCAGCAGTAGCCCGTGGACTGATGACACTGCACTGGTTTGTACAGTCCTCCAGGGGCACATTCAGGGATAACAATTCCTTCACGTGGATTCTGCTTGGCTTCCTCAAGTGCACTCTGCCTTTCTTGGTCACACGAATTAATTTTCTCTGAAAAAGAAATCATGAATTACCATGTTTTTGGAGTATAAGATGCACCAAGATTTTGAAGAGGAAAATTATTTAAAAAGTTTTTGCACTCTGCAGACCTCCCAAAAATGACCCGTTTTTTGTCAAAAAAAAAAAAGGGCATGAATAGCTTTTAGGAGGCTTAAAGAGTGCTCCTCTGCAAGCCTCCTAAAGATGCCCCCCCCACCTTTAGGGGTGCCCCCCCAAAAAAATGATCAAAAAACAACCTGTTTTTTGCAAAAAAAAACAGGCCCTTTTTGTCAAAAACTGGGCATGCATAGCCTTTAGGAGGCTTATAGAGTGCTCCTGGTGGCTTAGGGGTGGAAATTGAGCAAAAAACCGGCCTGTTTTTTTGCTCATTTCTGCCCTCCCCAGCTCCCAGGAGCACTCTGTAAGCCTCTTAAAGGCTATGCACAGCCATTTTTGCAAAGGGGCGGGGTTTTGGGAGGCAAAAAATGCTGTATTCAGTTTCTAAGATGCACCCAGATTTTCAGCCTCTTTTTTGAGCAAAAAAGACGCGTCTTATACTCCAAAAAATACGGGAGTCACTATTCAGGAAATTTTAAAGGAGCTTCCATCTTAGCAGCTTCCCGCCTCTAAAACAAAGCAAAACAAAACAAAACCCCGCCTAGTTCATATATCACATTATCGTAAATCATGATGCAGTTAGAATGGTTTAGACTTAACGAACCAGGTCTATAGCTTGTTCAATAGCTACCTCCTTGATTGCAACTTTCATCTTTTCTCCTGTTGTTCACTTAGTCAAACAGAGAGAAAGCAGATTGAGCAACCCTTCAGTGGATTACTTGGGTTTCTATTCATTTGTTTTGATAATAAGAAATGTAGAAAAAGAAAATGGAAAATCCTCTACTGGAACGGAAAAAAAAATCTAGATATATGAATCCTGAATGCATTGTTTGTGAAAAGGAAGTGTGAACATGCGTGAATACAGGACCATTGTTTAGATATAGGCAAATATGAAGTTGAAATGAATGTTATATTTTTATAAAATAAAGTAATGAAGCAAGTTGGGGGGAAATAACATGCAGATGGAAGAAAAATTGACAAAATCTGCTGAAACACGGATAAAATCTGATTGAACTCTGCTGGTGAGCATTCATGGTAAAGTCTATTTTATAGCAATGATGAAGACAGAGGAGAAAATATTCTTTCTTTTCTTTTCCATTGCCATTGCAACTTCAGTGTTCCCAGTAAAACTTTTCCAAATGATTCCTGAGCCTTTTGAGATCTGGGCACTGGATGATTTACAACTCTCAGCGGGTTAGCTACAACATGTTTATAGGGACAAATAAATGACACTTACATTGATTTAGAATTTACACTTCCAGCAATTTAATCTACTGGAGTGCCTGGCCCTTTGGTGGTCAGACCTCTTTGGAGGAATTTGAGTGCTCAGGTCAAGCAAAATCAAATCCTGATATTTCTAAACTTGTGTTTTTCTTCTTGAGAAATAAATGACATGTTATTCTACGGATAAGTGAATGATGGACACAGAAAAGGAAGAAGCAAATGCAGATGTTCAGCTATTAGAAAAAAAGACTTGTTCTGTCTGGCAGAAACAGATGGAAAGGACACAGGTCACAGCAACTCAAATAAAAGCATTGATGTCAAGACTTGTCTTGTATTTTGTTTGTAGAATAAAAGCTGCTTCGGTTACACTCCAAATTCTATTTCAAATAAGCTTCTCAATCTCTACAGTGTTAGTGCTTTGAATAATTGCAACAGACCTTAAATTGGACTTGGAAACTAATTGGAAAGCAATAAAAGCATTGTTATTTAAGCCTTATACGTTTTAAATAAACCTCAGGATTCAGCACTTTTTCAACAGCTTTTTCATACTCTTTGCAATCTCCACACATTTTCAAGGGCTAAAGATAAAGCTCCTTGGCTTAAGTCTGATCCTTGATGAGTGCATCCACGTAGTTTTTGGCAATGTTACACTTCCAAATCTGTTCACTGCCTTGGAATTTGAGCCCAAAATTTAATGTTGCTAAATGAGACATTTGTTAAGTGAATTTCGCCCCATTTTACGACCTTTTGTGCCAAGTGATTCATTGAAGTTGTTAAGTTAGTAACATGGTTAAGTGAATCTGGCTTCCCATTAACTTTGCTTATCAGAAGTTTGCAAAAACTGAACACATGACACAGGGACACTGCAACCATCATAAATATGAACCAGTTGCCAATTATTTGAATTTTGATCATGTGACCAAGGGAATGTTGCAATGGACATAAGTGTGAAGTCCTAAGTCACTTTTTCAGTGCCATTGTAACTTTGAACAGTCACGAAATGAACTGTTGTAAGTTGAGGAATACCTGTACAGGTCAGGGTAACCCTGCTTAACATCGGAAAACAGCCCAAATCAGCTAAAACTGCTTGGTTCTAGCTTAAAAACTAATTATCGTGCATAGCTCAATTACTTTTCTCCAGCAAAGAGTAGATCTTCAGACTATATTCATTCAATTCTCTATATTGGTTTTAGAGTGACACGCTACAAGGTCTAGATACTATAACAGGTAAGTCTAAAGTAGTACATAGTATGCTTGGCAATACAAACTTCTCATGTAGATTAAAGAGTAAAGCCTTTGATATGTCTTCATATTTAAGAATTCAAGCTGCATTCAAAGTTACAGGGCTTGTCAGCAAAACGTTTTGAAATCATATTTGAAGTAAAATACTAATCATCTCAGCATATAACCATGCAATGTTACATAAACCCTCTCTCAGGTTATAAGTTTGCATGTGTTCATTTATTTAAACCAAACTCCAATCTCAAAGGTTCAAACTCTCAGGAGGTTCAGAGGTGCACAATAAAAGCACGCAATCCGAGTAAGGATACAACATAAAATACAAAACTTTGTAAACAATAAAATAAGCCACCAATCCATAAACTTAACCAAGTTGGCCTTGTAGTCCGAATATCAACCAAAAGAGTTTCTTGTGAGTTACTTCCAGAGTGTAAAGTAGAAGCCAACCCATATTTATAGGGAGGCCATTCCAGATCAGCGTTATCCCTGAGTAATAGAACCTCTGAAATCCATTCCCCTTTTCCTTCCTAAATCAAATATCCCAGGCCATTTCCCATGGAAGACTGTAATCCTGCAGGCATCTTGGTACCAAGCCATAAAAGGATTTATGGATTAGCCACAGCATTTTAAGTTGCAGCTGGAAGCCCAACACTGTTGAAGGGTGGGTCATAAATGCCACTATTTGCTCCAAAATCTTCCATGTACTTTCGAACTGAAATCAATTCAAATTACTGTATAGTGCAATCATTTAAGTGAAATTATGCATGTGGCAATTATTTTATCCCAGAAATGCAAATGTAATTCAATTTGAATTCTACAATCTCAGAAAATTTTAGTTTCTGCATTTTCTATGACTTTTTCTATTTTATTGTCCTACCAGTTCTTGAGAGCCGAGGTAGCGCAGTGGTTAAATGCAGCACTGCAGGCTACTTAGCTGACTGCAGTTCTGCAGTTCGGCTGTTCAAATCTCACCGGCTCAGGGTTGACTCAGCCTTCCATCCTTCCGAGGTGGGTAAAATGAGGACCCGGATTGTTGTTGGGGGCAATATGCTGACTCTGTAAACCGCTTAGAGAGGGCTGAAAGCCCTATGAAGCGGTATATAAGTCTAACTGCTATTGCTATTGCTATTGCTATTGCTTGCAGGCAAATGATATTTCTTGCAGAATCTTCCAGTGCACCATTGTTGCTACTTTGTCATGCCATTCATTGTTTGTAGTCAGTCTTTGCTAATAAGGTAGTTCAGTGATTTTTCAACTTCTTTGCAGAGGCAGCATTTGCTATCTCTGGCTGCCTTCTCAATTCTGGTTTTGTATCCACTTGTTCTTAAAGCTTGATCTTGTGCAGAATCAGCTTCTCTGTTTCTCTTTCCAATTTTCTGTTTTTTAGCCATTGACAGATCTTGTTATAGCTGCTTTGCATATTTTTTAAAATATACTGGCCATGTCATGTTTTGCCTTCTCATGTCTATTTTCTATTTTTCATTTGGTATTCTTGAAGGCCAAATTGATCTCTCCAATACTCAGTAAGTCTTCCTGGTATACTAGTTTCAGTGCATCTTCTTCACTGATCTTCAAATATTCTTCCAATGGCCTTTTTTCTTTCTTCTTCAACTGACTGGTATATTTGCAACATTCCACACCCATATTTTCCTTGGCAAGAAGCAGCGGTGGGTTGCTACCGGTTAGGGTGCGTTTCTGTACATGTGCAGAAGTGACCGGCCAGCTGGCCGGAGCCTTTCACTGCTACTACTACCAGTTTGGTCAATCTGGGCCAAACCAGCAGCAACCCACCTCTGCTAAGAAGCCATGATTCACTGGCATTATTTTCCAGATCTTCTTATCCAGGGCTTTTAGTTCTGCTTGAGTCTAGTCTATTATTCCAGCTGTGCATCTAATGATTGCAATTACCCAGGTATTAATTGCCTTGACTTTGGACTTTAAGATCTTGTTTAGTCAAATGATTTATTCACTTCTAATCTTTTTAACTTCAGCATTTATTACTATTATTATTATTATTATTATTATTATTATTATCATCATCATCATCATCATCATCAATTAATTCTTGAATTTTCCATGCTTAGTTCACATGATAAATACATGTTGGACGATTTACGTTTTTAGTTTACAAAAGGTAGCCAAATGATTTTTGAATGCCAGAGCAGAACATGATCAAATAGCACAGTTTTAGAAATAAATGCCAAGGCTGGGGTGATTTTTTTTTAAAGGCAAACATATACCCATATCCAGCTTCTAACCTTAATAGATTACTCAGTCTTCCTTTCAAATAACGTAATGTACAAATCATTAGCAACTGTAACATATTTACCTGACTGCTACTGCTGGCTTTCATAGAGCAGTTTATATTTCCATTTGTCTCATCATTACATCATCCTGTGGTTTTCTTTAAAGGTTAAAAGTGTAGAATGACTGCATGGTTGAAATCTGTCTTTAACCAAACCCAAATAATTTCACAATAAAAGAAAATAAGGAAAAAGTCTAAGGTTTTTACAGAAGAAGTCATTATATAATGACTTCTTATATAAAGCCAACATGGGTTTGTCAAAAACAGATCATGCCAGACTAATCTTATTGCATTCTTTGACAAAGTAACAAAATTAGTAGACCAGAGGAATGCCATCGATATAGTTTACCTGGACTTCAGTAAGGCATTTGATAAGGTAGACCATCAACTACTACTCAGTGGTGGGATTCAGCCAGTTCGCACCTATTCGGAAGAACCGGTTGGTAACTTTCTAAGTAGTTCAGAGAACCGATGGTTGGAAAAAAATCTCTTTTTGTTTTTTTCCACTTTACAGGGCTAATCCTGTAAGGAAGGCAGGAAGGAAACATTCTAGTGTTGTTTCTAGCCTAATCTTTATTGACCTGCTTACAGAAACTGCCTCTCCGGTTATTACATTGTAACAGCTAAGGCGAAGCGTCCATCGACCTGAGTGACCTTGAGTTGGCCACACCCACCCAGTCACATGACCACCGAACCCCACCTACCCAGATGGTCATTAAGGCAGAGAACCGGTTGTTAAATTATTTGAATCCCACCACTGCTACTACTAGGTAAAGTAGAAGAATGTGGGTTAGACAGCATCAACACCAGATGGATTTGTAACTGGCTGACCAACCGCACTCAACGTGTAGTCCTCAATGGAACTGCATCTTCATAGAGGGAAGTGTGCACTGGAGTATCCCAAAGCTCTGTTTTGGGCCCAATACTCTTCAATGTCTTCATCAATGATTTGGATGAGGGAATAAATGGGGAACTCATCAAATTTGCAGATGACACCAAGCTGGCAGGAATTGCTAACACTCCAGAAGACAGGCTTAAGATACAGAAGGATCTTGACAAACCTGAACATTGGGCACTACCTAACAAAATAAAATGAAATGAAATTCAATGGTGAAAAGTGTAAGGTTCTACATTTAGGCAAGAAAAAACAAAATGCACAGGTACAGTATAGGTGGTACCTTGCTCAATAGTAGTAACTGTGAGAGGGATCTTGGAGTCCTAGTGGACAACCATTTAAATATGAGCTAGCAGTGTGCAGCAGCTGCCAAAAAAGCCAACACAGTTCTAGGCTACATAAACAGAGGGATAGAATCAAGATCACGTGAAGTGTTAATACCACTTTATAATGCCTTGGTAAGGCCACACTTGGAATACTGCATTCAGTTTTGGTTGCCACGATGTAGAAAACATGTGGAGACTCTAGAAAGAGTGCAAAGAAGAACAACAAAGATGATTAGGGGATTGGAGGCTAAAATATATGAAGAACGGTTGCAGGAATTGAGTATGTCTAGTTTAATAGAAAGAAGGACTAGGCGAGACATGATTGCAGTGTTCTCAGGAGTTGCCATAAAGAAGAGGGAGTCAAACTATCCTCCAAGGCACTTGAGGGTAGAACAAAAAGTAATGGGTGGAAACTAATCAAGGAGAGAAGCAACTTAGAACTGAGGAGAAATTTCCTGACAGTTAGAACAATTAATCAGTGGAACAGCTTGCCTCCAGAAGTTGTGAAAGCCCCAACACTGGAAGTCTTTAAGAAGATGTTGGATAGCGATTTGTCTGAAATGGTATAGGGTTTCCTGCCTAGGCAGGGGGTGGACTAGAAGACCTCCAAGGTCCCTTCCAACTGTGCTATTGTATTGTATATAATCCAAATAATATATTCTAGAAGAGTTAAGAAACTACCAGGTGAAGGAATAATAATCTGTAAATGGTCAGGTATCTGTTATTTATCCTTGCACTATCAGTCACAAGAAATTACTATCTCCATCTATGACAGATATGAATTCCAATGTAGTTCAACATCCATAAATGAGAACATTCAATTTTGTGGTGCAAATTTGTGTGTGTGTGTGTGTGTGTGTGTTCGCACACACACACACACACACACACACACACCACTGGATTCTGGAATGCTCTTCCAAACAAGGATATAGGGATTTATAAATGGAAATAATTTAATACTTTATTCTATAAGAAATATCCTTTTAAGAACACTCTTAAAATTTATTTCAGTTCATTAAGATGCAGCAAAATAAGTCTATCTTTGAAGGTATAATTCCAATGTCAGAGTAGCAAGAGGCAAACAAGTTTAGAAAATAGAACTTATACTAATAAACTAACTACATTCCATAAAATGGAAAACATGATAAAATCCAACCCGAAACAAGAAATTGAAGTTCTTTCGCCAGAGGCAGCTGACGCTTCCTTTCCTACTAAATATTGACTATCCAGATACGATGCTCAAGAATGACTCACACTAAACATGAGTGCGAGATCTACACTAAAAAAATACACTTCAATGAACACCATCACATACAATTTGTTATAGATTGTTTGACTGTTTAAATCCAATTTTTAAAAAGGAAGGTAAAAACTAATATAAGCTAATGTGCACTAAGAAAAATAATAAAAGAAAAAGCTAAATGTAAAAAAGGAGGGAAGTGAAACAAAAATAGAAAGAAAGAAATGGGATACAAATAAATTCTTCCCATTTTCTTTATAGCAGTTATAGTAAATTTATATAACTCTTTTCTTTCTACAATCCATCCTATAATCTATAATATAAAAATGTTCATTTTTTTCTGCTTCATGCAAAATGTCAATAAGGGGATTGCTAGACAGCAATAAATTTAGACAATTGTCTTTTCTCTTATTAAAAAAGACAATTTAACCATCTCCGCAAATTCCATCATTTTCACCTTCATTGTGGGTAATGCCAAATCTTTCCATCCATTTGCATATGAAAACCTTGCTGCTAAAATTTTTAGCCCATCTTATACTTTAAAAAATAGTTAAAACTTTTTTCTGTTTCAAATTTCAATAAAATTGTATTTATTTAGCAATTATGTGTTCATCATTTGTATGCAAAGGAAGAAAATATCTTTTTTTTTTAAAAAAGCATTACCTGAATTCTTCATACTAGAGCTGTTCAGTTTGGAATCTTTGATGACCAAGTGTTTAATCCAAAGGGTAGGGGCTGTAATTTCTGAAACACAAGGATAGCCTTATAATTTGCTTTAAAAATTAGGTCATGATTTAATAATCATCATAATAAACACAGTGCACATTAAAAGCATATTAAACAAAATACCAATATATAGATAGGTATTTAGGGAGGTAGAGAGGTAGGAAGGGTGGGAGGGAGGTAGATAAGACAATCAGAGAGTAAAAAACATTTTTTTCAAATGCTTGTGTGCAAATTTTCCCAAAATGTCCCATTTTCAAATGCAAGCCTGCCACTTCATGTATGAAGTAACCTTGAGAATTTCTGAATAATTAAGAAATAATTTTTGGTAACTACTTATATACAGACATAATAACACGCTTTGAAGGAATATTAATACTGTACATCATTTTAATCAGGTAAATCCACTTATTCCTGGCTTATGATATACCCCCCAAAATATAGTATATACCAGGTAAATTGTACAGGAACTATGGTATGTAGCACAATATTAATTTTCATTTGCCGTCATGTCACAAAACAATCTCACTCTGATTTCAACCAATCCACAAAGAAATAATGTGCATAAACAGCAATTATCTAAAAACACAATTTGTTTTTTCAATAATACAGTCATACCTGACATTTTCTTTACATAACATTACATTTTGGGGACTGCATAAATCAAAAGAGGCTCTTACCTTCTCCATCTAAAACTGGTTGTGTTTCCATGGTGGGTGTTGGTTTTGAACCATCATCTGAATTGAGAGTTAAAAAAAATTGAAAAGAAACTACCATTATTGAGGTAAATACTATCTACTCTCCAGTACTGTTGAATAATTTGGGATTTTACATGGCCCGGCCAAGTACATCAGAAGAAAATCAGAGAGACAGAAAAAAAAAGTACAAATCATAAAAGTACAAATATAAAGGCAAAGTACTTTATGGAACTGGCTAAAAGATTAGCAAAATACTGAAATACTTCTTTAATTCTATTTTTTAAAGTAGATACTTTTATCATCAACAACTTCTGTATTGCTGAATAATGAAAATCATGTGAGTACACTAAATTTATCTCACATAATTTAGCACTTCCTAGAGACCTCTTCTTAATAAAGATGTTACATGATTTTGTGGGTATAGTGACCTCAAAACAAATAATCTCCTCAAAGTTTCTGGGAATGCAGGAACACAGTCCATTCACAAACTCACTGCAAATGCTGGATTTACGGAGGCTTTCCCATCCTTATAAATAACGGACAGGAGAATTGAAACGAACTATTTGACTGCAAAATCCCAGCTCTCCCAAATAATTTTATTAGTTTTGTTTGAAGGGTCTTAATCTTTTAACCTTGTCGGCATCAAATTTATAATCAAGTTTTCAGAAAAACTTTGGTAATGACCATATTATTTCTATCAGTTTACAATGTAAATGATTTGATACTAATGTAATTATAACAGAAGAGTATCAAAAACATATTGTATACCACCCAGAGACCCTCTCTGCGGGAGATGGGTGGCTAAGAAATAAGAAAAATAAGCAAATAAATAAAGCAAAGTGTTATTCCGTTTCTTTGTTCAGAAATGTTTGTAATTCTAGCCTATATCAAACAACATTTAAATGATATTAAAATTCACTACAGAATGAAGAAATTGCTTACATTAATCTTCGGTTTCTGTCCACAGAGGCCTAGAAATAAAGCCATATTAGCTTTTTGTCTTACTTTACAAACATTGGGTCTAGACTGTGAGGTCTCCATTTTACAGATATATCAGAAGTGCAATATTGTCATTGTAGTGTTCCATTGCATGTAGTTCAATAAACATGGAAGAGATACAAACCCCTTCCCAGGCACTGAAATACCTACTTATTTCATTATGTAAGAATATGGAAGAATGGATGGATCTATCCATTAATCTGAACTGGCATTTTGGCATATTTGTTACAATCAAATAAATAAATGCCTGGACACATATTAAATCCTTAAATACAGAAACCTCTATACAAAAACATTACAGAATATTTAATATGAAAGACAGATTTTTCCTCAGTTTTTGTTAGTATCTAATGTTGAATTTTACAGATTCAGTGCACACAATTACCCACAAAGAAATACCAAGAGCTGGAAGAAGGAAAGAGTTATATAACAAATAATATTTTTTTTAAAAAAATATACAGAAAGGGTGATAAAAATGTACAAGTTTATATATAATAGTATTGCAGGATTTAATCAGGAGTTAAATCAGGATTAAATCAAAGTTTAAGATTTAAACTTTAAAAAACTTGTTTTATTTTTGAGTTTTCATAACCGTAAAATTTTCACTTTGATTAGAATGACGTGTGTTGTTGCATTCACATATATGTGCACATGTAAGGCATGACACATAGTTGTTTTTTTTCCTTGTTGATACTCAGGACCATGAATTGGGATTTCCCAAAAATGTAGAGAAGCAAGGGGTCTTTGGTGCTCTCTAAGCTTGGTTGTTTCCTTGCAGACATTTCATTACTCAAATTAAGTAACATCATCAGTGCTAGGCTAACATGTTGACATCACTTAGTTTGGGTAATGAAACGTCTGCCAGAAAACAACGCAGCTCAGGGAGCACCAAGAACTCCCTTCATTTCAATCCTGAGTTAATATTCTCCTTTATTAGTAGAGAAGTAATATGCCTTAAACCAATGCAATGTGCCCCGAACAAGACAATAGAAAGGAAAATTATGAAACAGGAAAAACAAACATATAGCTATAGCATTCAAAAGCAAACATACAAAAGCAAAACCAATTATTCTATGGAAGAATCAGAAGTTATTAAAAAAAGAACAGCAAGATAATCAGATAGCACAAAAGATATTTAGAAGACCAGTGAATAAGGAATGCCTTCATATAAGGAAATATCACAAGATGTTGGTCTGTAATTTTTAATATAGATGCCACAGCTGTCTGCCCCATTATTTCTTTTGTAAATTTATCCATCTCTGCACACTCTAACACTTTCATTATCTGCCCCAATCCTATCTCCCCTCTATTCAATCTCCCCCTGAATAGGAGTAAGGAAGCAGCCACTGTTAAATGCTGAGGAATTTTGTCAGACAGAAGATCCCACGGTAGGTTGAAATAAATTTTGGGGAATCCCCACAGCTATAAAATTGGGTGAAGTTGTGATTTAAGCCTTAGAAAAGGAGAAGAAGGACAAAGAACCAACTACATGGAGCATGAAAATATGTCCACAGAAGTAGCAAGAAGACACTAACAACATCCTTCATAGTGGTCACTTTGTGGAAATGGTCGAAACATTTTTTTTTCAAAACTCTTATTAGGCCCAGAGGCCATAAAAAATTGCAAGCTTGTTTGTTATTTTGACCCAAGAAATTAAATTAGGATGCAGAGCATAATCATCAATCAAAACATGATATCAACTTCTGAAATAAATTGTATCTGCTTCTTACAAACCCTGCCAGTGGAAATTGAGGCAACATGGTGTAAAAACCATCAACCAAGCCAGAAAGTATTTCTAGAATACATTAGGCCACCCTCCCTTTCCCTCACCCTCCTCAGAGCTCCCTTGCAGGTGCACTGATATGAACGAGGTGACCTCGGAATATTCTTCATGCTTCAAAGGCTTTGTAATTCAGCATGGTGAGTATGTGTTTGCGACAGACAGCACAATTCTTTGGTGTGCAAGAAAGGCTGTTCCGTACACAGGCAGCTGGAAGTCCCTTCGACCCCTGATGACACAATTCAAAGCCTCTTCTGTTTGGCTTTTTGATTTCTGATTGACATATTCACTGCTGGCTGGAGATAAATGCCATTGGAAGGACAATGTTGATCCGCTCCAACTATTCTGATGAAGGACTTTCTTCTTCTTCTTTTTTGAATAATAAACAAAACAAAAATGGTGTGCTTAAGTGTCTGAATAGAGCTCAAAACCGAGAAGTTGCATAGTGGCTTTAGAGAAGCTGGCAAGTCACTTGAAGTGTTAATTATCTGGGTGTACAATGAGTTTATTCTGACTCCAGACAAAGCACTTTCTTTCTCTGATAGAAATTCTTTAAAAGGGATATGTCAAAAGGGCCAATAGCTGCTGGTTTTCTTCTTACAAATGGCATCATATGGGCATTGCTTTGAAAATCTTGACTCCTAAAAACTTGGGTACAAGTGGCATAGCACTGAAGTTCAATTGCCAAACTTTACTTATGACTTTGGACCATGCAGAAATTCAGCTAACAGTGCAATTAAAAATGATAACCATACCTGACAGCCATGCGGATCATACATTGAAGGAAATTATTAAGTATTTATTCCAAATTTCATAGGAATTACATACAGGTAGACACTGAAAAAAAGTGACCTATGACCTGTTCCCACACTTATGACTGTTCAAGCATCACATGATCAAACTTTGGGCATCTGCAACATGGTTTCCAGCATCCCGGGGTCCTGGAATTATCGTTTGCAACCTTCTTAGGGAGCTTCTGACAAGCAATTAATGGGGGAAGCCAGATTTGCTTAACAATTCACTTAACAACTATAGTGACTCTCTTAGCAACCATGTCAAAAAAAGATTGCAAAATGTGGAAAAACTCACTTATCAACTGCCTTGGGGCTCAGTTATGATTGTAAGTCAAGGACAACCTGTATCCAATTATAAGTTACAGAGATACTGTATGAAATCTACTATAAAGCTTATAATGGCACAGTTGTCTATATAAGATACACGCTGTCAGTTACATCCCTTAATCCTCTGGCTTTTTATCATTATGCTCTCCATTTGCTAATGCTCTTCTATTAAAGTTAGTTTCATGTAGAGACAAATAATGGAGGACCAATCAGTTATTTCTTTCAGTTTCTCATTTCTGTAAGTCAGTCTGGGTCAGTTATCTAAATTCTTTATTTTCTCATTTATACAGTGAGACATCCCATCCCATTTAGCAATTTGAGATTTGAGCAAAGTTTCATACTAGCATTTGGGGCATTTTTATTCCAAATATTTTATTATATTTTATTTGAGATTATGCTAAAGCTGCAAACAAATCTATGCATTTGGCACAGTTTTGTGTACTTACACATTTTTAACATATTTTTCTGGTAAAAGGTTTTCTTAATTTTTGGTTTGCAAGTACATTGCAAAATGTGGAGTATTAGTATATGTTAAGAATGAATGAAGACCTTCCTTTATGGTCTGGCTTTTCTAAACAATAAGGCCTATATATTGGCAGTTAGAGCTAGATGAAATCCCACTTTCAGTAACGTCAGAAGATCTTTAGTTCAGAGGAAGACAAGGAGTGTATAAAGTCACTGTCAATTCATTGCAAAAGTGAATGTTTGATTGTAGGAGTTAACTAAAGATAAAGGTAAAGGTTCCCCTCGCACATATGTGCTAGTCGTTCCCGACTCTATGGGGTGGTGCTCATCTCTGTTTCAAAGTCGAAGAGCCAATGCTGTCCAAAGACATTCTCCATGGTCATGTGGCCAGCATGACTAAACACCCAAGGCGCACGAAGCTTTGTTACCTTCCCACCAAAGTGGTCCCTATTTTTCCACCTGCATTTTTATGTGCTTTCCAACTGCTAGGTTGGCAGAAGCTGGGAGAAGTAACAGGAGCTCACTCCATTATGCGGCGCTAGGGATTCGAACTGCTGAACTGCCAATTTTTCTGATGAACAAGCTCAGCGTCTTAGCCACTGAGCCACCGCGTCCCTTTCATAGCTGTATTGGTTCCGCAAATCTCAGTTTCTCTTGTGGGGAATTAATTAATTCATCTCCCACTTCTATTTTAAGGCTATACAATTTGTCTATAAAATACTTTTCTAGATAGGAATTTTATCATATCCTCTATCTATCATCTATCTATCTATCTATTCCCTTCTTGTTTTACCCCCCCCCCCCCTTGGGTTTGTTAGCCGCCCTGAGTCCCTCCGGGAATAGGGCGGCATATAAATACAATAAACCTTCAAACCTATATATCTATTATCTATCTATCTATCTATCTATCTATCTATCTATCTATCTATCTATCTGCATTTAAATCACTGCACATGTATACTTAAGACTGTATACCAATCTTCCATCTCTATGGAATTATGGAAGATAAAATCTAACATGGTTTGGAAGGCTAATATATACATATACATAAGACAAAATATGTTTAAATTAGACTTGTTTTGATTTAATCTTATTATTCAAGTACAAGGAGGATCTGGAGAACATATACTGGTAGTCCTTGACTTATGATCACAATTGAGCCCCTAATTTCTGTTGTTAAGTGAGACATTTAAGCGAGTTTTGTCCCATTTTTTATCTTTCTTGCCTCAGTTGTTAGTGACTCACTGCAGTTGGTAAGTTAGTAACCTGATTGTTAAGTGAATTTGCCTTCCCCATTGACTTTGCTTGTCAGAAGGTCGCAAAAGGTGACCATATGACCTTGAGACACACAATGGTCATTAATATGAACTAGTTCCCAAGCATCTGAATTTTGATCACAAATCATGGGGCTGCTGGAAATGTCATAACTGTGGAAAATTGTCATAAGTCCATTTTTTCAGTGCCTTTGTAACTTTGAACGGTCACTAACTGAATCGTTGTAAGTGGAGGATTACTGTTACAGAACACAGTAAGCATTTACTTTATTATATATATTTTGCATATTATTTATATCACTCTATATTGCAATTTCATTTAGGCATATCCAGTATCTTCCTGCATACTACAATAATGCTATGGCTATAATGCAACTAGATGTCCTTGGTCCCCTTTTCCCCCCAATAAAAATACACTTTTTACAATGAGAAGTGCATATTGGAAAGCAAAGGGTTCTTTCATGTAAATTAAACATTTTTTAAAAGATATTCGTAGAGAACAGAAAAAGCAGATTATATGATTTCTTGATTTAACAGGAAAATTTTTGTAATATACCTGATCCTAAGAATAAAACAATTGGAATATGCTCACATAACCGAAACAACTGTCTACAATGTTCACTGTTTTTCAAAAATAATTTAAACTTTCCTGGATGTTAGGCTCTTAGAATCCATGGAACTGTATGCGTAGTTCATACCTTCCAAGCAAATAAAAAGCAGTTCTGGCACAAAATGTAAAACGTAACCCAAAAGCGTGAAATATAACCCAGCCACTTCAGTTTATAAATCATGGTTTATGGTTTACCATGCTGCAAAAACCCAACCAACCATTTGGATTACACTCAACAGGACATACCAAAAAAGAACCCTGTAAATTAATAAAATGTACAAACCCAGACACAGTAGTTGGAAGCAACAGATGCCAAGATATGAATAACTTTCAATTCAGCTGGAACTCATGGAGAGATATTTCCATGCAAGTGTGTTTATTTATTTGATTTTATTTAACAGATTATATATCTGCCCAGTGCCCACCTTATGTAATATAACCCTGGCAGCTCACAAACAACAATAAAGATAGTAAAAATAATTAAAAACCACAGAAAATGCTTAGGGACCCTAACTTAGCCACATCTCCCCTTCTAGGCTCCAGATTCACACTACCTCAATGTTGGGGGGGAGAGGGAGAGCTAGGACTTTTCAGAAGGCTAGAAGCCCCATCGGATCTTGTGGAGAAGGTGTTCCGAAGAGTAGGGTCAGCTACCAGGAAGTCACACTTATCTAGATCCCACTAGAGGGCAACATTTGAAGGAAGGGATTTAAAGCACACCCACCCTATCAGACCTAGTGAGTCGGTAGGAGAAATGATCCTACAGACAACCTAGTTTTGTGAAAATAAGGACTTTAAAGGTGCTAACCAGTATCCTGAATCACACCCAAAAAGAAACTATAAGCCCGTGACATGAACCTATGGCACACGTGCCTGAAGTAGCACACGGAGCCATGTCACCTGGCATGTGCAGTGTCACCCATTCGTCTTCCGGGTTTCACGTGAGCATGCGCTTGCAACAATCAGCTGGCCTTCAGCATGCGGCAGTGCCGGAAACTGAAACAGCTGGTCTTCCATTTTCCAGCATGAGCATGCGTGCCGGCCAGCTGATCGTCACACACACATGCGTGCCAGTAACCAGAAGATTAGCTGGATGGCACGCATTCACGCACCAGAAACTGGAAGTTCATTTTCCCGCGCACGGATGCCCCCTGGGCAGCTCCTCTTCCAGATTGCAACCTAGATGAGCATGTGCATGCTGCCTTTTCAAACTCAGTGTCGAAAAGGTTCGCCATCACTGCTATAAGCCACGGAAACTCACACAGCAGTGGTACAACTTTGGCGAACCTCAAAGCACCCAGAATTGTGTGTGCCACTGCCTTTTAAATCAGCTGTAATTTACAGAGGGCCTTCTGCAAAAATCCAGCCAGGAAATGACCAGACCATCATGAGATACTATGATCAAGGCCTCCTGGTTCAAGAATGGGCACACAAGATGAATCTGTGCCCACTTGCTCCTTGAGCAGGAGTCAAGAGTCCAGGAGGATTGATTGATTGATTGATTGATTACATTATATGCCGCCCTTTTCCCCGAAGGGGACTCAGGGCGCTCACAATTCAATCAGGGAAGGGGGGTACAGACAGGGGGGGTAAAAAAGACGAGACATAACAATACAAAATTTAAAAACACACACAACCATACCGAGAAGGGGGGCAAAAAACTCTTTAGCCCCAGGCTGTCGAACAGCCAGATGGCATTACCAGCTCTGTCTGGAGGAGTAACCATGCCAGCAAGAGTAACAAATGATACCTCACCAAAACCCAGAGCCACTCTATCTTGCTAGGGGTGAATTGAAACTGATTTCGCCCCAACAATGCATTACAGGCTTTGAACTATTACCAAGGCAGTGTCCCTTGGTTGTCAGGAAGTGGAGACGCATAGCAGATTGCCTGCTGATGATACTGCACCCCATGGTGTTCGATGACCTCTCCAAGCATTCTCATGTAGATGATATGGATGGTAAAATGGAGAAGTGAAAGACCTGAACCATGAGGCACCCCTTCTACAGAGGCCAAAGATTGAACTGCTCAACCTCTCACATCCCACTAGCTAGAACCTGTCACAGAGGAAGGTAGAAAAGTCACTGTAAAAATAGGGCCCAACCTCCAGATCTGGCCTGTTCTAAAGCCAAGTTAATCTTCAGAGAGTATCCAACCTACTACTACTACTACTACTACTACTACTACTACTACTACTACTACTACTACTTCTTCTTCTTCTTCTTCTTCTTTCTTCTTCTTCTTCCTTCTTCTTCTCTTCTCTTCTTCTTCTTCTTCTTCTTCTTCTCTTCTTCTTCTTCTTCTTCTTCTTCTTTTTTCTTTTTAAATCAAACTGGCTTTTTTCTTCCCAGCATATTCTACCCTCCTCCAATTTCTTATTTGCAATCGAGATAGAAACATAACTAGCTTTAATTACTTGATGCACTAGTCTATGAAAGCAGAGGTCAAATGGAGACAAGTGGAAAAGTGCCTGCTGCATAGGAGTGGAAAATATTTAATGTTTTGCTGCCAGTGCAGCAAAAAATTGTCTCCCTCTTTCCTGTGCAATCTGGTATAAAAAGGTAAAGGTGAGCAAATCTTGTTTTATGTAAACAAACTGTATTGGGACAAGGACCATTATCCTGATTCTTTAAAAAAAAGCCTTATATTTATATTCTCATTCTTTTCCCTCTCGCTCCCTCCCTCTCCCAACAGTAAAAGCCTCTGCATTAAACCTACTCACATCTTCCAAGTCCTCAGGTTGGCAGAAAGGGGGCAGGGGTGCAGATCATGGTCATTTGAAATTCAACCATATGGCTGAAGACCCACAGCTGCATGTGTTAATTACCACACGTGCCCCCTGTAAAGCGGTCTGTTCAACAGGAAAAGAAAAACAGACGAGAAAAAAGGCTGTTCCAGAGGATTAAATAAATAGTCGAAATTTTTGGCCTAATTCCTCCCAGACACAATTGGCCTTCCTTCAGCCACCTGCATGGTCAGAAGCCATAATACCCCACTTTACATCTCCAGCTGTGTTCAATGAACCCAGGGAGAAATATCGCAAAGTGTACTTTTGCTTCTCAATTCTTTCCTCCTCACCCACCCACCCACCCTCACGGACACACCCTTTTTCTTTTTCTCACCACTAGGGCCACAGAAGCAGCCTGGACCACTATCCCCAAGACATTCACACAATTTAATACATTTGTAAATTCTGGATCAATACCTAGGCCAAACATGGAATACTAAAGACCATTGGAGCAACTGACCTTTAGGTTCTCTATTCTGAATAATATAAATAACATAATTTTATATGTGGGCATATTTTGATGAACATTTTTAAAAATCTATATCTTTAAGTATTGAATTCTGGCATACTTTTTTTCGTTTTCCATTAAATAGAATAGAATAACAGAATTGGGAGAGACCTTGGAGGTCTTCTAGTCCAGCCCCTGCCTAGGCAGGAAAGCCTACACCACTTCAGACAATTGGTTATCCAACATCTTCTTAAAACCTTCCAGTGTTGCAGCATTCACAACTTCTGGAGGCAAGTAATCCCACTGATTAATTGTTCTAACTGTCAGGAAATTTGTTCTTAGTTCTAAGTGGCTTCTCTCCTTGATTAGTTTCCACCCATTGCTTCTTGTTCTACCCTCAGGTGCCTTGGAGAATAGTTTGACGCCCTCTTCTTTGTGGCAACCCCTGAGATATTGGAACACTGCTATCATGTCTCCCCTAGTCCTTCTTTTCATTAAACTAGACATACCCAGTTCCTGCAACCGTTCTTCATATGTTTTAGCCTCCAGTCCCCTAATCATCTTTGTTGCTCTTCTCTGCACTCTTTCTAGAGCGCTTTCTCTACATGCCTTCTCTAAAATCATTCCAGAATTTCTTCTGAAAGGCAGGAAACCTATGCCCTGCATCTACTGAACTTTTTCTAAAGAAATGTATAGAATGGGTAGGTTTTTTTTTGTCAATGGCCATTAGGTTAAAGATTTAAGATCACTTTCCTTTTAATTTCAGTACCCCTTCAATAACAATTGATACAGTGGTGTTACCTGTTAAAGGAGGGGTCCTCAACCTCCAGTCTGTGGACCAGCACTGAGCCACAGCATGCCAAAAATCGGGCCCTACAAACAAGCGAAGCCCCATCTGCGCGATGCAGACAGTACACGAAACCATGCCCCTTCCGCTCTGCAAAAACAACCTCTCTCCAGAACCTGGTCCCTAGTGCTTAAAAGGCTGGGGGCTGCTACGTTAAACATTTTTAAAATGTTATGTTTTTCTTTTACACTTCTGTTTTTATTCTTGAATGCTGCCCAGAGTTATTTTAGATTCAGTCAGTTTTAATGGATAGATGGATGGATGGATGGATGAATAAATAAATAAAATAAAATTCTGTTTTACATCAGCATAGTGGAAAACAAACATACAACTCTATTTCTCTATTTCTCTTTCTTTCCTCTCTCTTTCTCTCTCTCTATCTTTGTGTGTGTTTGTGTATGTGTTTCTTTTCCAGGCACAAAGCTACAAAGCGCATTTAAGTCTGTGCCAATGATCACTTACCCTTAATAACAACTAACCGTTTATGCAGTTATTCATTTAATATGACATGAATTCCAAGACAAAAATAACACATTTTCTATTCTGCTTTCAGTACCCATTCCAACTCATTTAACACAAAGAAAAAGAATGATCTTACATTGGCACTGATATTCTACAGGTTCAGGAATTATTACATCACATTCCAGGTTTAATAAACAATCTATCTGGGGGAAAATGACTCTCCAGATGCAGTCAAAACTTAATTCAGTCATTCCGGACCTTCTGGAATTTGCTAACCGTTGTGGAATGCTACATTCCATTGAATTAACAGAGAATGATTGAACATCTGAGGTGTGCATCTGTTTTCCCTCAAAAATTTAAAAATTCTGAAAATGTTGTGCCAGCTTTGATATTTACAAATTTTTACAAAACAAAATGTGAACTACCTTGTTGTAGACAGCATGAGATAAAAAAGACTTCTGAAGATAGCCCGCAGAAAAGCATAAAATTGCCGATTATATTCTGAATACTTTAGAATATTGTGTATTGTATTCAATCTAATAAAGATTGAAGTTTATAAATCAACAACTAATACAAAACTACAGAAACAAGATGGGAGCTAGCATAGATATAGGTTGGAGAGATATGTTTTCACCTTTGTTCATGATTAAGCAATAAATATAATCACACCAAAAGCATTTTTAAGAAATAATAAATAATATTATGCCCACGGAGAGAGTCGGAGCATTGCGGTCATAACAGGGAGAGGCAGATATGGCGGGGACTTTAGGGCTGGCCATCATAGGGGAAGGAGGGTTCGCTATATTGCAGAGATCCCTCCTTCCGGCCCTACGTCCCACTCCAAGGTCAGATGGCGTGAGCGATCAGGACCCTGGTCTCAGGCTGCTGTCACTAAATGCCAGGTCTGTTATCCATAAGGCTCCCCTCGTCCGGGACTTGATTGTAGACGAGGGGCAGACCTGGCATGTATTACTGAAACATGGCTGGGCACGGAGGGAGGAGTCCCCCTCGTAGAGCTGTGCCCAGACGGGTTTCAGGTGCTTCATCAGCCGAGAGCCCAGGGAAGGGGTGGCGGTGTGGCTATTGTAGCCCGGGAGTCTTTAGCTCCTCGTAGGATCCCTGCTCCGGAGCTTGTCGGGTGTGAGTCCCTGCTAGTGAAGTTGGACCTCAAGGGTCAAGCGGGTTTGCTGCTAACGTACCTGCCTCCCAACTGCGTTGCAGCGGCCCTCCCTGCGCTCCTCGAGTCAATAGCCGAGCTAGCAGTTTAGTTCCCTAATGGCTAATGGTTCTGGGGGACTTCAATTTGCCTTCGCTCGGTGAACACTCTGATGGAGCGCAGGAGTTCATGGCCTCCATGACAGCCATGGGCCTGACCCAGGTAATTCGAGGCCCTACCCACTTGGCAGGACATACACTCGACCTCGTATTCCTCTCGGAGCAGTGGAGTTATGATCTTGGTCTGAGGGGAAATGAGATCATTCCCCTGTCGTGGTCAGACCACTACCTACTGAGGTTAGACTTCCGGAGGCCAAACCCCCACCGTAGGGAGGAGGAACCGACCAGGTGGTTCCGCCCCAGGCGACTGATGGACCCTGTTAGGTTCCAGACGGAGCTTGGGGTCATTCCAGATGCTCTCGCCCACAGTTCGGCGGAGACTATTGCTGCGGCCTGGCACTCGGCGGCATCAGAGTCTCTAGACCGAATTGCGCCACTACGGTCCCTCCGGGTCAGCGGCTCGCGGAGACCCCCTTGGTTCACCGAGGAGCTCCGCGAGATAAAGCGCCGGAGGAGACGCCTAGAACACCGGTGGAGATCCGACAGGTCCGTATCGAACCGAGCACTGTTGACAGCTTGCACCAAGGAGTATATTTGGGCATTGAGAACCGCCAAAAGATCACACATTGCCTCCTTGGTAGCGGCCGCCGAGTCTCGCCCAGCCGCCCTGTTTAGGATAACCCGCTCCCTCCTAAATAGGAGGGAGACGGGGAACCCCCTGCAGGGTAAGGCTGAGGAATATAGTCAGTTCTTGGCGGACAAAATTGCTCGGTTTCGATCGGAACTGGACTCCACCCCTGCAGATCCAGCCGGGACACAGGGGAATAACTTGGTAGACCATCTCTGGGTTGAGTTTCAGGATGTTGCCTCCGGGGATGTGGACAAGGCTATGCGAGCTGTGAGTTCCTCCATCTGCATACTGGACCCGTGTCCCTCTTGGCTGACTGCCAACAGCAGAGAGGTGACACGAGGCTGGATCCAGGCGGTTGTTACCGCCTCTCTTCGGGAGGGACACCTCCCCACCGCGCTTAAGGCGGCGGTGGTGAGGCCCCTCCTGAAGAAACCGTCCTTGGATCCAGCAGTTCTTAACAACTATCGCCCAGTCTCCAACCTCCCCTTTCTGGGGAAGGTTGTTGAGAAGGTGGTGGCCTTACAGCTTCAGCGTACCTTGGAGGAAGCTAACTACCTTGACCCCTTCCAGTCTGGCTTCAGGCCCGGTTACAGCACTGAAACCGCTTTGGTCGCATTGACCGATGATCTCTGGAGAGCCAGAGATGGAGGCTATGCGTCCATCCTGGTTCTCCTCGACCTCTCAGCGGCTTTCGATACCATCGACCATGGTATCCTTCTGCGACGACTGCGGGAGGTGGGGGTGGGCGGCACTGTTTTACAGTGGTTCTCCTCCTACCTCTCGGACAGGTCGCAGTCGGTGTTGGTGGGGAGGGAGAGATCGTCCCCGAGGCCCCTAACCTATGGGGTGCCGCAGGGTTCGGTTCTGTCCCCCCTGCTATTTAACATATACATGAAACCGCTGGGCGAGATCATTCGAAGGCACGGGATAAAATACCACCAGTATGCGGACGATACTCAGTTGTATCTGTCCGCCCCGTGCCAACTCAATGAAGCGGCGGACGTGATGAACCGGGCCTTGAGGCTGTTAAAGACTGGATGAGAGCTAACAAACTGGTACTCAACCCAGACAAGACCGAGTGGCTGTTGTGTTTTCCTCCCAAAAATTTGGCTAACGTTCCACCTATCAGGCTGGGGGGGCAAAATTTATTCCCCTCAGATAGGGTCCGCAACTTGGGAGTCCTCCTGGATCCACAGCTGAGTTTTGACCACCACTTGTCGGCTGTGACCAGGGGGGCATTTGCCCAGGTTCGCCTGGTGCGCCAGTTGCGGCCCTACCTGAACCGGGAGGCTCTCACAACAGTCACTCGAGCCCTTGTGATCTCTAGGCTGGAATACTGCAATGTGCTCTACATGGGGCTGCCCTTGAAGAGCATCCGGCGACTTCAGCTAGTCCAGAACGCGGCCGCGCGAGTGATCATGGGTGCACCACGGTTCGCCCATATAACACCAATCCTCCGTGAGCTGCGCTGGCTACCTGTTGATCGTCGGGTGCACTTCAAGGTCTTACTTACCACCTATAAAGCGCTCCATGGTAGTGGATCTGACTATTTGAGAGACCGCCTCCTGCCAATTACCTCCCTGCGTCCCATCAGATCGCACAGAGTAGGCCTCCTCCGAATTCCATCCGCCAGTCAGTGCCGACTGGCGACTACGCGGAGGAGAGCCTTCTCAGTTGCTGCTCCGACATTATGGAACAACCTCCCCGTGGAGATCCGTACCCTCACCACAGTCCAGGCCTTCCGCACAGCCCTTAAGAACTGGCTATCCCGTCAGGCCTGGGGATAGGATTACTCTCACCCCGCCCGAATGTTGAGTGAATGTTGTGTTTTTATGATCAATTTTCTTTTTAATCACGATTCTTTTCTTTTTAAGTCTTGTCTTGCACTCCCTTCCCTTCACTGTTGTAAGCCGCCCTGAGTCCCCTCAGGGAAAAGGGCGGCATATAAATTTCCAATAAAATCCAAAATCCAAAAAAAATCTAATACACAGGTAAAAGATAGGATTAAATTTAAGTTAGGGGGAGAACATATCATAGTGAACTGTCAAGTCAAAATTATTATTTCCTTACTGCACCTCCCCTTAAGTGTGATGTACAAAATAATTGTGCACCAATTAAGTCATTAGAAAAACAGTTATAGTGCCATATGATTCCATTTGACAATATCACAGTTGCAATCAGCAGCACATACAGCTTCTAGGCCACCTTAAATAATAGCAGATCAAAGGGCATTAGAGTAACAATTTTTTGAAATTCTTAACATAAAAGTAAGAGCTTCTCAGCCTAGAAAATATAAGAGTTAGTAAATGGATTGGAACTATGTTGTAAGCCTTTTCCTGTAGTGACATCTTTAAATTAAGGAAGTATTTAAATGACATTTCTTCAAAGCAGCGCACCTCATCTAGTATCTTCCTTATTTTCAAACTAAAAAACCAACTCTCATGGCATCTCAGTATCAACAAAAGTTTTTAGTTTCTGTTTATTGGCTCTTCTTCAGACTGGAAATTCTTATATGATGGTCAAGCTCTCCTAAAACTATAAGATTTTAAAAGATGCAAATATTGGGAGGTGTTCTTTTGTGAGGTTAATCCTAGACCAGGATATCAAACTCATGGCATCATGTTGTTGTCACGTGACATATCACGACTTTTCCCCCTTTATTAAATCGGGGGTAGGTGTGGCCAGCATGTGACGCATCCAGCCCATGGGACGTGAGTTTGACACCCCTGTCCTAGACCAAACCATTCATTTAAACCAAGTTATTTCATAATATTGCACTCTCCAATATACTAACATGCAAAGCAACCCACTGTGCTGTCCTAGTTGAGGCATTGGACTGGCACCAGGAAAGCCCACCCTCTTGTCCACTCTTAACCATGGAAATTTACCAGATGACTTTGGCCCAGTTACTCTTTCTCAGCCCAACTTACCTTACATGGTTTTTATAACAAAACTTAGAGAGAATACTATGAACATTGACATGAGTTCCAAGATAAAAAAAAACAAATTAATATTGCAGCTGTATTACCAAAATAAAATACGGGAGCTGAGTTGTTTCACAAATGTGAAATACAGAAAGAAGAATGAAAATGAAACACTCAAAACTCAAAAGTGCAAAGCAAGTCAGTAGGCTGGGGAGGAAGAACTAACATTTAACCCAAGATCAAATATTGCACTGTTTAACTAGAAAATTGCTGTGTTTCAATATATTTAACTCTCAATCAACAAGAATTAGGAACTTAAAGATAATGTTAATAATTATGTGGGAAATATTACATGTAACCATTGTGACAGGCTTATTAAAGAGGTGGAGCAAGAAAGGTCTCACCCAACCAGTCCCCAAACCGGTAAAGAAACTAGGTTATGCAATGGTGGGTTGCCGATTTTTTTTACTACCGGTTCGGACATGCTCCCATGTGGAGCATGGGAGGGTGGAGCCTCCCATCGCTGCTACTATCGGTTTGCCCGATCCAGGCCAAACTGGGAGCCACCCACCTCTGGGTGCATGTAGTTTCATATAAGGCAGAAGACTTCTGACTGAAATATATGCGTTAATAAGCTGGAAGGCTGCTCTCTCTTTAGTAACGAGACAAAGACAAAAGGTAGATTAAGGAACAGTAGAGATGAAGTGGGGGCGGGAACCCTGACAACTTACTTTCAGGCAAACAAATGGGAAAGTTCAGTGAAAGGGCAGGACCAAAAAAAAAAAAACCCTGATGGAAACAGACATAAAAATACTGTCAAGTTTCAGTCAATTCACCGTTCAGCACATGGCAGAAAAGAGCGGAGCTGTTCTGCTTTACATCAATTACATATGAGAAGGATTAAAGGTCAGGAGTGGTTTAATCCAAGACTTCAGATGAATGAGCAACAAATTCTTATAAACCCCAATTGTTACTCTCACTTCCAAGGTGAGGGATACTGAAACCCAGAGTTGAACAAATTATGCTGCTGTTTCTTTTTTTCCTCCTCCTCTCTACCCTTTCCATGGAAAAATGGCAGAAGATTCAGTTTGAGAATCCATGTGTTTTTTGCTCTTTCCCTCCCAGTTTGACAGCATACAGAATCACTACAAAGGAAAGCAAGGTTTGCATGGAAGATGGAAATAAATATCTCTCTATTATCCTCTTTAATAAAAAAAGATTAAAGTAATTTTATTATTATTTTTTGCTTTGCATAATGTAGGGTCAAAATGTAGCAGGAAATGAAATAAGAACCCCCTTTATACAACAGATAGATGTTTGCAACATGTTTTTTATGAGAGAAAACTCCTAGCAACAATGAATGGCATCATCTATTATATAGTATAGTTCCCTAACCCTCTTTTGTAGTGCAGTGACAATAAACAGCACAGAGAAAACCACATTTTCATTCCCTATCAGTTGCCACCTTATACAAAATGGTACCCAAGGATATACTGATTACCTTTACTACCACATGGCTGCTATATAGCAGTAAAGTCTTTCGGTAGCTCTTACCTGAATGCTGATCTCGCTGACATCATTTCTCATCAATCAGTGGTGTAAACTAAGGGAGGATTAGTACAAAAAGCCACATTCTACTTGTCTGGATTGTAGTGGCTAAAACCATTAAAACCTCATGTCTGAAAGCATTAAAACAATAGTTCTCATGTAAACATTGGATAGCATTCAGGGTAGCTGGGAATTTTGAAGATTGTAGCCCAAATACATATGGGATCATCAGGCTGAAAATTGCTTTGACCAACAAAATTTGCCTTGCTGGATGAGATCACTGTTTCAGTTGATCAGAAACTTTATTTCCAACACCGATCAGCCAAACAGCTTTTTAAAAGTTCGAGTTTCTAGATGACTGTACTATTTAATTTTATGGATAATAATTATCATATAATAACCGACATATAATTATTCAGAATATATGGCTGACACCCACTAGAAGCCATTTTTAGTTATTACAACTGGTAGTTAAATTTTACTTACATATTTATGTCATATAGTCATATATCATGACTAGTAGTCATATATCTGACTACTTCCAGGAACTTGGATAACTGCAATTCTATAATAAGCATAGATCATAGTACATGCAATATATTAGAAAAAGTTCAAAAATCCAAAGTACGTACTTTTCTAAAGCACATATCATAATTCTGGAAGATAAGCATCAATTATAAATCTAATCACTACATAATGAACATATCCTCCTTAGGTATTGTTCATTTTAGCAAAAGCTGATATTTGTATGATTTCGGATTCAGCTCCTAAAGGGCAGGCTTATAAAAATGCTAAAATGCATGTAACAGTTATTTAGCCTTTATAATGGAATTAAAGGGGAATTGTGTCCCAGTAGAAATATGGAAAATATAATACAAAACTACACAATTTTCTATATTGTCTGCCTTGGAATCCGCTGAAGTCATTTGAAAGATTTGACCTAAACAACTTTTAAAAGCTATTAATCTTCAAGTGAAAAATAGAGAATGGTTTACATAAAGATCAAGTATTTGTTTGGCTTATAAAGATTATACTTGGGAAATGAAAGACAATGGCATGTTTATAGCAGCATTTGAGTTGACCTGATATTCTTCTGCGGAGCTGGGGGAAAAAAGACCAACTATATCCAAGTCAAAGATGCTACTGTTCAGAAAGAAAAGTCATAAAACCTAACTTGGAACAGCCACTGTGTCTTGGATAAAGCTTATGTTAAGCATGCAAGTTTTGCATTCATTGTACAAGAATACTAGATGTCCTCAAGGTTAGCATGATTATCTTGAAATTTCTGCCAAAATTCTTATTTTTAAGTAATACTTTAAGATGTAGCATTAATGTCCAGCATAGAAGTTGAAATTTGGTTACAATGACATCCTTTCATTATGCTTTATGTTCTCCTAGAACAAGGGTGTCAAACTAGTTTTCATGGAGTGACACATCAGGGTTGTTTTGACCTGGGGGGGGGCATGGCCAGGGGGCATGGCCAGCTCGACGTCACTTGTGTCGGAGGTACCTGTGGTGACCCAAGCACTGCAGAGGCACCCCTGGCTGGTCCTTCACTGTTTTCAGGGCAGCCCCACGGGTCGATCTAAGCACCCTGCAGGTTGCATCTGGCCCATTGGGCTTGAGTTTGACAAACCCTGTCCTAGAAAGTTAAAATAGGGGGCAGATGTAAATGGGAAAGCCTTGAAAACCTCCCCTCTTGTAGCATAGAACTTACTCACCTTTTCTTCCAGAATTACCCTGTCCTAATGGCCGTCGGTACTGAGCCTTAAATGAAAAACAAGTATATGAGCAAAACATTCACTGGTATCATCCAAATTACTGTCCAATCTATAGGAAGCTTCAAAGCACTATGCCAATAGTAGTAGCTAGACAGCTGGATCCAAGCAATCATTGATTCCCTACACTTATTGCTTTGCCTGCCAGCTCTGAATTAGGTCTGTCTTTTTGCTGGTTTAAATTTGAAATAAACTTATGAATTACAAGGACAAAAAAAAGGCAGTCAGGAAAATTGGTGATGTCACCAACCTGATAAACACATGGCCAATGAACCATGGTAATTTGGTTATTGATCAGAACCATACTTAATATTAAAACTAACACTGTAGAGCAGGGGTGTCAAACTGGATTTTTTCGAGGGCCGGATCAGTATTGTAATTCTCCTGCGTGGGCTGCCTGAGAGTGGGGGGGTGGGACGGATGCCTCCTGCAGCAGTACCCTGCTGGCCAAAAATCAATTTTATCTGCCAGAGGCACCGTGGGCCGGTCCTTTGCTATTTCCAGACAAGCCCCATGGGCCAGATTTAAGCACCCTGCAGGCCGGATGTGGCCTGCTGGCCTTGAGTTTGACACCCCTGCAGTAGGGCCAATGTTTTTTTTTTCGTAGATGTATAACAGAAATGGGCAGTGTAGCATAAATGGTTAATTTAAGAGTTGTGCTATCCAGCTAAACCCAAAACAGACGCTTCTAGAGATAATTATTGAAATTGCCAGAATTTTTTTTCCAGATATGATAGGAATTTAAATTATTTCATTCTTAAGGATTTCTGTTAAACAATAAGTAACAATATACCATGTATTTATTAAAAGAAACACACTACTCAAACAGAATCAAGAAACTATGTGTTATTATCAATATAGTTTAGCACTATAGGTAATCCTTGACTTATGACTAGTCCACTTAATATGTGAAGATACACAGCCACAAAATCGTTACTCCACTTATAATACCTCCTCAAGTTATACCTGCTGCCCCACCTCCATCGTTGAGGTGACGGAGTAGTTAATGCAGCACTGCAGGCTACTTTAGTTGACTGCAGTTCTGCAGTTCTGCAGTTCGGCTGTTCAAATCCTCACCGGCTCAGGGTTGACTCAGCCTTCCATCCTTCCGAGGTGGGTAAATGAGGACCCGGATTGTTGTTGGGGGATTCTGTAAACCGCTTAGAGAGGGCTGAAAGCCCTATGAAGCGGTATATAAGTCTAACTGCTATTGCTATTGCTATGGTCACATGATCTCATTTTGGTTGCTTGGCAACCAGCTCCCTGGCTGCCGTGTCCCGTGGTCACATGTTTGCCTTTTCCAACTTTTTTTGCCATTTTCCAGCAAAGAAATGGAATAGGTCCAATGGACAAGCTGGATATCTAAGTTACAACCATATTGTTATTTAATGACCATGGTGACTACTTTAACAACTGTTGTAAAAACGATTGAAAATCAAGTCCAGTCACATGATCACTCAGCTTACAACAGTAGCAGTAACAGTAACAACTTACAACCAAAGGCCTGGGCTCATTTGTGATCATAGATCAGAGACTACCTGTAACTCCAATTGATATCTCTTGACCAGCAAGGTTTCAGCCACAAGATGGACAACAACCATTGTTGTTGAGTACAGAGCACAGAGTACAGTTTGGACTGTTGAACTGTATTAATTGAGTTTTAAAGATTACAAATGCAAAGAGCTTATTCCTTTCAAAGTATGCAAACCTTTAATTCTCTGCCTTCAATACCTGAGCATACAGGAGTTTTGTTCTGCACAGAAGAACCACTGATAGGCTTGCCATCTGGAGTGACACACCAGCAATATCCAGTGTAGGTGTGGCACTGGACCTGTTTGAGAGAATAGATGGTTACTTTTGCAATATGCCTCTGGCTCCACATTAATGCAACAACTTTCATCTCTTTAAAAATACATTTTCAGGAATAAGGAAACGTATTTCATGCATATTCGTGTAATGGTTTGTTATGTTGCACAGCATGCAATATTTATACTTCAAACATTAATATTATTTCAAAAAAAAGGTACTGCTCTTAATAATTTTACAGGAAACCAGAAACCCTAATTTGTGCTGTGTGCTGTCTTTTTTATATTACTGTCAGACATTACCTTCCAATTTTATCCACCAATACTTAGTGGATGCATTACCGCATTACCACATAACCATGACATGTATAACCATCATATTAAAGACTTGTCTCCTGCATTTCTATGATGTAATAAGCTTGATTATATTTTGTTGCTCAGTGTGCTGCTTGAGCCCAGTTACAGAAATTATAAATGGTGATGTCCCATAAATCTCTTTTTAACTATATTTCTGCAACTGAAAGCAAGTTTTTAGAGTGAGTAGATATAGGGTCCAATCTGGGTTGGTCACTGGGACCGGAAGTTTAGTTTTTCAAGCTTTTAGACTCATGCTGGAGTCCATCCTCAGGGAACTTCTCTCTAGCAGTGTGTGTGCTTTGGCCCATTCTGTGTGTGGTATTTATATGGTGCCTGTTGTGTGTGGCTTTTTAGTTGTTGATTGGGGTATTAATAGCAAGGTTCTGTCTAATACACTAAGCTCGTCCACCCCAAGGATAACAAATTGAGCAATGTGATATAAGCAATACAATACAGTGAGACATGTACAGATTGTATATTGGAGAAACAAAACAACCACTTCACAAACACATGGCACAACATGGCCATCACAACAAGATTCAGCAGTCCATCTGTTTTAGAAAGACAAAGGTCACTCTTTGGACAATAGCAAAGTCCACATTCTGGACAGAGAGGACTGCTGCTTTGAAAGTGGGGTCAAAGAGGCCATTTACATTAAGATTAACAGTTAACTCATCAGAGTGGGAGGAAAATGACACCACCTATCTCCTGTTTACAACACAATCCTTCCAGCAGTTCCAGAAGGTTCCACACCCCATTTGCATTATTCAGGTGACCTTGAGGGCACAGATAGACCTCCAAGTGCCTCAATGACTCTCCCAAAAAGTGCCAATGACCAGATGATTGCAAGGAATATAAATCCTTTCATCCTCCACCATTCAGTCAGAATTGAAGAAACGTCTTGGATGAGAAGTGAAATATCTTCAAGGAAAAACAAAGTCCAGTTGCCTTTTGAAAAAAAAATCACCTTTGGGACACCCAAAAGCCTAGTTCTCCCCAAATGTGCTATTTTATACAAACCTGGTACAATTATGAAAGTTTGTATTTAGCTCCCACTTATAGGGAGGGAGGGAGGGAGGGAGGGAGGGAGGGAGGGAGGGAGGGAGGGAAGGAAGGGAGGAAGGAAGGAGGAAGGAAGGCATTGTGAACTTTCCTTTTCACAATTCACAAACACTTCCTGAATCATTAGAGCCTCAAATTTTCTGGGCCAACTACCACAAAGCCATCTTAATTGTTTGTATAGTATATCAGGTATCTTCATAAAATATGTGTGCATGTACAGGTAATAATGCAAAATATAAATGTCAGACACTGCTTCAACCACATTGGTTATGGATTAAGAAATTCCCACAATTTATGATATTGGTTAAGTGCGTAAGAGAAAGTCTAAAAGTTTGAAAATCATAATAAAAATCTTACTTGGGTAAATGATCCATCCTCATGACACTCTGGAACAAAGACCGCTTCTTGTGGCTTCTTCACTTGATCCAGTGCTTGGGTTCTTTCTAATCTGCATTTGCTCTGACCAGCATCTAGGAAGAAAATCCATTCAGAATTTAAATAAAGATAAGCAATATGTCAAAAGCATATGACATTTCAATGAAAATAACTGCAAAAGAAAAACTTAAACAGTCCTGCTTTGCTGAACATTTATTTATGTACAGAGCCTCCAAGATATTTTTTATTATTAGCCCATCGGCATGTCAAATAATTAGGGATTATAACAGTAGAACTAGGTCCCAAAGATGCTTTTTTCAAGAGGCAACTCTAAAGAATGCTCATAACCATCTGTCTGCAGGATATAAATTCTTCCATTCACTACCATCCACCATTTAAATATTGAGTTAAGTCTTGGCGTCTGTGGCCATGGTACGTGGCCAAAAAAGGAATTTCAGGGGGGATAAAGAAAAGGTTGAGTTCTAAGCTATTCAGGTGTCCTTTACCTCTCAACCGTAACCTTTCCAGAAAATAACACATGACAAATTCTACCAATTAGAAGACTGTGAGATATTAAGAATGGTATCTTAATTCCCAATGTTAATCTTAATTCCCTAGCGCTGCGTAACAGAGTGAGCACCTGTTACTTGTCCCAGCTTCTGCCAACCTAGCAGTTCGAAAGCATATAAAAATGTAAGTAGAAAAATAGGAACCACCTTGGTGGGAAGGAAACAGCGTTCCGTGCGCCTTCGGCATTTAGTCATGCTGACCACATGACCACAGAATTGACATCAGACAGCACTGGCTTTTTGGCTTAGAAACGGAGATGAGCACTGCCCCTTAGAGTCGGGAACAACTACCACATACGTGCGAGGGGAACCTTTACCTTTACCTTACGTTTATCTTAATTCCCAATGTTTGTTATGATCATCATGATGCTCTGATATTACATCATTAATTTGATTTGAAAATGACAGCTGTTTCTGTGGTACATTAGTTTGCAGCCCTCAAAAAAGCCTCATCTTCTGCCGGTCATTATTTTAATCCTTTACTCTCTATTAACATACTGTCTCCTCTCCAGGTCCTTTTATTTGCCAAAAATGTCTGAATAATTCTTTTTAGGCAAACACGTATTTCCAATTTATCTTTCTAGCTTAAACAGTATCAAATTGAGTTATGAAATAATACACTCAATATTTCTATCCCAGATGAACAGAAGTGCCTTTTTTAAATTTCTTACCTTTACATCTGCCTCGATGTGCCACATTCAGATTGGAATCCTTGCACTTTGCTCTCTGATAATCACACATGGATTCATAGGTCCTGCCATCCGAAGCACAGAGAGGCTTGGCAGCAGATCTGGAGCACTGAAGGTTACATTGAGGGTCTTGGTCGTGGTCACTTATTAAAAACTATGGATAGCAGAATAGGTGAAAAATATTTCTTTAATTATTTGCATATAAATATATTGAATACAGCGTGATTGTCCTGGCATTTCACTTGCCATGAAAACCAATGTGAAAAACAAATAGCATATATACTATTTACACAGTGCTCGCATTGTAGTTATTTTTGACCATCATATTCATTCTAATACACCAATGCATATATAATATCTCTTTTCAAGTCCACCTAACCATTTTTTTCCATATTCCAACTTCTGCCTCATGCTTCTAACCATTGGTAGAATATTCTGTCTCTCCTTTGTCTTCTATTTTTAATGTTAGTCTATCCATTTCTGCACAGACCAAAATCTTTCTTATCATCTCCCCTGAAGGGGTGTTTTCACTCTTCCACTGCTGCATGTACACCATTCTTGCGGCGGTCAAGGTGTGTAGCATTAAGTATATTGTCCCTTTATCATAGCCATCTGGTATAATGCCTAATAGAAGTAATTCTGGCTTGAACTATATACGTTGTCTAAACATTTTTTCTAACCACATATTAATTTGTATCCAAAATTTCCTTGCTTTTTTACAGGTCCACCACATGTGGTAGTACTTGGAATTTGCTTACATTTCCAACAGTTTGGGGACATATTGCTAAACGTTTTAGCTAATCTTGCTGGGGGGAGGTGCCACCTATAGGACATTTTATAAAGATTTCCCTTATATGATGTGGCCAGTGTCAATTTCTGATTTCTCTCCCAAAGTTTTTGCCATTTTTCTGCCATTTTTAAAATAATTATAGATTTTTTTTTAAGTACAGCGAATTTGAAGGCATCATATGTTAAATATTATATTATAATTATCAACTACATTATATTGGCCGCTGCTTTGACAGTCTTTCATAAGGCCCTGAACACATGGTTTTGGCAGCAGGCCTGAGGAACCCAGAGTGTAATGGAGCCCATCAAATGGCTCATTTAATTGTGTGCTGTCGCCAGGATGGATGGATGGGAGTTTATGCTTTCTATTTTGGGTTTTTACTGTTTGTAAGCCACGTAGAGTTGCTGTGAGCGAGTAGGCGGCCATATAAATATTATAAATAACATAAATAGTATATAGTATAATTTTACTGAAAAAAATTGAATAGAATAAAAGATAGTACAAACCAGAAGAGAAAAAAGGATGCAAGAGAAAAAAGAAAATGTGGCCGTTTATATTATTAACTAATATACTTTTATATGTTCTCCATCCTCAGTAATAACTCTAGGCCAGTAAACTGAGGTAAACACAGATATGGGATTCACTTACCTTCTCTACTGGTTTGAAAATGTGAATGCGCTTGCATGCGCGCACCTTGTCTGTACATGTGCACCACCTTCTGCGCATGTGCAGTGCTCACGCATTACATTGGGATGGGTGAGCACCGGGTGGAACCTCCTGCAGCCGCCGCTACGGTTCGCCCGAACTGGAGAGAACCGGCTGAAAACCACTTCTGGGTAAGCACCACAGCTTGTAATAGCAACAGAAGGCTAATTTCAAAAGCAAATTCCCTCACCAAATCAAAACAATATCAACATTTTTGTTCTTTTCTCTATGAGGGATTCTTGGCATTCTGAGTTTGGTTGCACTGTTAATGTTACCTACTATGAAGTATGAAGTATCTGTAAAAAAAGCAACCAAGCTCAGAGAGTACCAAAGACCCTTATTTCAACACTGAGCTATAAATATTCTCCTCTATCCACTATTATTGTTTCATTGGGAATATTTAAATTATCTAAAACTGTTACATACTTTTTGAGTGTAAAGTGGCTAAAAATGGTGCTTAACTGTTCCAAGCTTATTGGCGTGATTTTTTAGATGTTGAAATTTGTCTACCTGAAATATCCACTTTTGACAAGTTAGACTAAACATCTTTTTTCACTTTAGTCATTTTTGAAACATTTTGATGGACAGAATTAAAAACTGACTATACTGCATGTCAATCAGTTTCTGTGGAGAAAGTCTCCTGCAACAGCGGAGAGAAGGCACGCAAAGTTCACACTTCGTATGATTCTTATTCTACATGTTCGTTTGCTATTTCTAATCTCAAGATTTTACAAATTGCCAACAAATATTGGCCAGGGTACTTTCTTTTTCTTTAAATAGAATCTCTTGTAAACCTGTCAGCACATCACATTTCAAAAGATTAGATATTTTTGCAGCTTCATAAAAGTGTTGCAGTTATCTGTAGCCAGACTAAGAAAATAAACTGTACTTCCTTAAATTAGAAACTGGGCCTACTTATCCAAGCATCTATAGCACAGCAAAATTCTAAATGTTTTATAACAGCAGAAAACTTTTTTCTACAAATTTAATTCCTTGATTGGATAGAAATGCATGTTGGAAATCTGACCCTAGGTCTTTGGTTTGGCTCAAGTCACCTACTGTACGTACAAATAATGTCCTACATTCTGGTAGAATTGTGCAATATTTTGGATTTTATTTCAAAAGGATTCTTGAGGATGTATGAGGGAATAACAGGACCTGGTTAAAAGGCTGTACTGTTTTTTAAATTTCTGCATGGTTCTTTAATTCTGAATACAACTTTGAAAAAAATGAAATTGCCAATTAAAGATGTGGCCCTTGGTATTTTAAATCTTGAATTATATCACTAATATATGCCTTCTGGTATCAAATTCTGAACATTTTAATTTATTGTGAATTTCTCCTTCCTGGACCCTTTGAGAAGATTTGTAAAGGTAGTCCTCAGATTACAACTTCAAGTAAGGCTGCCTAGATTGCTGTTACTAAGCAATATTGTTCATATATGTTCCCTTTTTCTAAATTTTTCTTCTCTCTCTCTCCTTTTTTTAAATAAATAAAACTAAAAGTTGCAGATAACAACTTGTTGACATACTTCAATAGCGGCCTCACACTTGAATGAACAATCATAACAAGAAAGAAGAACGGACTGAAACAGGCCAAACAATGGAGGAAAGTGTCAATTGGCAGAGATGAGGTTCAAATTTTAAACATGGTAATCCTTTCTATATGTTATGAGACAAGGAGAAATATTCTTTAAAAAATATGTTGGCCTGTAGCCAACACAACTTTAAGAATAGCTTTTATACCCTGTTTCCCTGGATAATAAGCCCAATCGGGCTTTTGAGCGCATGCGCTAAAAGAAGCCCTCACCAAAAATAAGCCCTCCCTGCCATGAAGTGATCATGCTCGCCGTCTCCTGCACCTCAAAAATAATAACACCTCCCCAAAAATAAGGCCAAGCGCTTATTTCGGGGGTCAAAAGAAAATAATTTTGGGGGAAACACGGTAGGAGTCCAAAAACTGCAAATTTCATGGATGCTTCAATTTAGTTTATGAGATATAAATTGCATGGGAAACTCTCTTCAAGTAAAAGAAGCCTTCTCATCACTTCAAATTAGTTTTTCAATAGAAGCCTGAGCAAAGAATTGTTTTGACACCAAAAAAACACACTCGCCACTGCATTCACATGTGGTTATTGTAACTGAATATCTCCTGCTAGTCACCTTAATACCGGATTTTACAATTGTTCACTTTCTATTCAAAGTGCACCAGTCCTTGGGTGGCAGTTAGAGGAGAGGAACTCTTTGGGAAATCTTCCAAGATAACAGCTGCCCTTAAACCCCTTCCTTTTCAACATGCATTTACACAGGTGCATATTTATGGCCACTTTCCAGACTAATTCCAGCCTCCTTTGACCTGGGAAGAGAGCAAATGCAAGATAAGAGAGGTCAGCCTAAAGTTAAATATGCCCCCCAAGTCCATCTGCTCCATCTTTCCACACCTCAGCACCATTGCTGACAACAACAACAAACACTGATTAAAAAACTTCAAATGACTATGAGAAAAGGGCAGATTACTTGCAGCTGTTCAACAGCTGGAACCACTTTTAAGAATTTGACTCAGGATGGATCCGTCCCCATAAAGAAGAGATGTTTAGCAGTTCCTACCCATGCACATCATAACATACAACTAAGGAGCATATGTGAGCTTTTGTGAAATTATAATCAGGTGCCCCAAAGCCTCTGCATTACAGCAGAAGCAAGTATGGATCAATCCCTACCATTCAAGAAGGAAAGAGGATGTGTTGGATTAAAACAAAACAAAAGAACCATGTTTGGGGAAAGAAAATAGAAGAAAAGCAGAATGTTTTAGTATTCCTCTTCAGTATTTAAAAACACAAAATTTATTGCCACAATCTCCTTTGCATCTGTACCTTACTGCTTCACCATCATAAACCTGGGTGAGTTGTTTGCCTATTTTAATAAAAGGAAATATGTTCGTCTAGGTCAGTATTTCTCAACCTTGGCAACTTTAAGATGTAGATTTCAACTCCCAGAATTCCCCAGCCAAGAATTGACCTGATGTAGCTGCCAACACTAAAACTTTTCCTAATTTGGAGCCATTCTGTTTTATTTTAGTAAAATGATTAATAGAAAGGGAAAATTGGATGAATACAGATAGAACAGTTTGCTGTACTGTTTAGAAACAAAAATATAACTATTTATTGTTCAGTTTAAAGTCCTCTGAAGCTTGCATTTCTTTAACTTGAATAAAACATATCAGTTGATAAAATAATACTGCAAACTACTCTACATACATTTTAGTTTTAGCGAAGTCTCCAATAGATACCATAATCTTTTAGAAAGGCTTTATTAATACTTGGTTAGGAGCCATATTTGCTTGGGTAAATAGAATCTATCCCTCCAAGAAATTTAACAAAAGAAAATACCTTAAAATTGAAATATCTTAATGTAAGATAATGTTCATTTGCTTTGTTAAAGTTTTTGCAGTGATAGATTCCATTGAGCCATAACAAGCCTCAGGATAAATTAAGTTAGCCTTGTATATATAAACACATGCTAGATACCTCTCTTCCATATGGCTTCCAATGCAAATCTATTGGCAACATGATGTATAAATAATAGAAGAATCTAGGTAATCTCTTGATGAATGTACAGTTATTCTATACAAATAACTTTCTATTTGTTGTTCAAACATACAGTAACTCTCTCAACTACACAGGGGTGTAATATTAAAATTTAAATCAGTCTTTCCAAGCCGGTAGCATACAATGGCACAAAGACCAACATCCACTATTCCTAGTTTTTGTTCACACTCGCTGAGAATGCTGGGTGCTGGGCAAGCTTTGCTCACATGTTGGGTAGAAAGTACAATCCTGTACATCACAATGAATCAGCAAATGCTATGTTTTCTATTGCTCCCTCCAAATGGTCATAAATTAAATTACAGTCAAAATATTTTTTCTAAAAAAAACATTGTGGTCGAAATCTTGCTAGATTTCTCCTGAGATTTTGAATAGTTTAGCAATTGAAGCAAGTCATCATATGATTGTATGCTGTATTTGAAGATTCCTGTGATCTATTATTAAATGGAGTTCGGATGCAAATGTGTATGAAAACCATTGTATTTTTATACTGATTTTGAAAGAGTTATTACAATGTCAAATATTTATATTTGAGAAGTTTCCTTTCTACTTTCAATTTTAGGCTGTTTCTAGACATGTATTTTAATGGATTCCCCATGTGTTTGCCCTTAGAGAGTTTACCAGCAACTGCATCATTCTAGTCTTACAGTACAGGTAGCCTTCAACGTATGACCACAATTGACCCCAAAATTTATGTTGCTAAGTGATATATTTGTTAAGTGAGTTTTGCCCCATTTTACGACCTTTCTTGCCACTGCCGAATCACTGCAATTATTAAATTAGTAGTGTGGTTGTTAAGTGAATTTTGCTTCCCCATTGACTTCTTGTCAGAAGGTCTCAAAAGGTGATCACATGACCCCAGGACACTGCAAAATATGAGTCAGTTGCCAAGTGTCTGAATTTTGACAATGGGTATGCTGCAACAACCATAAGTGTGAAAAGTGCTCATAAGTCACTTTTTTTCAGTGATGTAACTTTGAACGATCACTAAATGAAGTGCTATAAGTTGAGGACTATCTGTAATTGTTGTTAAATCAAAGGGGCCAAATTCAGTGTAGCAATGCCAACATCACAAAATAAATAATAATGCAGTGTCAACCTTTGCATTATTTTGGAATATCTCTTTGGTTCAAGTATTTATGCCCAGTCACATCTCTGATCTAATGCTTCAACTGGTGCTTAGTAACTACATCTTTACATTTTAATAAGTAAATTCTGTCTGTGGCAATAGCATTTAATGCCTTTTTAAGCACTGCATAATTATAATCTCTAGAATTTCCCTACTTTTACTATAGCATCATCTAAATACAATTTCTCAAGCTTTTTTTGCTGTTTAAAAAAAAGAGAGAAAATTAAAATACTTTCTAGGCAGAAGTACAGAAGAAGAAAAAGCAGCAGACACCACACACCCATCAAACTGTGCCAACTAAACAGAATAGCACATAAAACAAGAGACAATAATATCCAAAATTATAAGAACCAGAGCAAGAATGGCTCCACAGAGAAGTATTCCTCCCCCAGACTTTTTCTCTAACTACTTGGCCACATCCTTACAAGGAAGTGTTAAACAACAGGCCTGTGCAAAGCTTCAAAGGAGCATTTCACAAAACATTCACAAAGTATAAAAGCAGGAACAACCTATTTCTCTACACGTGCATGAATACCTACAGATATATCCGAAGAAGCAAAGCAGCTGTGCATATACATACACAAAGGCTGATAGCCAGAGAAAGTCTTCATAACAGCTGTGGTGAGTCTTCTAGAGGTCACGGCTTTAACCCTTTGAAGGGTGCTTTGTTCACCTTAGGACCCTTGGTAAAGCACCCTTTTAGAATGCTTTGTACATTACCATTACGGGACCTTATTGTCTGAATAAGAATTATTTTTATAGACCTTCATTTTTAAAGTTTCACTCACTTCTAGTTAGAGTCCTCCAGCCCAGCCTCCTCAGAGCTCTCCCAGAACCTAGATCAACCAGTTAAATTTTCTTGCTGGTAAGGAACTGGTTTGAATTTGACCATGTGCATGAAAAATGTCAAATCTCCTGCAGATTTTAGCTGGCCTGGTCTTGAGTATTTTTCACCAAGGGAAAAAAAATGAAGAAACTAATCCGAAAAGCAGACCAGAAGGCTTGGTCCAGTCCCAGAGAGACAGTATTTTCTATGAGTAATCTGGGCCATTTTAGAGTAAATCTGAAAATGTCAAAGAAACAATAGCTGACAATTACAGAAAAAGTTTCTAAACCAAAACGCCTGAAAGAAAAACAGATACTCTGCTGTTCAGCAAGACTTGCCCTCCATCAGCAGGAAGAAATCTTTTGAAGAAAGCTGTAAAAAATTTCTTTTGTTTCATGTCAGATTAGTACATTATTGTGCAGTAAGTTTTCAAGGTGGCTTTTTTTTTGTTTCTGTCAAGACTACATATCTAGCCAGAAAGGCAGGAAAAGAGGTCAGGAGCAGGCCAGCTAAAATCTGGCACATTTTAGTCAATATGCCATATACTATTTTATGCAGACCGAGATCTCCAATCTAAAGAATGCCTTGTAAACCAACATACTTCTGTCCAAATCAATCAATCAACTAACCAATCAATCTTTATTATTGTCACAGACTAGCAAATGAAAGCATTAAAACAATAACAATAGTAAAAAATAAAAAAAGTAATATATTGTGATTGTTGATGGATTAGCAGTGGACAGTTAAAGTTTGCCTACTTTTTTATACTGCATAGAAGAATTTGGCCACATTCAGAGAAACTACTTCATACCAATCTGATAACAGTAGTTTCAAGTAAAATGATCAGTAGTTCATGGATATTTTATTAAGTTGTTATATATGGAGTCCATGAGCCCATATATAAGATGTAGTGTAGCAGGACGTGAGCTAAAGTTTCAATGGCCTCTTGAGTCTCAGCACATATGATTTTTTTTTTTTGTATCAGCTGTCCAAAACTGTTATGGGAAAAGCATTTCAGAGTGCTAAGGTGAATGCCCTTCGGATTTTTGGAATGTATTTCTGCCCATATCCCACGAAGAAGAAGAAGAAGATACATGCAGTACATTGACACACTCAGGGTATATGATGTTTAGTAAGATATGAAATTGTTTTGAATATTCAGGGTCTTTAGAGACCCTGAAACTAGATCTACCGGTAGTTTCCAATTTCTTTTTATTACTATTCTGCATGTTTTTGCATATACCATAAAAGTGCTTACATTGTGTAAAGGATATGCATACATAGCTTTCATAATACTTTTTCCAGCTTATAAAGAAAAATGAATAAAATAAACTTACTCACACATGAATAAATATATTTGCAGCAATTCTTCTTCCCTATGTACTCTGTCATTGAAGAACACAGGTAGAAGCTATTTGTGGCCAATGTAATGCACTAATCTTTTTTTATTATTATTATTTATTTATGTATTTATGTATTTATGTATTTATTTATTTATTTAAAACAACTAGATAACTGCCCATCTTATACCAAAGATAGCTTAATAACTAAATGGTATAACTATATAAAATAGTTTATACAATTTAGATAACCTCCCTAATACCTCAGGAAGCTCCCACTCAAGAATTTAATCAATATCAATAATAAACCATAAAAACCATGTTAAAACTATTGAAACCATGAATATGGGCATCATTATCACATTTCTCCAATGATATGAACATCATTATCACATTTCTTCACATGATAATCAATATGAGATTAAATAATTGCTTCTTTTCCAGTATCCACATCTTCTCTCTTTCTTTTACGCTGCAAAGCTGTCTCCTTTTTTTAAAAAAATGTTTGCCATGTTTTCATATTTCCAATTGTTAACTTGTAGCTAGTGGCACTCCTGTTCTGTTCCCTCATGACTTGAGGGGAACTGTTAATGTTGACCCAACACCATGATACTGCCTCTGAAATGCTCTTCCTGAGGATGTTTGTCTGGTTCTACTATCTTTTCAGCAAAGGGTGAAGACATTTTTATTAGTTCTAACTTTTACTGTGATTAATGGTTTCAGTCTAGCTGGGGTGGGGGAGGAGTTTTCCCACTTTTTGCTGGGACTATAAGCATTTCTGCTCACTCACTAGCTTTCAAACTTTTAGAAGAATTTTGATGCCACCCCTTAAGGAGCCTCACTGTTGTCATCCTTACAACATTCATACTCCCCATCAGTCAACTACTGCTCCCTACACCTGCCTACCTCCTCCTAATGAGGTGTTTCTGGTAGCAAAGGGGGAAGAGGACCATGTCATTAAACAAGGAGTAGGAGCAAAAGGTGCCACTGAAGAAAAACTTTTGCACCAGGGATGCAAGACTCTACTCATTGGTTGGAAAATGGCAGTCTCTCAGTTCCAATATTAAAGCTAAACAACTGCTCTCACTGGATTTGTTCTAGTGCTGGGGCAAAACTGGGAGTGAACTGGATCACTTTCCGAAGCCCCAAAACACCTCAGAGACATAACAGTTCAGAACCAATGCCAGCTCAGCAAAGAGGCCTTGTGGATAGGACCCTGTATGAATAGCATTGTCAATTTTTGGAGTGTCTCTACAGAGATTCTTCTTTTTCTTCTCATACTTATCAGTCTCTATAAGACTTTGAGCCTTGTAGCAGTGAATTTCCCAAAATTGTTTCAGAATATTACAAAATATTTTGTCTTTTAACAGTTTTTTTTAGTTGAACCCTATATTTTGGGGACCAAAGTTCAGAAAACTAGCCCATTTGGAAGGCAATGGGATTTACTTGCATTTAGGGACCAGGAGATGAAGAGCTAAATGTTAACAATGCATAAGATCTATCTCAAGTTAGAGTAGGATTTAGGAGGCCATATGTCTTCTGCCACTTGAGGAAATATTTTTGAAAGGCTGCATAGTTTTGCTCACTGAGCTATACCCACACTAATCACTGCCTATTTAAACTCACAGAAAGGTAACAGTGCTGCACATGTTTTACATTTTGCATGGGAGACCACCAACAGAATATTTATTGTTTTGCAGAGGAGACAAAAATTGGATCTGACTGCTTGTGGTCACTGCAGCTGAATACTTTCTGGAGAAAAGAATAATAAAATCTATGTCTTATAACAATCCTAAGGCTCAAAGAGCAGTGATGTGATGCAATATCAAGTAATCCAGTTTCTCATTTGGAAACTTATAATTTTAAAACAGAGGCAAATAGTTATAAGGATGGGGGGGGTGTAACTACAAGAAGACAGACACAATTCAAAAATGTTTATTCTCTCCTCAGACAGCACACAGATTTCTCAATCACCCCCAACATAATGTTCACATTCTCAATACTTTCCTCTCATAAGAGAATTCAATGCTAGTACAGTCTAGCAGACATTTTGATGTCCTAAACAAAGTAAATTGTTTCCTAACTTCGTAATTCTATGAGCCCTGTCCCTTCTCTTAATGTTTTTGTGGCATCAATCATTTCACCTGGATTCCAAAGATCACTGTATCTGTAACTGTAATCTTTCTTTCCAAAGAGTAGCTGCAGGACAATATTGAATATATTCTAGAAAGACCTTCTCCAGTCATAAGTATTGCATTATTTCAGCAACTGCCCAAAGAAAAGAGACACAATTATCTGCAATTTTCACTCATTTCATCACAGCGATTATTCACTGTATTAGCTTAAATCTGAACTTTTATAAAATGCTATCATTTCTGGATGAAGGAGAAATAGAAAACTGTCAGTAGGTAGTTCCCAAAGAGGGTTTGTTAACATTAGCTTCAAGTAGCATCAGTTTTCCAGATTAATACAGAGAAAAATATTTCTGCTAAAGCCCAATTTACTTCTGTCTAGCTGAAATATGTCTCTCACAGATTCATTTGGGGCAACACATAGGAATTTACAATTCAAGTAAATCCCATTGTCTTCCAAACCGGGCCAGTTTTCTGAACTTTGGTCCCAAAGTTTGCCCATAGCAAGTGAAGCCTCGCAGGAAAGTGACATCACCTAATTTAACAAAACCAAATATATAAGTGTTTCAAAATAAACTGTTGACAAACTTAAGTTTAAAAGGAAAATGGCTGTACAGACATGAGCAGCTGCTGGGTTTTCTTTAGAATTGTGTAATAAGTACCATTGATACAGACGTTGTTAAAACCAGCCCCTGAAATCTGTTGAATTAGACTAAATTAAATGCAATTTTTAAAAGAAATCATTATTAACATTAAATGATGATATCTGGCCTGTATAATTTCACAGAACTGAAAGTCAAACACTGGAGTAAAAAAGAAATAGAACATATATTTTTAAAAGAGGGAAATTTTATAAAAACAAATACATTTGAAAGGTATTATACCTGAAATGGTATTTTTCCCAAACAACTCCAAATAAAAAGTTGAAAACGTACAAATTCCCTTTTCCCTACTCCTCAGCTAGTTTCACAAGTTACCACAGCTTTTTGATGAAAATAAGATCATTCTAAAAGAATTCTTGGGGTTTATTGTCTAAACAAATAAACAAAGTCTGATTAAATGCATAACTGGGAGTTTAAAAGCCAAATGATGTGTCCCTATATAATCAAGAGAGAATTCAGAAACTCTAGTAATGTACCTTTAATTTACACTGTAAGGAAAAAGGATCTCAAGACACAATCTTCTGTTCCTTTTTGCATAAGCAGTTTAAACTAGAACCAAGAATGCCCTTTTTACAATATTACAGAATTACATGGTTCCTTGTGAGAGAAAAGATGAGATAGTTTATAAAAGGCAAAAATAGAATATGGAGGCAAACTGTGAAGTACAAACTGTCTGAAAAGAGATACAGAAATGCTTGCAAATAGGAAAAAAATGTATTTGCTTTGAGTAACTCAGGAGAATCATGAGTTGACCATATTCAGTCTTCACAAATATCCTGTAAATTAATTCCTGACTTTACATACATCTTCCTTTTATGCCATATTTATAATCCTTTTGGACTGAATTCACATATCGAACTATTCCATGATTTGTTTATTAAAATAATTTTAGTAAAAAGTGTGAGCCTAGGTATGGAATTCAAATAAGAGGCCAAAAATACTAAGTGGGTAGAACTCTAAAATAGGTCAAGAAAAACATAGTTATATCTAAACCTTTAAGGCAGTGGTGGGTTCTGGATCCCGTTCCAACTGGTATGGTTGGAACGGGCCCAGCGGTATCCACATGGAAGCATGCAGTGAGCGCACATACACACACATGCGTTGTACTTGCCAGAGACGCCTCCGTGATGTTCCAGCTGCTCGGCGGACCATCACGCAGGGGCTGTATGCACCATGTATGTGCGCGGAAGCACTGAAGCCTTTAAAGGACAGGTAAGGAGCTTGGGCGGGCAGTTCGGCCCTCCGGAGCACTGTACCGGAACAGTACCCAGTGCTCCGGGCAGGCTCCGGTATGCCTGTACCAGGGTATACCGCCTGCAACCCACCACTGCTTTAAGGCCAACTTATAAATAAGAAGCTTCATAATCTGTTGAGGCAAATTAACAAGCATGGGAATTCTCCCTAGAGAACAACAATGTAAACATTACATCATTATAATACTTCTGTTGGAGCCATCCCCATCAACAAAAAAAACCCCTTGCCTGAATGCTTTATATGCTTCTCATTGGCTGTCCTTCAATTATTCTTGTTTAGAGCTATGATCCACAAACAGGAAAAAGTATGTTTATTTAGCAAGCTAAGACAAAAGCATTCCTCTCAAGTGGGAACAAGAATCTAGTTAAGAAGTTTACATTTAGGACAATCCCATCTAAATTTTAGGGCAATTCCAATGCCATTTTACAAATATACACATTATTTTCTGTTTCTCAAATATGATTACAGCAATAAGAGAATTGCTATGCTATGCATAGTAGCTCAAAGTCCACAGACCAAAATACATGGAAAAGCTAATTTCAGTATAGCTCATGTTTATACTGGCAGAATATATGTGCTTTGCTTTTGTATTGTTAAGAATTTACAATATGTAAATTCTTAAGTAGAATTAGTGTTACTTACTATAGTCATGGGTGAGCCTCCAGGTCATCATTTCACAGGTGTCTTGCTGACCATAGATATTTCTAAACATACAGAATTGGTGGCAATACAGAGACAGTCTTGTTGAAAACAGGCATAATCAAGCATTTACTAGAGCCAGAGCTTATGCACATACCATCTGGGCTGGGAGTGGGAAAAAATCAGGTTTCACACATGTGCATGTCTCACAAATGATCCAAAGCTCTTATCTTATCAGCATAAAATATGATGCACTTATGATATCCTTAATTTCAAATAGAATTTCTGCTGGTCTCTTGGTCAAGTGCTACAGATTAGGCTATTTTAGAGAGTGGCATGAGAGGTCCAACCCATTTGCAAACCTACCCCTAGAATATAGGCTGATTACATGTGCACTTCTTATAAAAATATTATGCAGTCAACTTGTTCCTGAGTGCTGTTTATTCGCTCAAAACCTGTGCTTCTTATATTAAAAATAACGGTCTTGCTCACAGACCTTTGAGTACGCAAAGCAAAATTTATTTTTTGAAAATGACAGAAGTAGTTATAATAACTGAATTGGTATTTGTCCAACAACATATACAGTATAATCAAGAATCAAATAAATAAAAACTCTCTAGAAAGATGACATTCTAAACTTAGCCAAGTTTAAGAAATCATATTAAATTTCCTAGCAGCCAGCTTCTGTGTAAAAAATATGCACACAAAATACCAACATATTTAAAAAACACTTCACTACAATGTGCTAGCAAAAGATGTGCTGCTTTTCTCTGCCAGGTTTGGAAGCTTAAATTGCTAAAGGGTCCTGATAATATCCATCCAAGATTTTTTTTTAGAAGTGTTTGTGTGTGAGATTGCTGACCAACTATCAAAAATAGGAAATTTGTCCTTTAAATCAAGCCAGTGCTTAAAAAACTGGAATATTGCCAAGGTGACACTAATTTTTTAAAAAGCGATGTAGTGGTGATTGAGAGAATTACAGATAGATAGGTTAACATTTGTCAAAATAATAATCAATAAAAATAACCAAGCACTAGAAAATATAAACCTGGCTGAAGGAAAATTGCCATAGATCTTGCAAAAATAAATCCTGCTTCACTATCTGTTAGACTTTCTTGAGAGTGTCAACAAATGATCCAAAGGGCCCATGGACGAAAGTGGCCCTGTCACCACTCCATACTTGGATTTTCAAAAAGCCTTTGACAAGTTCATAACCAAAGGCTCTTAAATAAATGTAACTATCATGTGATAAAAGAGCCTGCAATTCTATGGTATGCTAGGCAATGGTGAAATTCTGGTTTTTTTACTATTGGTTCTGTGGGCGTGGCTTGGTGGGCATGGTATGGCTTGGTGGGCATGGCTTGGTGGGCGTGGCAGGGGAAGGATGTTGCAAAATCTCCATTCCCACCCCACTCTGGGGCCAGCCAGAGCTGGCATTTGCCGGTTCTCCGAACTACTCAAAATTTCTGCTACCGGTTCTCCAGAACCTGTCAGACCCAAACGAGGACAAATAAATTAATAGTGTTCCCATAGGACAGAAGGAAGAAAATAATAAAGTCCGTAACAATCTGTTCTGAAACGGATGGTTTTTAACTTGTTCATAAATGAACAATTTACTTATGAGAAAGTAGTGGGCTAGGCACTATTGGATAAAACCAGACTGTAGATGAAATTGTTACTGTGAAGAACTCCAAAAGAATTTCTGTAACCTGGATGAATAGTCAACCAAATGGCAAGTGGGGTTCAGTGGGGTTATTTGTATGAAATTCATGCTAAAATGTAAAGCTCTGTTTGTGACATACCAAGTAGGTTGCCCCTGCCTGCTGGTGCTGTTTGTTACTGTGGAGTCAGAATCTGAAACACACATGAGAAGCCAGCAATTATCACAAATACTGAAGCCAGAAGATTTCAAAACTGCAACAGGAAGTGACCTATCAGTAGTTATCATTTGTTTGTGTAGAGTAAAGCAGAACAGAACAGAACAAAGCAGTTGTTTAGCATTAAAGCTAGGACTTTCTCGTATTCTCACCTTAATTAATTTTATATTAAATAAAATGAAAAGTTAGAAGTCTTAAATCTAATGAACACGCTAAGCTTCTCTTTTGTCAAGAGTAAACAAAAGGGCTTTCAAAAATCACTCTACTATCTGGTTGTAAAGGCAGATACTTTGTTCTGCTTCCCTTGTAGTAGGAGTTAAAACTTCTATAAAGCTTGATTTATCACTCTAGAGGAGTTAACATTTTTATTACTATCTCTATCAGTAAAGTACCTTGTGTTCCTTGGTGGGAAAATATGAAAAGGACAAAAAAGAGATTTCCCAGAACTTACCTATCTAATGAATGTGCCATAATGCAGTAAAAAAAAAATTATGGTATCACATCACACTATCACTGCACAGAACTGCTTTGCCAGATATCTTTATACTTAGAATGGATTTATGATATAAAAAGCTATAAAATACATCGATAGATATATCAAGAGATACAGTTCAAAACAACCACACATTCTGTTAAGCAGCAGACAATGATCACAGATCAAACATCTACCAGAATGTAATCTTGTTCGGACCAAGTTCAGACATAGCCCTGGGCCATTTAAGGATTGCATTAAAATTCTGACTTGCACAAAGGGACATAATTAAGCAAAGATGAAATTATCATGATCAAGCACAAGCCCAATGAAAAATATACTTACACGTAGTTCTCGACTTACAACCATTCGTTTAGTGACTGCTCAAAGTTACAATGGCCCTGAAAAAAGTGACTTATGACCGTATTTCACACTTACGACTGTTGCAGCATCCCAGTGGTCCCGCAATCAAAATTCGGATGCTTGGCAACTGGCATGTATTTAGTAGGGTTGCAGTGTCTCAAGGTCATGTATCAAGGTCACCTTTTGTGACCTTCTGATAAGTAAAGTCAGTGGGGAAGCCAGATTTACTTAACAACTATGTTATTAACTGCAGTGATTCACTTAACTGCTGCAAGAAAGATGGTAAAATGGGTGGGAAGGGAAACTCACTTAACAATTGTCATGCTTAGCAACAGAAATTTGGGGCTCAATTGTGGTCATAAGTTGAGGACTACCTGTGTCAGGGTTCCAAGTAACACCCCCAACGAAAGAAGACTCAGAAGCTTGAGATTCCATTTTATTAGGGATGTCATATTGGCACATCTGGGAAAACCCAAATCTGAAAGTTTCCAGGTTTTCCCCACCCAAATGAAAGTCCAAGACCCTGCCCAGCACCCACATGTCTGTCACATGGGCCAATCAGGCACCTTCCCAACCGGAGATTCCTCCCAGTCATAGCCCTCCAGGTGCAGGGCAAGATGTCCTTGACTCTCTGAGAAAGGAATGTTATTATGACTATATATCTCCCATACTCCATAAAATCCCCCCTCCCATTTTCCCACAGCATTGAATGCGCAGGCCTGAAGGCCTGACAACCTGTATATCAGAAGAGAAATTATCAAAACATCTATCTCTCAGTGATGGTTGCCTTTGTGACTCCAGCACAAAGGCAAACTGTTGCCTGTACCCTTCTTTATTGTACCCTCTTGGGATGTAAGAAATGTGTACACTCATTATTTCTAAGGTTCCCTGAGAGAAAGGATCCCTTCTATGTTTCTTGTTGTCTTGCAGATGTGTCCAAATGTAACTAATGTAACTCAGCCTTACCACAATACCAGGAAAGATTCTGGAAAAGATAATCAAGCAACGAATTAGCGAACACCTAGAAGTAAACAAAGTAATAGGCAAAAGCCAACATGTGTTTGTCAAAAACAGATCATGCCAGACTAATCTTATTGCATTCTTTGATAATGTGACAAAATTAGTGGACCAGAGGAATGCCATTGATATAGTTTACTTGGACTAAGGCATTTGATAAGGTAGACCATAACCTACTGCTAGATAAAGTAGAAGAATGTGAGTTGGACAGCCTCACCACCAGATGGATTCGTAACTGGCTGACCAACTGCATTCAACGTGTAGTCCTCAATGGAACTGCATCTACATGGAGGGAAGTATGCAGTGGAGTACCCCAAGGCTCTGTTTTGGGCCCAGTACTCTTCAACATCTTCATCGATGATTTGGATGAGGGAATAAATGGGGAACTCATCAAATTTGCAGATGACACCAAGCTGGCAGGAATAGCCAACACTCCAGAAGACAGCCTTAAGATACAGAAGGGTCTTGACAAACATGAATATTGGGCACTATCTAATAAAATAAAATACAATGGTGAAAAGGTTCTACATTTAGGCAAGAAAAACAAAATGCACAGGTACGGTATAGGTGGTACCTTTCTCAATAGTAGTAACTGTGAGAGGGATCTTGGAGTCCTAGTGGACAACCATTTAAATATGAGCCAGCAGTGTGCAGCAGCTGCCAAAAAAGCCAACACAGTTCTAGGCTACATAAACAGACGGATAGAATCAAGATCACGTGAAGTGTCAATACCACTTTATATTGCCTTGGTAAGGCCACACTTGGAATACTGCATTCAGTTTTGGTCGCCACAATGTAGAAAAGATGTGGAGACTCTAGAAAGAGTGCAGAAAAGAGCAACAAAGATGATTAGGGGATTGGAGACTAAAACATATGAAGAACGGTTGCAAGAACTGGGTATGTCTAGTTTAATGCAAAGAAGGACTAGGGGAGACATGATAGCAGTGTTCCAATATCTCAGGAGTTGCCACAAAGAAGGAGGAGTCAAACTATTCTCCAAAGCACCTGAGGGCAGAACAAGAAGCAATGGGTGGAAACTAATCAAGGAGGGAAGCAACTTAGAACTGAGGAGAAATTTCCTGACAGTTAGAACAATTAATCAGTGGAACAGCTTGCCTCCAGAAGTTGTGAATGCCCCAATAATGGAAGTCTTTAAGAAGATGTTGGATAGCCATTTGTCTGGAACCATATAGAATTTCCTGCCTAGGCAGGGGGTTGGGCTAGAAGACCTCCAAGGTCCCTTCCAACTCTGTTATTGTATTGTATTAAAGCAGTTGCAAAGTTTTCTATATCACTATTAAGAGGAGATGTCCAGTTCTGCCTATGTAATTTTATCAACAGCGCTAACCCAATTTTGTTTATTTTAACCCTTGGATCATGTGGTAGATTTTACTGCATTGCATTTCAATTGTATTTATTGATTGACCAATAGCTGCAATAAATTTGCTGCTGTGAAGAATGTTCTGTCATCTAGATGTTGCTGAACACAATCATCAGTCACAGCCAAATGGTCAAGAATATAAAATTTCTCTTCCAGGATGAGCAAGAACACCAAATTGGTTATAAACATATGACATTGGTTTTCAGGTCTTGAAACAAATTCAGAGAAATCTGGAGAAAAAATTACATCATTCCTACAAGATCCGAGTACTCTCTTAAAAGGACAATTCCTCCAACCAATGCATTCAGGCAAGACAGTTCAGAACAAACTGAAGAAAATGCCCAAACAATACTTATTTTAAAGTATTTTAAAGAATCAGACATGGATTGATAATATAATTACTCATCCAGATGAAGCAATCTACTCACTCAGGATGTACGTTTGGGGAGCTCAAGATGACACAAGAAATCCCAACTCTCACCCACACCCCAAACTTCAGAAAGCAGAGGAAATACAGGTTGTGCTGCTATTTGAATCAGATAATATGACCTGAGTAATACAGCATTCATGGCATACTCAAAATCTGTATGGAAGAAGTGACAGGGTTATTTCCAGTGAAGAAAACTATTCAAGTTGTTGCACTTTTTGTTGGGCTCATTTTCTATGAATATTATTTGGATGGATCCAAAACATTATCAGAGAACATGATTTTCCTATACTGTAGTCAGAGGTGATATTCAGGCAGTTCTTATCGGTTCAGGTGAACTGGTAGAGGCGGCTGCTGGAGGCTCCGCCCACCCGCCCTGACGTAATGCGCAAGCTGTAATGCAAACCAGTAGCGAAGGTAAGTAACCCCCCCCCCTGTTTTTCTTTCCATTGAACCTTCCTACATTCTAATCTCTTTAGAAATTATGCTCAAATTATCTTTTAAAATTTTATGGGGGGGGGGGACAAAAAGAGTAGCCAAACAGGAATAATATATAATAGTCTGATATAATGAGTAAGACTAATTGGGGCACAAAAAGAAAGTGAAAGGCAGATGAATCCAAGTGGGATTAATTATATCAGGTTTTCGTTTTGCTCTGCTGATTGACAGAAGGCTGGAGTTCCTTGCATTCTTCTCTGCAGAAACTGTTAAAATTATCAGAGAGTGAAACATCTGGGTCTTCTGTCTGGTGATTCTCCCGAATTCAGCACCATTCTTGTGTCACTATTCATTCTTATCATACCCATTCAACAGCTTGATGTTTAAAAAAAGCTGTCTGCTGTCAAACAGTTTGCACTATTTTAATATGCTGCTGCTGCTGTTGCATAGTTTCTTTAAAAATCAGGGTAATCAATATGAAAAGGTTTATACAAGTATTTGGCTTTTGAATAAATTATCTGTACTTGTCTAATAAAAAAGCAAAGAAGATTCTTGGCAACATCAATGATGTTGTCTACCCTAAGAGACTGTTTCATTCATAGCATCTATGATGACACCATATAATTTCTCCTCTTGTTTCCCCTCTGTTTCTTCTTGCAAAACACTGAAGAGGGATCAATGGAATACCTGTGTGATGTCCTTTGGGTGACAGCACTAGGAATCACCTATCTGAAGCTTCATGATTTTAATATGTTAACTAGAACGAAAGGTACATAATAGCAATAGCACTTTCACTTATATACCACATCAGAGTGCTTTACAGTCCTCTCTAAGATATTTACAGAGTCAGCATATTGCCCCCAACAATCTGGGTCATCATTTTACCCACCTCGGAAGGATGGAAGCCAATCTTGAGCCTAGAGAGATTTGAACTACAAACTGCAGGCAGCTGGCAGTAGTATCCTGCAGTACTGCATTCTAACCACTGCACCATCATGGCTCATAACCTGAAATCCTAAAGTTACATGCATATTCCCAAAGCCATAGGCTCAGTGTTTACTGCCCCTCCAAACTTAAGCAGTAATAATAAGAACCAAATTTAATTTTATGCAAATTAGTCCCACCCATTGCATTCTGTTTACCCTGCTTGGTTATTTAAGTATGGCTTTGTTGTACCAACAACTCCTCTCAGGCTGGAAAGGATTATGCAAACCTGCATCAGATAATCTCATCTTCTGTAATGAACCTGAGGTTCTTACTATTATTACTCTAATTTAATTCGATATATAAAAGGTATCAAAATCCCCGATCCAGTGTACTGGTTTAATTCAGTTCAAAAGGAAGCTTGAATAGTTTCATAGAGAAAGTGAGAAAGTGGCTTGACACTCAAGTCCTTGAGGTCTACTTTCTGTGCCCCATTTTGACCCACCCAACTCCCATAAGATAAAGGTAGCATGGAAGGTCAAAGAGACCCTTTCTGAATGGGTGTACCTACATTTGTATTAGTCCCCCCTCCCAATTCTAACTGATCCAATTCTACTTAGTTTTCAACAACTTACAGAAAACAATTGCTTGGAGAACCCTAGAAAAATATGCTGGTGCCATTAGACTGAACAATGCATGGTATTGCTTCTTTTTTACCTTTTACAATTTCTTTGTATTTTTTTTATTGCAACACAGTTAAATTCAGTAAATAAATATACATTTTAAAGATTTTCTCAAAGCCCCTCTCCCTTATACACAGGCACACCTGTACCTTTTTCCAGCATTTAATGGGGCAATAGAATCGAAAAATACCTGATTCATCCTAAAGTGGATTTTGACATCTCATAATTCAAAATGTTCTTATTTTATATAGATTTAGAACAGAAAAAAGTGCTGCTCTTTTGATTTAGTAGGGAGTGTGAAGATACAACATACAACTTTTCCTTAGCTTGTTGATTAATTAGGAAGTCAATCTTTTTTTTCTTTCTCAGACAGTTCATATTCATGGAAAACAAGAATGTTATAATTTTTTAGCATTTTGGAATACTTTCACATTTCTAGTTCAATTGCAAGTACTAATGTTCCAGAAATCCAGATTTCCAAGCCCTTAAACTATGGCCAATTCTGCTAACTTTCTGTGCTCCAATGCCTTCTCTCCATTATAAAACAAAATACAAAAACCTGGAAAGAATTTCTTAAGAAGATGTAGTTTAGGAAGGAAGACATTGACCTAACTTTTTAATCACCATAAAAAGGCTACAATGAATTATTCAAATAGTGTTTTGTTATGCAGATAGGAGCATAAAGCATTCCATCAGGAGAATACTGACAGCTTTATTGGCAGAACCTAATCAGCAGGATAAAGGGTATCGGACAGGATAAGCCCCTTTCACTTTCAATGTGCTAACAAACTAATGGTGGGGGGGGGACAAAACCACCATACTTTTCAAACAAATCACTTGGGAAGGAATGGGGACAAAATTTATGAGTTAAACATCATTAAATACAGAGTTTTACACTGAAGAGGAAACAAGTAAGCGTTTTAAAGGACATAGATCTTCCTCAACAAAGATGGAAGGAAAATATTGGCTATGACCCAGCTAGGAAAAGACTTATAAAAGTACTATCTGAAAGGGGTTTGTTGCAGCCATGTGGCAAGAAGGTGACAAATCAGCAGCTGCTTTTCAATGACCCGAGAATCTCTTGAAATAGCTTTTAAACTTTTTTTTAAGGATATAGTGCAGGGAGCAATTAGAGAGGCTTGTAAAGTCAAGTACATTAAAAGCTGTACTTGGTTTTAATTTGATAGACAAGCCTGTGCAGTTTATATAGGCCAACATCCATGTGTTTTACTTCTCAGATCAACTGTTCCTAATTAAGCCCTTCAGATACCACCATTTGGGGTCCAAGCATGGATTCTATACACGCTCTCAAGTGTTGAAAGGCAGCTGCCATTATCTTACATAATAGCATGGCTTAAATTGGTATGCAGTAAAACTTTAGGTAATACATCCTTTGTGCAGACTTAAATAGAAACCCCAAATTTCTGCTGCCTTTGGAATTCTTGAGTCTAAGGATTTATGGCATGCACTGGCTTCAATCTGCCACATTTTAACCATTGCTACACATCTGGTCATAAAAGGGGCTAAAAGGTACAGCGAGACAGGATACTTTTTCCTTCCTCCTTAGAACACATCAAACATTCTTACAATGACAGATGTTTGTGTGGCCTTCTAGCTTTCATTCAGTGATGCTTACCACAATGCACTGCCACTGAATTCTTTAAATCTCTGCCTGCCTTCTCAGCAGCAACTTCAGTTCATGAAAACTACAAACTTGGATTAGACATTACACACATATGCATATCCAGCAGTTGAGTTAAATAAGCAAGAAGGCACTTTTTATCAGCTAAACTATATTTTTAAGGGGCTGGCAGGCAAAAAGGATTAAGAACTGAAACTTAATATAGGCAAGCCAATTTTATCCATTATAGAAGAGTTATGTTAACTCAAGAGCAAAAAAAAAAGGGGGGGGAGTCTAAAAGCATCTTTTCAGACTAACACATTTTTATTAAAAGGCACAAGCCTTGTGAACCACAAGCTCACTTCATTACATGCTATTCTATTCAGGTTTCTTTGAAATAAATTCTATTTAGTTCAAATTTTGCTTTAAAGCACAGGGCTGCTAGCTGTAAAACTAGATTACATTGCTCTTTTTTTTAAAAAAAACTTTCTGGGAGAGAAATATTTAAATTTAATTTAGCCAATCCTTCTATCATAAATTAAAACACAGACTTCTTTCCACCAAGCCTAAATCTAAGGCATCAGAGTGATTGGGGAAAGGTTAATTTTTAAACTAACATTTATTTAATCCTCATTTGGAAAATAAAACAAAGTCCTAATGATTTGTTTAGACTGCATGGTAATTCTTTGTTCCATGCAAATTTAACAAGACAATGCTAAATTTTAACCCAACCATATGTTCATTTATAACAGATCTTTGGTCCCTCAAATTTATCCCTGGGATTAAAACCACAATATTAAAAACCAGAGCTGAGAAATCCTCAAAGCCACCACATTTTTCCTTCCTATAATAACTCTCCAACTTGCTCTGCAAGAACCGCTTTTCCTAACGGTAAAAGGCCATCTTTCAAACACCGCGTCTCGTTTGAAAGAAAACAAAATGTGTAAATTATCCATTAGAACTAAGTATGTATTTACATGGAGAGGAAGGGGGTTTGTTTTGTAAGTTTCTTAACAGGCTTCTTTTTTTTTAAAAAAAAAAAAGGCTTTAAACAGCAGAACGCCTGTCAAGAAGGGAGCAAAACCAGATCCAAGGGTTAGCACGAAGAGAGTTAAATCGAAAAAGTTTGTTTGAAGCACTCTCCTCCCGGTACCAAAAGAGGGGACAAGAGGGTGGGCGGCGGGGTTACACTCACCCGGGGGCCCGTAGTTCTGTGGAGGTGGACTTGCGAGAGAAGCAGCAGCAGCAGCAACAACAACGAAAGCAAGCGAGCGGGCACCAAGCCTCCAAACCTGGCGGGCATGGTCCCTCGGGGAGCAGGAAGGAATACCGCAGCCTCAAGACAATCCGCTGCGGATAAGGCAGCGGATCGAGGTGTTAATTCTGAGGGGCTTCGACTTGCCTCTGCCTCCCTTTCAAAATAATAATTTAAAAAAAGGCTCTCCGGAGAAACCCGAGCGTCAGCGACTTTATCCCCCTGCCACCCACTCTGTGCGCAGATGAGAGCAGCGAGGGAGATCTACCCCTCCGGACGCAACAGGTTAAACGCTTCAGCCTGAGCCATTGGGAGGCAGGGTTCCCATTATAAACCCCACTGCCGGGGCAGGGCGGGGCCAATTTAAGCCAAACCCGGGTGACTGACAGGCCGAGGGAACTTTCCCAGCCTCTCCGTTTTTTTCTTTTTTTTTTACCTCCGCCACAATCCGAGACAACGGAGGGCTCGGTCCTTTTCTCTCCTCGCTGCCGGCGCTTCCGATGGTGCACCTCATAAAGAGGTGACCTTCCAAGAAAGCCTCAGGAACGTGTTTTTTGTTCTGGCAGCGCCTTTTTTTTGTTTGTTTCTTTTCAGTTTTCTTCTAAACCCCAGAGTAACTCACTTCATTTTCTGCTTTTTCATGACAGGCTGAGCTGCAGACTAATCATACATGGGCTGATTTTCCTTGGCTAAAGTAAGACTGCTGGAAGCCACCTTCTCAACAAATACAAATCGTAACTGGTCGATCGAAATCTAGGCTACTGGTTGCCCCCCCCCCCTCCTTCTTGCAGCAGGGATGGGCAATCAGGAGCCTATTGCACAAATTTTAAAAGTTGTGTGAAAAAGTGTTCTCTGTTCTGCTCTGGAAGCATATTAGGAGAAAGAGAGAAGGAGGGGGAGGAGAGACAGGGAGTGGACCTGGTTGGCTCCTTGTTAATTACTGGCTTTAGCATTTCCCCACCAGTCACTGGTGATCTCTGACAGATACCCCTGAAGGAAATGTAACATTTGAGAAGCCTGCTTTGCATGCAAAAGTAGTACAGTACTAAAGAGAAAGCAAATCAATACACACTTAGTTGGTGGGATGCAGGGAACATCCCTAGTGTAGAGAGTAGAAAAATCTAGCTTGCATTGAATACAGTGAGTCTGCTGGCAGTAAAACTGGGCTTCCGACGTTCTTGTGACATGCTGGGGGGAAATGGTCACACTTTATAGGTACTGTCCTTATTTGTTGTGAAAGCTGCATCTGGCCCTGGTATGAGTAAGGCTGATAGCCAAGTCTAGATCGTCTCTATTTTACTTTTGTGAAAGCCTCCATTGGTCAAAGACATGAAGAGTAACAAAGGTCATAATTACCAGGCTACATGAAAGTCCCCAAGCTGGAAAATAATAGGAGGGAATGGTAAAAGACATGAATTGATAAATAAAATAGAAGAAAATAAGTATATTATGTGGGACTGTATCAGTGGTGGGATTCACTTACCTTCGCTACTGGTTCGCAAATGTGAACGCACTTGCATGCGCAGAAGGTCGCGTACTACGTCGGGGCGGGGGGGTGGAGCTTCCAGTAGCTGCCGCTACCGGTTTGCCCGAACCGGTAAGAACTGATAGAATACAACCACTGGACTGAATGTGGAACAGATCATTATTTTGGTAGTGACAAGAGTGTATCTTGAGAGGGGGATGAGTATAAAAAAGGAATGAAGTGAAATATCTAGAATTAAAGTAGGATGACTGTAGGAAGTGACTGCCTTTCTATCCCCTGCAAAGAGGCCAGGAAGACAAGAATTGCAATAGTAATAGATTGGGGGGGGGGGGGTGTTTATTTATTTATTTAATCCCATGTAAGTGCCACAACAGTTCAAACCAGCTCTTGGCAGCTCACAATATAATAAACAATAACATCACAATTCAAAGAATGGGATCTGGTTGCTCAATTCCAACTAGGAGGGTGCCATTTGCCTTAAGCCAAGATCAGGGAGAATAGCCTTATGGAACATCAACAGAGTAGGACCCACACTATGATAGGAAAGGAATGCTTCCTGGGTCACCGATAGATGGCACTGTTTAATTGAAGGAATTCAAAGTATGCCGACTCTGCTGGCATGTACAAGAAAAATTACAGTTAACAAAACGTTTTGCTAAAAGGTATAACTTGGGGAGGGGGATACAGAGGTGGTTCCTACCAGTTCGCACCTATTCGGTAGAACCGGTTCGTCAAATCTACCCAACCGGTTAGAAGAGGTTCCACCAGTGGACCTGGAAAGCAGGCCACACCTACAGAAGAGGTTCCAATTTTTTTTGAAACCCACCACTGGTCCTTGGATATGATTATTCTACACTATCATGCTCATATTTATAAAACTCAGTGCCTCTGTGAAAGGTAAGGATGACTACTGCGTTTGTGGTGCAATCAGAACATTGCGTGTGTTGAAGTTGTTTTAACGCAAACCAAAGATGCCTTTTAAAAAACAAGTTTACATCATATTCTTATGCATGCCAGTGCTGTGTGTGAGGTAATTTAAGGTAGTTCTCACAAGTGTCGTCGGCATCTTCATATCCGGTCACATGGGCAGCAAGCCACTCCCATCCAGTCACATGGGTGGCAAGCCACTCCCACAAAAGAGGCCACATCCACAGAGTAGGTTTGAACAATTTTTGAAACCCACCACTGGGGGGATAGTATAGCAGCATATCTTGCTTGCATATTCTATTGATTTCAAATTAAATTATCATAAAACTCATCTACCTCCTTTCCTGCATCAGTGGTTAGAGCATAAACTTTGGTGGTTATCTTATTAAAAGGTTAATATGAAGTCTAATTGATATTATTTAGTCACTGATTGCATTGTAAGAAGCCCTGTTCTTGCTGAACCCTTCCTGACTATGAAAGCCCCACCATTCTTCTTTGGTGGTTTGGTGTGTGTGTGTATGTGTGTGTGCTTGTGTTTGTGTGTATTCTCAGTAGCAAACACTGCTATTATCTGATTGAAAGTGTCCATCTCAAATTTTCCAAGGCTAGGATGTTAATGTGTAGTCAATTGATTTCATCTCTCTCTGTGCTGAGTTTTCTCAGGCTTGTTATGTTCCATCTTCCCATTGCAATTCTATGTTTTATTTTTTCTAGTGGCAACATTAGCATCATTAGACATCCTGCAATCTTTAATATAGCCAAGTCATAATTAACATTAGTACGCCAATAAATCCTCCATTCTTCCTCAATAGCATATTGAATGCCATCCAACTTGACGGGCTACTATCCAGCAGTATATCATCAATCATCTTATATCGCCTATCCATATGGATTCCTTGGTAAAATACAGGAATAATTTACCATTGCTGCCTCTTTCATGAGCTTATCGATCAGAAAGGTCGGCAGTTCAGTGGTTTGAATCCCTAGTGCCACATAACAGAGTAAGCTCCCATTACTTGTCCCAGCTTCTGCCAACCTAGTAGTTCAAAATGTCAGTAGAAAAATAGGAACCACCTTTGGTGGGAAGGTAACAGCATTCCATGCGCCTTCGGTGTTTAGTCATGCTGGCCACATGAACCACAGACACGTCTTCAGACAGCACCGGCCCTTTGGCTTTGTAACAGAGATGAGCACCGCCCCCTAGAGTCAGGAATGACTAGCACATATGTGTGAGGGGAACCTTTACCTCTTGCACAGTATGAAGTGAGGCCTTTGCCACTGTCACTAAAATGATATTTTCTCTCCAGCATCTTTCTATATATTATTGCTTCCCAATATCGATTCCTGCTTGCTTTTGCTGAGCAGCTGTGATGACTTTCATACTTTTGATAACTTGTTGGGATTATGTACTTCTGCCATACACTCTTGGCATTCTTCTTTTATTCCTCTCACAAACATCCACAATACCACAATGAGGCAACTCAGTAGGACTTGAGGAGTGTAACTATAGGACAACTGTTATTGAATTGGAAAATTGTCCTCAATTAGAAAGCTAGTCAATATTTTGATATGCTATACTTCTCATGTTATTGTGTTTTGAAACCCAGAGATTTGGAGTCAGGCCAGTCATCTTGCATACTTAGTCTCCAAATGGTGATCAAATGCTGGAAAACATACAGGTTGATGTACATTCCTCTTGAAGCAGACGCATTACACAATTCTTGTTTCTGACATGAGCTCAACAATCACTTTCAATATTGGATTGTGCGTAATAGCATGAGAGCACCAGGGGTATCTTCAAGACCAAGAAGATTCCATGCATCAAGTAGGTCTCCAAGTGTTCATGGTGTTATAAGACAACATCTTTCTATTCTAATAGTGGAGATACACAACTCAGGATTTACGTGGAGCTATCCAAGGTTCTGTTTCCTTTGCTTTTGCCTTATTTCTCTTCCTGAAGGACTCCTTATGATCTTTCCTGACTTCCTCTTTGAACCTTCAGTAGCCATAAAAACATAGGATTCCCAACATTCAATCTCAACTCCTGGTGACTACATGGACATGTGTTTTATTAGCAACAATATACAAGTGGTTTGTCTTTTAGGATGCTTTCCAACATTTTTGTCTACCTTACAGTTTGGGAATTTTGGTGGGCTCCCATCCAAGTACTGACAAAGTCCAACTCTCGTTAGCTGCTGAGCCCATGGAGGTTGACCAGATACTGTCACATGCTCAGAACTCCTAGTAGTTGTAGAACATACCACTAAGAATAGCACACTCTCTTTTCATACTTTACTTAAAGAATGAATGAATAGTTTGAGAATTTGTATTGGTTGACATTATAGATTGAACTGAAGTGACCTAATTATGATAGATAGATAGATAGATAGATAGATAGATAGATAGATAGATAGATAGATAGATAGATAGATAGATGGATGGATGGATGGATGGATGGATGGATGGATGGATTCCTGAATATATGGTTTTGACTCCCTGATGCACCCTGTGTTTGTAGGTGTTGGAATAATTATAGGAAAGAATGTAAATTCTAGAAAAGTGGTTGCTAGGTATGAATTATTTAAAAACAGAATGGGCTCATCCTTCAAAAAATATTAATTTACAAAACTGGATCAAATAAAACTAAGAAATACAAATATAAATAAATAAAAGTATAAGACTGATTAATCCGTATACACCATGGCGGCAGCAGGGTAAGAATATGTATACAGTAAATGCAATAGAGATTTTACATTTTAAGGAAAAAAGCTAATTCCTGAAACTAATCCCATGGCATAACACTCAACCCATTTTGCAACCAAAGTAAGACTTGGATGAAGTTTGCTCCAGAGTTTCCATAAAAACAGATCTTTGAATCAAATATTGTAGTTGAAACTAGTGTGAACAAAGAGTGAAAAAAATCTTTATAGCATAAGAATATCTTTACAACTTTTAAAATGAATACACAAGCTTTTTAAAAACACTAAAACTAATCACACACTTAGCTTTATAGTGAATTTTAAAATATTTCAGTAAATGTATCAATTTCCCTTGCCACTAACATAATGCCAAGTAAAACTACTACTCATCAAGTAAATTTTTATAATCAGCTTTGTGCAGTATCGCCCTGTGGTATATATTAACCTTTATCTTTTGGTTGATAGAGATCATCCTAAAAAATGTAATAGAATACTTGTGCTTGCACAGGGGTATTATCAAAGGAATTGATGTGCTGCATTCCTTTCCTTGAACCCTTCATTTACAAAATTATTTCCAAAAGCTAGGGGTGGCCCATTTGGAAATTAGAAGACCTATGAGGAAGCAGGATAAAGTTGCACTGAAGAAAAGGAGAGCGAAAGAACCTACAACCTTTCCTTCTACTTACTCCAGTATCAACAAATATGTAACCAATTAATATAATCACAGACTAATTATGGCATGTAGAGAAATAGAGTTTCAAGGATTTCAAGAAGGCTGCCCAAAATAGAAGGACTTCCCCACTCCACTCTGCAGAGGCTCACAGGTTGCATCTGTGTTCTTATAATTGGAGAGAGATGACCACTTGTTTTGCAGGTGTGGTCTTACATAGGGAAGTCAGGCAGGAATAGTTGAAAAGAAGAGAACAAAAAGGGTCATTCTCAAACTGTGACCAGTTCTATGGATTGCTTTGCAGTTATTTCCCAGCAAAATAACACTTCCTAACAAAAGGTGTAAAGCAAGCAGTGGCTTACAGCACAAACATGAAATTAAACTGGATGGAAAATAGGCCCACTTACTAAAATGGCACTGAATTCAAGAAAGTGTGCATTAAACCCAAAACAAAGTCTTCTATAGTCCCTCAATTAAAAGCCCCCAATATATTTGAATAGAGTAGCCACATCACAAAGCTGAACAAAACCTCCCTGGACCTCTTCAAAGTCTAACAGATTTCTTCTGATGCTCTGTCCTTTTTTTTAGAAAAAAAGACTTTCTCCTTTCATTGTCACTTTCCACGCTTGCCATTCCTCCTCCCTCCGAGTGATTAATATCTACAAACTCCTGACCTCCTGAATGGTTTCCCAGTGCCAACACTAATCACATTTTAAGGAGCAGGTCAGCGGTGAAGGAACTAAAATTCATGTGAAAAAGTCTCAAGGATGGCCTTGGTGGCTCACACCTGCACTTCCTATTCATTGGCACTGTTTACATATTGTCACCCACAATTAATTCTTTCCCTGGACACTTGGCTGATTGCTCTCCCTTTGCACAGGGACCCCTTCTGAGCCGTTGTGGCTGTTCAATTGAGCATGGGTCACCATGATTGAATTAAGTTTTGTGGCAGCCCCTTTTCTCCTTTTCTCTCTCTCCCTTCACTAAGGATGCCTATTGGAAAGTGATGGGCACTGAAGACCAAAGGTAATTATAGGCAGGACATGTGTGAGGTTTGTATTATGAAGTGTGAACCAGGACCACAAGGGGAGGAGGGGGCAATATATTTCTTGAACTACAGCCTCTTAATTTAAATTGGAGGAGTCGAAGAAGAAAGTAACAGAACAAGATCTGATAAAGAAAAACTGCATAAAACATAGAGCAGCAGGCATATGTATATGCTGGTTGGACGTTTTCTCCTTACGGTGACCGGAAATTTTATATATTGGATACTTTTATTTCATGCTGCTGAGTCCAAAGGTTTGAAGAATTGCTAAACCTTTAAGTGCTTTAAAGGTTAAAGCACTTAATTACTTAATTAATTCAAGGAAGGATTGTATTGTATTGTATTATACATTACATTACATTACACTGATTTATTATACTATATTATGTGAATACTCATGAAGAAAGAAGAAACATAAATAATATTAAGGTGAACTGATTGTAAATCAGTGTAAAACACTTAAGTTGGTTAAAAGTTACTCTGGGAGTAACCTACTTTCTCTCCAAGCCTCATAGATGGCTAAAATAATTGATCATGAATTTCTGTGCATATGTTCTGGATAATTTTCAGATCAGCCTTAATATACTTGTTACTGACACTTTTAAACTATTCCACTTCAAAAACGTATTTGTTTGTTTGTTTGTCAAATTTATTGGTGCCCATCTTACTACTAACATTCTCGTATCAGTTTGTTTGTAACCTCCAATTACACTCCAATGGGTGAAAAAATGCATGATAGGGCAACAATTATTGAACTAAGGTACCTTAAATAGGGTAACGTACAGAATGCCACAATGCATTACTCCTGTAAGAATGAAAATTGTAGTCACTTCAGCACTGCCAGTTGCAAGTTCTTCAGATAAGTCTCCCTCATCTGTGAAGCTTCCCCAGCCCCTCTACTCTTGTGCCATCTTGGCCATTTATGCAATCCCATATACCCTTCCCAAACTGTGCCAGGCAAGTACTGGCAAATCAGCCAGACATTGGAGTAATAGACAAGGACCATGATACAGCAGATGGTGATAGATGTAGCAGTGCTGATTGGCAACAACTTCAGGAAGAAGGAATAATATGAGGAACCGGAAAAGTGCCAGGAACTGAAGGAGAAATTAAAGAGCTTGCCGAAAGTAAAGGCCAAAAATGGTCCCAGTGGTGATAGGAGCACTCAAGGCTGTGACTCCTAAACTGGGAGTGTGGCTCCAACAGATCCACATTAAAGCTTTCTGTCCAGAAGAGTGCAGTGCTTAGCAACAATTAAGATACTATTGCACAGTAGAGGATCTGAGCTTGAGAAGACCCAATCTCACTTAGGGGTGAGGAGGGATTTTTTATAAAAGAGATATATGTCATAATTACCTAAACTTATATTCCAAGAAATAATTAAACATATTAGTTTAACTTTGACACACTGTTAAATGTTTTTGAACATTCATATTCTTTTGAATTACACACCTTTTACATGGAAATTGTTGTTGCTTTGCTTACATCTTTCTTTTTTTTCTGTTGAAATAACTAGAGGCAAACAGAATGGTTCTGTTGCAAAAATAGACTAATGATAACCTAATTATTTCTGGGCCCAGAGCTTGGCATTTTTCAAGCAGTCCCTATAAAGGAGAATATTTTTTAAGCAGTGCCTATCACCAGACAAGCAGCATTGGGATCACTGCCTTATTTTCATGTTCAAGGAGTGCCTGCCCTGTGTACCATCAGTGGCAGCCATGTCACCAGAAAGCATGTTTTACTTGGCTAGGCTCCCAGTTCAAGTAATCCTGCTGGCATAAATGGCATGGAATCCAAATATAGAGTAGCTGTTGAATCACCAAAAGCAGCTTGAACAGCAAAGGAGGTTTTTCCACATCTTATATTTTTTTTTCTTTTCTTTTCTTTTCTTTTTTCTTTCTTTCTTTCTCTTTCTTTCTTTCTTTTCTTTCCCTTTCTTTCTTTTTCTATTTTTCTCTTTCTTTCTCTTTCTTTCTCTCTCTCTTTCCTTTTTCCTTTCTTTCTCTTTCTTTCTTTTTTTGGGAAAAGGAAGTGTGACTTTAGGTGCACAATGAAAAGGATGATGAAAAGCACTTAGTAACTGGTATCACATAAGCACTGATTGGCTTATTTTTCTTATGTTCAGGGATTGGTTAGAAAATGGAAGTGCTGATTGGCTCTTGATTTTCTGGGGGCTATAGAGACTCAGAAGCATATGAACATATGCTCACGGCACTGCGAGTTTCATACACGTCTCACATCAATCGATCCTGACATTAATTAGAATTTGATTGCTTGGGAGACAAAAAAATTGGGTTATCTGGAAGGATTTGGTGCTAGATTATATACGGAATTGTGTTTAGAATCATGCAGAACACTTATGTAAACTCAGATATCTGAATTGCAGGAACAGACCTCCCCCAGTTTTAAATGTCCAAAGCTCCTGCTGTTCCCAGCTAGCATTCTAATAACCAGCATGATGGGAGTCATAAATCAATTGTTCTGCTGAACATCCCTTGAAAGAAAACTGACCAACTTTATGCAGCACCCAAAGAACTCTTATTGGTGGGCATCGTAAATACCTGTAACCAGTCTCAAAGCCAAAGAAATAAGACATAGGAATGTTGCAATTAATGTTAAAGTCAATCTCCTTCTGTAATTTTCAGCTGCCCAATTACGTACACATGTAAATCTGTTCATATACAAAATTATTTGTTTTTCTATGTCTGCAGAGTAGCCATGTTCCTCTAGTCTTAGTTTTGGCTGCTATAGTAGCTGAAAATGATTATACATTTTTGGCTCATTCCTCATTCAAAAAGTATATCAATCCTACCACCTGTAAATATTCTAGCCACTTTTTAAAAACTTTTTATTTTAGTGAGGACATTTCACATCCAGAAGGGTACATGCATTTACAAACCTGTAACTTCTGATACATAGTCCTTCACACAGTGTTTAATATGGTTGTAATCTGCCTACCTTTGGCAGTAGATACACCTTTATTTTATTCTGACCCCTTTCTTTCAAATAAAAAATAAAGCAGATCATGGTATTTTCAATGTCACTGATAGGAAGAAGACAGAAATTTTTATTTTACTTCGGGGAGCAGTTTGATGATAGGCCAATGTGGCACAGTGGTTAGAATGCAGTATTGCAGGCTAATTGTGCTGACTGCCAGCTGCCAGCAGTTTGGTAGTTTGAATCTCACCAGACTCAAGGTTGATTTGGCCTTCTGAGGTCGGTAAAATTAGGACCCAGATTGTTGGGGACAATATGCTGACTCTGTAAACCATTTAGAGAGGGATGTAAAGCACTGTGAAGTGATATATAAGTCTAAGTGCTATTGCTATTGCCATTGCTATTGAACCTTGAGTGGCAATTTGATAAGGGAATATGAGATGAACACCAAGGTGCCATATCGCTTATATATGTCCAAAAGGCAATACAGGTAGTTGAACAGTTAGTGACTGTTCAAAGTTACAACGCCATCAAGAAAAGTGATTTATGACCATTTTTCACACTTATAACCATTGCAGCATCCCCATAGTCATGTGATCAAAATTTAAACACTTGGCAACCAATATTATATTTTGGACAGTTGCAGTGTCCCAAGTTCACATGATCACTTCTTGGGGCCTTCTGACAAGCCAAGTCAATGGGAAAGCCAGATTCATTTAGCAACCGTGTTACTAAGTTAATAACTGCAATGATTCAGTTAACAACTTTGGAAGAAAGATTGCAAAATGGGGCAAAATTCATTTAACAATTGTCTTGCTTAGCAACAGAAAGTTTGGCCTCAATTGTGGTCGCAAGTTGAGAACTGCCTATATATAGCCCATAGGTGATAAACAAACTCCTTGAGTTTAACACTTTTAGTGTTGCAATTCTACATAAATATATTTGAAAAGTCACCTCACTGAATGCACTAGATGTACTTCAACCATTTCGGAATATCAAGTGATCGAGAACGTGTGAGATGAAGTTAATATTACATTTTGTGGGCTTCACAGGGTTTCTGGTTAGCCACTGAGGAAATTGAATGATGGACTGGATATGGCTTTGGTCTGATTCCAGGGCTCTTGAGGTCATAGAGTCTGCTGACCAAATACGGAGGATGGTACTCTCATATTGCTCTGATGATTTCATGTTCTTTGTGTTTTTCTAATGAACAATAATGGATGGAGTTCTGTGCAATAAGATCAACATTTATGGCATAAAAACAGCCCTAGGAATGAACAGCAACGAAATAATAAATCTATCAGTGTACCATAAAGTAATCCATAGTTTGTTTGTTTTTTTAAAGGAACTGGAAACTGAAATCAGGGAGAATCATACTTCTGTCACCACTGCTATTAAATAATCCCTATTGTCTAATAATACTGATTTAGGTCCAGAATATTTTCATATGTAGCCTTTCATATGTGTCCTAGTGTTTCAGCATCATGATTTTCCAGATTGATAAGCTTTGGTCTGCACAAGGAAGATACAAACATCTAGTTGTCATACAGGAGTGTGTGTGTGTGAGGGGGGAAATGCTTCTGGATGGGACTACAAACAGCCATTGAGGATTTCTGTTATCTCTGATACCCTAGAGGTCTGAAATCTAAAAGTGTTTATAACAGTTCTGCTCACAAGTTCTTCAGTTTTCGTTGCATTTGGTGTTTTTGCTCTTTCAGATATGTTTTAGTCCCCTCATCTGCCTGGAATCACTTTCTAGTTCTTCAGATAAGATTGTCAAACCATATAGATGAAGCCATGCACATTTTATGGCTTTGAAAATAACCTTCCTTTTTCCTTATAGAAATATATTATGATTTGATTAACAGACATCTGTACTGGATGCAAGGCTCCTTTCCCACCTGCCCCTATCCTGCAAAAAAAGGTTAATAGAGATTTTAGACAAGTGATGTGGATATTACTGATCTGTATACTCTCCTGAATATACAGGATATTATATGTGTGTGTGTGTATGTTTCTGTGTGTGTGTGTGTGTGTGTGTGTGTGTATCAAATGTAGTAGGAATGCTTTAAGGTATGTTTTTAAGATTTAAACATTTTATTAGATTATAGAATACAATACAAAAATACAAAAGCAAATGGTAAGACACTGTGGGGAGGAAAAGGGGAAAGACAAGTGCGGGGGGGGGAGAAAAAAGTGTTGACTTCCAACTCTCTCTGTTGCAGTAGAATAAAGCATTAACATCAAACCTCAACCTTTAAAAAACTTTTTTCAGGTGTTTTTGTAATGTGCAAAAAAGAAATATATGGATTACAGCAGGGGTGTCAAACTCAATGCCCATGGACTGGATCCGGCCCATGGGGTGCTTAGATCTGGCCCACAGGGCTGCCCTGGTAACAGTGAAAGACCCACCCACGGTGCCTCTGCCAGCAAAAATAGAGCTCTGGAGGGCCATGTGTGGCCTTCCTGAGCTCCATTTTGGGCTGCAATGGCTTCCTGCAATCCTCTGCCAGTGAAAATGGAGCTCAGGAAGGCCGTGTGTGGTCTTCACAAGCCCGTTTTCACTGGCAGAGTGCTCGGGCCATTGCAGGCACCCCCGACACGTAGCGCTGATCACCCCCCCACCCCTCCTGAGATCAAACACAACACTGATGTGGCCTTCAATGAAATTAAGTTTGACACCCATGGATCAGAGGAACTCACAAATCTCAACAGGTACTGTTTGGTATAAGATCCAGTTTCTATTAACCTTTGCCTTTTTTAGAGGACATGGCTGTTAAATTTTACATGGGATGCATCCATAGCTAGCAGTTTAAGTCTTTTGGGGATAACAGAACTGCCATATTTCACATCCCACAAGGCAATATAATCATTGCGGTGCCTGTTAGAAACCAGAACCAGAACAAATAATGTGAGCTTTACTGAGGATTATCTCTTTCCATTACTGAAACCTGAGATATTGATCCAAAGAACAACACAACTGAGATGCGAAGAGCAACTTTCCCCCACACAGGAATCTCCAAAGCGGCCAGACTGAACAAAGCTGTGTACAAGTTGATTCCTATATATTCCTGCCCAGTTTGCAGGCATAGACCATAGAATAATAGAGATTAGAAAGGATCTTGGAGGCATTTTTCTAATCTGTTTGCAAGTATATGTTCTCCATAATGCCACTCTGAAGGCTCTAACTGGTTAAAATACTTTTTATCCTTGTAGTGGACAGAATATGCTTTCCCCAATTTGTACTAATCTTGTTAGTTCTGTTTACAATAACATTTCCCCAAAGACTCCTTTGAACAAATAATGACTTCCTTTGTCACCCCTTGCTGTCAGAATGAACAGATGGGTATACAACAATAAACTCTTTTTGTTTCTAATGATGGTGGCCTTCAAGTGTAATTAAAACAAGTCAATTTTCCCCCAAGTGACAGCCACTCTGGAGAATGGAAGGCCTAGGTTGAATTTTCCCCAAATGCCTGTACAGTTTCTATTCCAAGGCAGCATATCTCTCTTTCAATCTCTCTTGAATTCAGTTTACTGCCAAGTTTTATAACCTAAAGCCTAGGGCCAATTGTAACTCATGAAAACCCTCTCTAAAAATTACCATTAGTTGTTGTTTTTAATGTGACAACAGAGAAAAATTAGTATACACTTGATTGGAGCGTATTCAAATGGACTGCACTTAATTTTAATTCAATTTAAAAGTAAGCTATACCCTGTTTACTTTGTCTCCTAACCACAGCGTCTTTTTGAAGCATAATTCCCTTTGACTAAAGTGCAAGCCTTATCCTGGAAAAGGTTGCACACACACACAAAAAACTTTTTGTCCATTCCTCCTTCCAGGTAGCCCCAGGAGGCTCACCTGTTCAGCTATCAATTGATATGAAAGTCATGCAAATGACAAAGCTTAATCACTGGTTTTACCTCAACAAACTCTGTCTCAGAGGTGAACTTGCTCTTTAAATCCACACATTGCATTAATGAATTGGTTGCTGAGTAAACCCCAATTGGCTGAGTTGGCGCAGCAGCCAGCTGTAAACTCTAATTTTCAAACTACAAGGATTGGAGCCATATAACCTACTAATTGAAAATCAAATGAATCACATTATGGCTTGGAGGCATGTCCGACTTCAGCAAGTGTCCTTGGGCATAATGGAAAAATAAAGTGTAAAAAAGCTACCATGGGCATCTGCTGAAATTACTCTTTTGTTACTATAAACTGAATTATAGATTCTGATGCAAAGCCAAGTGCTTTCGGCTTCAGATCCAACTGGGATCTTTCTTTCCCTTAACCATAAAGTTTAAGATGAGAGACTCGTGTCTTCTATCTGCTTCCCATGCCAGTGGGAATCACTGTTCTGCTTTTATCAAAAGTCTTAACGGCACCCGTTCTATACACAGTAATCATTAAAACCAACCTCTGCACCAGAAAACTGACTTCTTCTCTTCACCAGAGAATCATAGGTTAAAGTTTTGGCCCATTCAATAACTTCTGTTTGCAGCTACCATTTTCTTCATACTGGTAGAACTATCTCTGCTTTCTGAGCTTGCTTTGAATGTGATGTAACTATTTTAGGAAGTCTCGGCAGATAGCAGCACTCAGCCAATCTTGTCTAACCATAGTTGGGCCTGGCTGGCTGATACTGCTAGAGAACTCCTGGGCTGTATGATAGACTTGGAAGTTGAAAAAAATATATGGAATACAGAATAACAAAGTTGGAAGGGATCTTGGACATCTTCTAATACAACCCTCTGCTTAAGCAGGAAACCCTCTCATTTCAGTCAAAAAGCTGCCTAATCTCTTCTTAAAAACCTCAAGTGATGGAGCATCCACAACTTCTAGAGGCAAGCTCTTCCATTGATTGTTCTCATGGACAGGCTATTTCTCTTTAATTCTAGATAGGATATCTCTTTGATATGCTTCCATCTGTTAGTTCTTGTCCTGCCCTCGGGTGCTTTGGAGAATAGTCAATCCCCTCTTCTGGCAAATTCCTTCCATAGTGTTGCTGTGGTGATATATATAAGAAATGGGCAGGATTAGAACCCAGCTCAAGAGCAGCCTTATGTTAGCCATCTTCAAATTCTGGTCTCAGTAAATTTGCTCATTTCCCATGGCTTAAATATGTGTGGTCTCTCATCTTAGAATCACAACTCTGGGCTGCTCACAAAGATTATATAAACCAAGTAGCACTTAAAAAGATAAAAGCAAAACAATAACAAAGATTCTTGGTGCCACAACCTTGATGCAACCCACAGCACTGTGCTTCAGTTCCAATTTCACCCTATCCCAGGATTTGGGGTAAAAGCTGGCTTTCAAGGGGAAGGGTGCTCTAGGGGGCACCCTTCCTTCCAAGGAAATGATGGGGACATTTAAAGGAAAGAAATGTGCCCACTGTATTTCAATCAATCAATCAATCAACCAATCAGAATAGAACTGGAAGAGACCTTGGCCTTCTAGTCCAACCCCCTGCTTGAGCAGAGATCCTATACAATTTCAGGCAGGGGACTCACCAGTCTCTTCTTAAAAACCAACAGTGATGAAGCACCTACAGCTTCTGATGGAAAGCTGTTAATTGTCCTGACTGTTAGGAAGTTTCTCCTTAATTCCAGAGGTTGCTTCTCTCCTTGATTAGTTTCCATTCATTTGTTTCTTGTCTTGCCTTCTTTGTGCTCAAAGCATCTTTGGTGCTTTGGAAAATAAGTTGTGGCGGCCCTTCAAATACTGGAATACTGCTATCATGTCGCCCCAGTCCTTCTTTTCTCTAGACTAGCCAAAACCAAATCCTGCAACTGTTCTTCGTATGTTTTAGTCTCCAGGCTTTAATCATCTTAGTTCCTCTTCCCTGCACTTTTTCCAAAGTCTCAACATATTTTTGTTTAAAATATGTTTGTTTGTATTTTATTATTATTTTTTTATGTGGTAGGACAGGGAGAGGCAGTAGGCCATCCATAACCTGACCTCATGCCATGGAGGGCTTTAAAGGTGATCATCATCATCTTGAATTGACCTGGAACAAAAACAAGAGACAATGCAACTCACACAACAGAAATGCACTGAACATCTGGATCAGTTGTAACTTTTGGTTAGATTCAAGGACAATCCATGCAAAGCACATTGCAGTAGTGACCAAGGCATGAGTGACGATGAGATGTGTAACTTGGTATCATTAGCAAACTGAAGGCAATCCGGTTAGAAACAGCACATACTTTTAGTTAAAATAATCATTTTGGCAAATTATTTACACCCATTTAATTTAAATGAATAAAACTGCACATAAAGGAAAGATTTATGACATTAAGATACTTCCTTATATTGTTGATCCAGAGATAAGTTCTTTGAGAGAGGTGGGCAGTCTAGAAACATGAATTGAAAAATGAATGAATGAATGAATGAAAAATGAATGAATGTTTGGGTGGGATGCACTTTTTGAATCTTTCTTAATTCAGCAAGTCCCAAATGGGTGCCATATTGGAGATTTTGGAAGTCATAAGAACATATATATGTAGGGAGTTTGGTTGGAGAAGATTTTAAATGTGACATCATTGCCATTGTTCAAAATTATACTAGGCAAATGAATGAGTGGGATTGATCAAAATTGTTAAGAAGCTGGCTTATGTGATATCCAAGAGTGTGAGTTATGAAGCAGAAACTGCACAGTTCAAATGTCAATGCTACCATGAAACATTTTGTTGGTGGAAGGACAAAGAAGAATATCTAACTTCAAGTGCTTGAAAGCCAAGGGAAAAATTGTCCTGCACTGCCATCTGTTGGCTACTGAGTTCCAGCCCTTGAAGACTGTCATTCAGTTTAAATGAATCCGACGAAAACTAATCTGAGCCAATGGTTTTGATACAGGATTTGCAATGGATCCCCTCCTGTAAAACAAATTTGTGGAACAAATAGGTAGGATAATTTTCACACTTGGAAGACATAAGTATTGTCACAAAGATGTCACAGCAAATCACGAGGGGACAGCTGTCCCTTGTTCTGTCAATACATTTGTTTTTTCAGCTTTCAAAAGCATTCAAGTGGATTGAAATGAATAAAGAACTATATTGCTGAAAAACTCAGAATTTATTTCATTTAGTGTAGTCATGCACTGAGATTCTTTAAAGGAGATTTTTCCCTCTCTCTACTAAGTGACAAAATATCACTCAGGAAAAGCCTAAATAGATCAACCATGTATTTTCTCTTTTATCTTTTTGGGAGAAAACTGTAGGCAGCTGAAATTTGCATTACCCATACTTCTGAAGTCATTGAGGTTTACACCAAGGAGGCATCCTGACAATGTTTGTTGTCTGTGTGGACTAAAGCAAAACCTTCTTTGTATTGACCTTAATTCCTGGGACCTTCAAAGAGATGAACTACTTCAACAATATGGAAATAATTTGCTATATTTTGAATTTCCAACTCTAATCAATGACCATGAAAGTTTCTGATGTTTCCCCATTGAAGGACCAGTTAGGTCAATCCTGCTTAGTTTTCAGGACAAGATCAGCCAGGTGCTGTCACCTAGAAGACATGTATATACTGGGACAATTGAACATACCTGAGGGATTTCTGCAAATATTGCACAATTAAAGCTTTCTCTGGGTGTATATATCTTCTAAGCCAGGGGTGTCAAACCTGTGGTATCATATTGCCACATGACGTATCACAACTTTTTTCCTCTTCGCTAAAATGGGGGTGGGCATGGCCAGTGCATGACACATCCAGCCCCTCAGACTGCAGGTTTGACACCCCTGTTCTAACCAACCCAAAACCTTCTTTGGGTGAGCTTATACAGTGGTTGAAACTACAATCTAATGTGATTATCCTTTCATAAAGCTCCATTTCCACAGGCATTTGGGCTGGGAGTTTGGGTGAACACTGCTGATGTTTATTTGTGTGTTTGTGTTGTTGTTGTTGTTACTGTTGTTTTAGCCAGGGCATTATGGGTTATAATGCTGTTATAATAATTGTACAACTTCCAGAGTCACCACATTAAATAGACCACACAGCTTGGTCTAGTTTAAGACAAGCCCAGCCAGTTGTGACTTACTTGGAAAACATGGTTAAGGAAATAACACAGCATGATTGGTGATAACATAATCCCTGCCCCAGGGAATTTTCCCACTCTGAAACAACAGCTGCATTATTGTTGTTGTTTTTCTCTTTTCCTTGCCATCCTTTTTTTAGTGACTCCTGAGGGAAGTTGTCTCCAGCATGCAATCTCTCACCAAGCCAAAGTACAACTCCCACTAGCCCCTTATACCACGATTTAGCTCTCACAAGGCATCATAAATTTCTCTATAATCTTAAAATGGATAGGATAAAAGCTCTGCTCCTCCTTTTTAACCTATCTGATTGGAGGGGGGGGGAGAGAACTTGCACATGTAAAAGTTGTGGCTATGAGAACAAACTGGTAATTTCTGAAAAACAATTGTATGCCAAATGATTAGGCATTTAAATGCCACCCAGATGGGACCATTTCCAGCAAAGATGCTACCAGCAATCTTCCTTAAATCTGAAGGCCCAAAGGCACAACTCTGCTTTCCGTTTCTGAAGATGGTCTTCATCCCCAAGATGCTAGGTCTCTCTTATTCACTGTCCCATCTTTGAATCTTATACGCTATCATAGAGTATGAAAGAAGTCAAATAGCAATAATTTTTTTCCAGGTTATCTAGCCATTATAACAGGCTGTCTGATAAATTCCATCAGTGAAAACATCACACAGAACTAAACAGTGTTAGGCATGGCGCTGAGTCTAATTTCAGGAATGGAAAAAATAAATGGGTCTGCTGCTGGCTTTAACAGTAACCTGATGTGAAGCTTCTGACATAAGTAAAATAAGCATTTGCTCACATCTGTAGGACAAGTTCCTGATAAGAACACAGCTGTAGGGGCTGAGAACTGAGACATGGGTAGTTTACATTAACTTTGGTTTATTTTGACAACTCAAGTTGCTTAACAATTTGGAACCTGCTTTCTCTCATTTGAAACAATCTCTCTCTCTAGAGAGAGGGAGGGAGGGAGGGAATATATATATATATGTGTACATTCTACAGAGGAATTATTAATCTTTCATCTGCACCTCTATAACTGTCTGGTTTGGCACTGCAATCAAGCAAGAGAGACACAGACTTCAATGGGTAGTTAGAACTGCAGAAAAACCATTGCTACCAGCCTGCCTTCCATAGGAGCTGTATACTGTATACTGCACGAGCCAGAAAGAGCCCTGTGAAAATATTACAGACCCCATACATCCTGGATATAAACTGTTTCAATTTCTGTCAAGATGACTCTATAGGGCACTGCAAACCAGAACAACTAGATACAAGGACAGTTTTCCCCCATTCCATCATTCTGCTAAACAACTAATTCCCACAACACTGTCAAACAATTTAGTAAGGTTGTATTACTATTATTCTTCTCATCTTTCCTATTACCTATCTCCTTCTCTACTTATGACAGGGGTGGGTTCCTGCCAGTTCTAACCTCTTCTATAGAAGAAGTTCCACAAATCTACAGTGTCGTTTAGAACCGGTTCCAGCTCCCACCCCCCGCCCGTCCACACATCACCAAGATGAAGAGCGAGAGGAGGAATTCTGGGAGTTGAAGTCCACAAGTCTTAAAGCTGTCAAGTCTGAACACCCCTGGGTTTTTTTCTAAAGGGTTAAGGTCTTGTAACTTGACAGCTTTAAGACTTGGGTGCTTCAAATGCCAGACTTTCTGAGCCAACATTTTGGTTGCTAACCAAGAGCATTATTAAGTGTGTTTCACCAAATTTTACAAGTTGGCCATGCCCACCCAGTCACATGGCCAGAAAGCCACTCCCACAAAGCAGACCACACCTACAGAAGAGGTTCTAAAAAAATTTGAAGCCCACCACTGACTTATGACTATAACTTTGTTGCTTGTATCTTTACATTTTATATTGTTTATAGTTTCCTAGTACATTGATTGCTTATTTAGTATTCTATGACTGTGTTGTATCTTATGATACCTTATTAATGTATTTTTATGGTGACTATGATCATGATTTATCACTTATAGCTTTTATGTACAATGAGAACATATGTACTAAAGACAAATTCCTTGTGTGACCAATCACACTTGGCTAATAGAGAATTCTATTCTATTGTTGGAAGAAATATCTATCTGTTTCAGTTCTAAATGGAGAGAAAAACACTGGAAACATGGAGGCTGATTGGAAAGGTGGTTTATTGAAGGACAGGACAACAAGGGTTTGAGGTCCTGAGCAGCTGACCACATGGAGGAGGGAGAGAGAGGTAGTTATACACTCTCTTGGGCCTTGCCCTTGAGCTTCCTGTTCCTGTGCAATAAATGTGTTTTATTGGTTGTCAGACTCCCAGGGGTCTATGCGGGGGTCATAGCTAAGGTTGTCTTAGCAGGTTGAACTCTGCTGGGTGGTATAATGTCCCCAGGTGATTTTGCAATGCAGTAAGTCCTGCTGCTAGATGGGTAGAGGGCTAATCCTATTATTACAGGCTTAAGATACAGAAGGATCTTGACAAACTTGAACGTTGGGCACTATCTAATAAAATGAAATTCAATGGTGAAAAGAGTAAGGTTCTACATTTAGGCAAGAAAAACGAAATGCACAGGTACAGTATAGGTGGTACCTTGCTCAATAGTAGTAACTGTGAAAGGGATCTTGGAGTCCTAGTGGACAACCATTTAAATATGAGCCAGCTGTGTGCAGCAGCTGCCAAAAAAGCCAACAGGTTCTAGGCTACATAAACAGAGGGATAGAATCAAGATCACATGAAGTGTTAATACCACTTTATAATAAGGTGACCAGATTTTCAGATTGGTAAAGAGGGACACCATTGACAGGGGGGGGGGGGCCTTGATTAAAAATTTTATATTTTGTCAAACATGACCCCAGGACACTGAAACCATCATAAATACGAATCTGTTGCCAAACATCAAAATTTTGATCACGTGACCATGAAGATGCTGCAATGGTCGCTAAGTGTGAAAATGGTCGCTAAGTGTGAAATGGTCATCAGACACTTTTTTCAATGCCATTGTAACTTTGGTCACTAAATGAGCTGTTTGAAAGTTAAGGCTAGCTTGCATTATAATGCCTTATGCTAGCTTACATTTTCAAGAGAGAGAAGCTAAACTCATTGTTAGAATTGAAATAGAAATGAATAGAGTAGAGTAGAGTAAAATAGAATACAATAGTTTATTAGCCAAGTGTGATTGGACACACAAGGAATTTGTCTTTGGTGAATAAAGAAAAATAAAGAAAAATACATAAAGAAAAATAAGATAGTGGGATCCTTGCTCACCAAGCTTAGAAACCAGCGATCCCACGATCTGCCCCACACCTCCGCTTTCCTTAAGAAGAGGTGGGATGGGGGATCCTTGCTCACCAAGCTCAGAAAACAGCGGTCCCACGATCTGCCACACCTCCTCTTTCTCCCTCTCGTTCTCTTTTTGGGGGGGAAGGAGGAGAAAGGACAAAGAGGGAGAAATGGCTGCAGGGAGAGCGGCGCCCGAGAGAAGCGGCCAAAAAAAAAAAGAAGAAAAACCTTCCGATGGCTGAGCTTCTTGGCCCGGGACCGAGCCTCCTCCTCACCGTGCTGCCTGCAGAAAAACGGTGTTTGTCAGTGCACGCACGCGCAGGAGGGGAGAGAGCCAAGCAGAGAGAGGAACAGCTTGCCTTGAGAAATTGTGAATGCCCCAACACTGAAAGTCTTTAAGAAGATGTTGGTTAGCCATTTGTCTGAAACGGTATAGGGTTTCCTGCCTAGTCAGGGGGTTGGTCTAGAAGACCTCCAAGGTCCCTTCCAACTCTGCTATTGTAAATTGTAAATTGTAAATTGTACATGTCCTGAGGCATCATGTCTTAATCCCATCACCCTGGAGCTGAAGGTTTAATTGCCTTGTAGATAGGCTGGCCCAGTTCTGCTCAATCGGCCAAATATCTGCTGGGGGCAGGGAGCTGCAGGGAGCTGCTCTTTGTCTTTAAAAACACGTTTCTCCCTTTCTCATCTAGGGAAATATATAATATTCTGCCTTTTTAGTATTTCCTAGAACAGTGATGGCTAACCTTTTTCCCACTGCATGCCAAAAGCGGGGGGAGCACAAGAGGGTTGTGTGCGGGCATGCCCACACCCATAATTCTATGCTCCTGCCCTCCCACCCTCGCTTTTGGCATGTGATGGACCCATTTTTTGTCCTCTCCAGGCTCCAGAGCAGTGGTAGGTTGCAGGCGGTACGGCCTGGTACGGGCATACCGATGCCTGCCAGGAGCATCGGGTACCATTCCTGCATGGTGCTCCAGAGGGCCCACCCACTCCTCCCCCTGCTGTCCTTACCTGTATTTGAGCTCTTTGGCGCTTCCGCGCATGCGTACAGCGTGTACGGCGCCTATGCAACGCTCCACCGAGCAGCTGGTCATCGCGGACGCATCGCAGAGCATTACAGGTGACCACTGCACACGTTCATGTGGTGGATGCCATGCCCCATTGCACCATACCAGTTGCACTGGGATCCGGAACCCACCACTGCTCCAGAGGCTTTCTAGGAGCATGGGAAGGGTGAACCTTCCCCCCCCAGGAGGCCCTCTGGAGGCTTCAGAAGGCTTTCCTGTAGCCTTCAGAGGGCAAAAAAACCTGGTTCTACGGGCAACCTGGAAGTTTGGGAATGTTCGGCAGATGTTTTTCACCCTCCAGAGGCTTCAGAGAAGCCTCCTGAAGGCTCCAGAGAGCGAAAAATGGCCCTATGGGCAAATCTGAAGTCACTTTTTAGAGGGCGAAAAACAGCCAAAAATTAAGGCTGAAGTCAGCTGGCCACTGTGCTCATGCGCACTGGAACTGATAGGGCGACGCCTCACATGCCATAATAAATGGCTCCAGGTGCCACCTGTGGCACACGTGCCATAGGTTCGCAATCATTGTCCTAGAATATTTCATTCTTCCAGAAGAGGGGTGGGTGCTACTGCCCGCCGCCCCCGTGCTTTGCTGGCCACCAGGCCTCCTAGGACCTCCCCGGACTTGCTCTAGCCTGGCGGCCGCACCACACTAACTTCCACCTGCCGCCCCCGTGCTTTGCTGGCTGCCAGACTAGGGCAAGTCCGAGGGGTCCTAGGAAGCCTGGCCGCCAGCTGAGGCCTTTCTTGCCACCACCACCCCACCCAGTCCCCAGCCTCGCTTGGCTGGCTAAGCCTGCCAGGCCAGCTTACCTGCTGCCTGGTCGCCTGCCTGCTCCTTGCATCCATCGCATCGGAGTGCTGCTGATTCTGCCTGCTGGTAAGGTTTTTTCCCTTTATGCTTGTAATGTTTTTTTTTAAGGATATTTTATTTATTGTTTTTTTTTTAAATATATTTTATTCATTTTTCACATTCCATTTGCAATCACTTATATACAGGGTATTTACTATAAGAAAAGAAAAAAAAGAAAAAGGGAATAAAACGAACAAATAAAAAGGAAACACAACTCATCATTCACAACCCCACCTGACCCTTCCATCCTCCATACACCCCATCTACCCCCTCCAACTTTCCTTTCTCCCTCTAACACTCCCCTCCTACTTCCCTTTCCCCTCAAACCTTCCTTCTCCCCTTACTCCCCGGACACCCTCCTTACATTCCCCTTACTCCTTCCTTACTCCTCCCTCTTCTTTCCCTCTACCTCCCTCCTTGGTGTATGCCTTTATTCGAGTGTTGTTTGATCTGATAAAAGTAAAATGAACCAAGGGAAAAAAAAGAAAAAAAAAAAGAAAAAAAAAAGAACCACCGTATATAAATACATTCTTGTTCTTATTAAGACTATGTTAACACCCCCCCCCACCCCACCCCCCACAAATCCCCATCCCTAATCCTCCCGACTTCCCAGGGCCCACACCTGGCACTACCTTCTGTCTAAAATATCTTGTATACATATGGATTAAAAAATAAAAGTAATATATCGAAAGAAAAAAAAACAGAGAAAAAAAAAAGAGAGAAAAGAAAAGAAAAGAAAAAAAGAAAAAAAAGAAAAAAAAGAAACCACTCTTTGTGTTGATCTCAGCCCCCCATCTTTATCTATGCTTAAATAGTATAAATCATTCTATCTATATTTTATTCTCGTCTCTTACTTCTTTGCTATTTACCCCAACCTTCTGTAGATTCTCCCGTTCCTCTTCCTAAACCTCATGATCCCTTCCGATAAAATTTAAGCAACGTGGTTCATGCCATATATTCAAATATAACTTTACAGACAAGTAATCAAACTTTCCCTTCTAGTAAAATTTAAACAGCGTAAATGATCTTTCTTAACCCCCTTTTCAAACAGTAATTCAAAATAATCTAGCCAAGCTTCCCCTTCTTAGTAAAATTGAGCAGCGTAGATCAAATATTACTTTACACAGGAATCAATTTCTATCTTAAGATAATTCCAACCGGCTTCCTCTTCTAATAGGATTTAAATAACGTAGTTCATTCCACATGCATTTTACCCTCATCCCTTACTTGTCTGATATTTACCACTATCAAATTTATACTAGCATTTGTTTAAAATGTAACTCAGAGCGATTTCAACCAACTTTCCCTTCAAATAAAAGTTAAATAGCATGGATCATTCCACATATTCAAATAATACTTTCAGCAAGAGTCAGTTAACCTTCTATTTTAAAGTAGTCCCTTCTAACAAAGTTTAAACAACATAAATCATTCCGCATTCTTTTTACACTTATCTTAAGATAATCCCAACCGGCTTTCTGTTCTAATAAGCTTTAAACAACGTAAATTTTACCCTCATCCCTTGCTTGTCTGATGTTTACCCCTATCAAATTTATGCTAACGTTAATTTAGAATCTAGCTCAAAGTAGTTTCACCCAGCTTTCCCTTCTGATAAAAATTAGTCCGCTTTTTCTACCGGAGAGAGGTCTCAAACCCCCATTCAGTCCTCAACTTTAGCAAGCATTTTGAAATGTCTAAATTCTCGATCTCCGTTTTTCTGCTTCTCCGAGGGAGGAGGGGCTACCCCCTCCATCTTGCAGCCACATGGCCGGCCGCTTGCCTTCTCCTTCCGCTTGTCTCTCCTCTCTTCCAAGCGCATCAGGAAGTCCCGCCTTCAGAGTCCTACAATAGAAATCTTGAGCCTCCGAAACAGAGTTAAGACGAAATCTTTGATTCTCAAATGTAACCGTGATACCGGCAGGGGCCTCCCATCTGTATCGAATCTGTTGACTCCTAAGCTCCTTAGTTAAAAAGGTGTAGTCCCTTCTTGCTTTCAGCATCTGAAAAGGAATATCTTTGAAAACAATCAGGTCCTGGCCGTCAACTCGGAGACTGTTATTATGAAACTTTTGCACAATCGCATTTCTAGATTCTTTTGTAGAGAAATGTATAATTATGTCCCTCGGGAGCTGTCGCTGTTCCGCTATCAATGAGTTCTGGTGATAGATTTTCCGAATCTGCCAATCAAAGTTAAGTCCCGGGCTTCCCAGCGCATGGCTGAAGGCTTCAGCAAAGGTCTGTTTCAAATTCTCTTGCTCCTTTTCACGGAATCCTCTGACTCTTATTGCAAATGCCTTCCTATTAAAATTTATCATCATAAGCTGTTCTTCGTTGTCTCTAATTTTTTGTTGTAAAATTTGAATATTGGTAGTCAAATTAAAATTAGCCTTCTCCAGACTTTCCAATTTGTTCTCTATTTCAGCAGAGTAATCTGACAGGGCAGACACGGCTGCAAACGTATTCGCCTTCATCTGATTAACTTTAGACTTTAAATCATCATATAGTTCCAATACAAATTCCTTAATTTCTTGTTTAAAGGCATTAAACATTTTAAAGAGATATTCCTGTGTTAAAAATTCTCCAGTAGAGGGCATAGGAGACAAAGGCTGTGTTTCCAGTAAAAATTCTTTAAATTCTTTAGACACATTTGTAGCAAGACGCTTCTTTGACCTGGGTGCCATAATAAATAAACAAGTAAGCAGCGCTTCGCTCCCCTCTATTTCCAAAGAAGAAGAGTTTATTTTGTTAAGGAGAGGTCTGCAGGAAGATAAAACCGGCTAAGTACATCCAGTATCAATCATCCACGGAGAGAAATCGCCATTTTGAGGTCTATTTAAACAAAGAAGTCTCTAAGACAAATGGTGCTGGTATTTAAGATAGTAATAAAAGCATAAATCTCACAGGGGTGGGACCCGCCCGTATCAATTCTAGCTTGAAAAAACTTTGTTTTGTCCTGGGGGGGGCTAGCCTGTCTGGGGCTGCCAAAAAAAAAAGGCAGCTGAGAAGAACTGGCTGGAGATAAAAGCTCCGCTCCGGCTGGATCTAATCTCTTTCCACAGCCAAAAAAAAGAAAAAGGCTGTGGCTTACGAATAGACCCTAGTCTACGGAGCTACTCCCTGCCCCTTTCTTAGCCAAAAAGGGGTGCTATCTATGATCTTATTTAGATATACAGACCAGATCTCTGAGGAGCTCGGTGGAGCCCTCCTCGGCAACAGGCCACGCCCCCAGGAAGCTATTTATTGTTTATAGAATTCTTTTTAATGGCTTTTAGGGAGGGAATGGTATTTTTAATTATTGTTTATAGAGTTTGTTTTTTAAATGGTTTTTAAGGATTTTTTTATTACTTATAGAATATCTTTTTAAAAATTAGTTTTAGGCAAGTTTATTTATTTATTGTTTATAGAATATGTTCATTACAAGAAATGTTATTGCTTTTTGCAAATGTTTTATTTGTGATGCAATATGTTGCTTTTAAGTGTGCAGGTTGGTGCATGGTTTATGTGTCTCAAAGTGGCTGTTTTTCTATGGGGAGGCCAGGTTGGTGCAAGGCAGCTTTGCCAGATTTTGTATGTTTCTGTGTGTTGTTTAGGTAATTGTGAGGTGGTTGCTGGTTCTGTGAGCTTCCTGGCACTGTCCTTTATAATTTCCCACAATGCCTTGATGGTTTTTATTCCAGTGGCTTTGTCTTTCCTGTCCTTAGGGTTAGGGAAAAACTGGTTTCATCTGCAGTCTTGGGGGGGGGGATTGTTATTTTTTGGTGTTTTCCTGGCACTGTCATAGTTTGTGTGTGTCTGTGTGTGTGTGTGTGGTTATCTACACATTAATAATGATCAAGTACTAATAATATTTCCTTATACATTTTAGTGACCTTTCCTTACATAATTGGTGTTTTCTTTCATACTTTTAGATTTCTAATTTCTGTTTCTGTTAGTTAGCAATTGATAAAACAAATCCCACGTGAAAAAGTATTCAAAGCCTTCTTGATTTTAATTGTCAATTTATTCATTCCTGCACATTCCAATATTTATTCATTTTCATATCTCTGTTTTTCCACTGTTGTGCAAACACAATTCCAGCAGCTGTTAACATGTGTAAAATTAAATATGTATTGTATTCCCTTTGAAATGCCCAATCAAATATTACTGGTTTTAAATCCATATCTTGCTTTACCATTGCTTCTAACCATGACACCACTAACTCTTGAATAGCTACTTGGTCTGTCCTAAGTACTGAACCTAATTCATATATTCCTGTTTTTTGAACTGAGGAATAAATTTCAGAAAAAGAAATCTGTATTGCTCTGTGAATCTACCTATGACATTCATTCTTGATCTAACTTCTTAGATGAAAAACTATATATTTCCTGTTTGTTGGGGGACAACCTTCCTGAAAAGACTGTACATTGTTAGGTGAAAACAGAGGTCTCTTCTGTTACCTGTAGTGTAGTCCTCAGCTTACAACCACAATCGAGTCCAATATTGTTTTATTTCTTTTGCAGTTAGTATTATTTAACAGGATAAAGAGGCAACCGACTTTGATCTCTAGGACAGTCATCTTTCCTATGTAAGTAGCTGTTTTATTGCTGTGTGTGCTGGTTTCATCCTTAATGTGGTAGTGCATGCAATGAAAGTCTTCCTTTCTGTGTCTTTGTGCAGGCCATTCATTGGAGCAAGATGATCAGTCGGTGATGTTGAAGACACAGAAAAGGACAGTCATCTTCCTTTTCTATTATTTTGTGTGCTTGTTTCATGCTAATGCAGTGCATGCAATTGAAGAATTCATTTGTGTGTCTCTTCTTTGTGCAGGCCATTCATTGGAGCAAGTGTGGTCAGTGATGTAGAAGACCAGCAACGACAGTCATCTTCCTTCTGTAAGGCGCTTTTTAATTGTTTTGTGTACTTATTTTAATCTTATTTAAAGTAGTAATTGCACAAAATAATACATTTCCTTTTTTATATCTTCTTTATGTAGATCATTCATTGGGGCAAAGAATTCAGTGACATCGTCTTGGCCACTCCCACCCAGTCACATGACTGCAAAACCACTCCCATCTGGTCACATGGCTGGCAAGCCACTCCCATCTTGTAAAGAGCCGAGGTGGTGCAGTGGTTAAATGCAGCACTGCAGGCTACTTCAGCTGACTGCAGTTCTGCAGTTCGGCTGTTCAAATCTCACCGGCTCAGGGTTGACTCAGCCTTCCATCCTTCCGAGGTGGGTAAAATGAGGACCCGGATTGTTGTTGGGGGCAATATGCTGACTCTGTAAACCGCTTAGAGAGGGCTGAAAGCCCTATGAAGCGGTATATAAGTCTAACTGCTATTGCTAACTGCTATGGCCAGCAAACCACTCCCACAAAGCAGAAGAGGTTCTAAAAAATTTTGAAACCCACCACTGATAGATGATAGATAGATATTGTGCCCACAAAATCTGCAGAAATGATTTTGTAGTTAAGCAAAAAAAAACGAGGTAGCCTTACTCCGTATTTTTCGGAGTATAAGATGCACCAGAGTATAAGACGCAGCAAGGTTTTGAAGAGGAATTTTTTAAAAAAAGTTTTTGCACTCTGCAAACCTCCCAAAAACAGCCCGTGCACAGCCATTTTGGTGAAGGGGTGGAGTTTCAGGAGGCAAAAAATGCTGTGTTCAGTGTATAAGATGCAACCAGATTTTCAGCCTCTTTTTTGAGGGAAAAATGTGCGTCTTATATCTGAAAAATACGGTAACTAGTGCTCCATTACAATTTATGTCTACATTGGCCCAATATTGCTCCATAACTGCTTTTATTGTTTGGGTTTTAGTTTTTGCTTTTACACTGTAACTTGATCCACGGAAAATTAGGGAACAGAAAGACTAAAAGCATGTATCATTGTTTCCTTTAAAATCTGTAGTGAGTTTATTATATTGCTTTAATGATATAAAAGCAAAATCATACATAACAGATCACTGTTTCATCGTCTTCATGACTGAATGAGTAAGCAACCTTCTAATATAGCAAGATAGAGAAATCTGGGAGTTGAAGTCCACACATCTGAAAACTGCTGAGGCAGAGAAATACTGTACTAGACCATCTTGTAATGAAAATAAATAAACCTAACAAAGAAAGAAAATTCTCCACCCACAAGCACGCCCTCTTTTGCATATGAATAGGATTTGCCTAATCCCATCAGACCCAAACTAATCCCTTCCCAGTCCCAGACAAAGCTGCCTGCAATCCTATCTAAACCAAAAAAGAGAAGCAGCCCTCACCAACTCCCTAGCTAGCTTTCTCAAATTGTCCAGCCAATCAGATCCCTAGTATTTCCTACCTTTTAGGTCTCAACTTCTATGAAAATCTTTACTTTTCCATTGTTCAGGGTCTTTCTTTCTTCTAAAGCAGGTGCCCAACGATTATGTTGAATGTTGAATGTTGATTTTATTTATATGCTGCCCTTTTCCCCCGAAGGGGACTCAGGGCGGCTCACAACTCAACCAGGGAAGGGGGATACAAACAAAAAATTAAAACAACACAAAACAATGCATAATTAAAAACACACAACAGTCATACCAATTCGAGACGGGGGCAACAGTTCTTTAGCCCCAGGCCTGTCGGAACAGCCAGGTTTTAAGGGCTTTGCGGAAGGCCTGGAGGGTGGTGGGGGTTCGAATCTCCACGGGGAGTTCGTTCCAGAGGGTTGGAGCAGCCACAGAGAAGGCTCTCCTCCGGGTAGTCGTCAGTCGACACTGGCCGGCGGATGGAATTCGGAGGAGGCCTAATCTGTGGGATCTAATCGGTCTAGTGGAGGTAATTGGCAGCAGGCGGTCTCTCAAGTACCCAGGTCCAATATCATGAAGGGCTTTATAAGTGACGACTAGCGCCTTGAAGCGTATCCGGAGACCAATAGGCAGCCAGTGCAGCTCGCGGAGGATAGGTGTTACCTGGGTGAACCGAGGTGCACCCATGATCGCTCGCGTGGCTGCATTCTGGACAAGCTGAAGTCGCCGAATGCTCTTCAAGGGCTGCCCCATGTAGAGCACGTTGCAGTAGTCCAGTCATTATTCCAATAAATGTGGTTCTTCTACAATTTAACAAATTATTTCTATCTTAACAATGGATGTTGAAGAAAGTGAGTCATCCTGTTAGTCAATGTTAATCATTTGTGTTTTGCTGAACTCTGCGTCAAACTGTAGGTCAATATTATTGGGAAGTTACACATATCCTCATACATTAAATAGCTTTACTTCTTTGTATATGTTTACATTCTACAGTAGGTATCATAAAGTATGTGGAGACCACAGTTTAGACAATTGGATGGGCAACTTAGCACCAAGTATGTTACCCTATTGTGCCTTGATGAAAGAACAGTCTCTTAAGAATAGCACAAGTGATATAACCCTGTTTAATCTCAGATCTGTTTTTCCTTTGTTTATCCCAACTTTTGCAGCTATTTTGTATGTTTTGCTCCTTTTAAAAAAGTATAGTATTGGAATTTCAAAGCTTCTCAACAAAATCCATTTTGATTATAGCTTTAAAGGATGCTGTTTTAATCAACATCTATTAGGATAATTCCATGAAATTCTAAAATATAGACAAGATTGGAAATCCCTAAAAGACAACAATGACAAGTCACTTCCATATTTTTGCCAAGAAAAATGACTTACCTTATATTAAACTGCTCTAAACCAGTATTTTTCTATTTTTTGAAGATGTGTGGACTTCAACTTTCAGAATGCTATTACCTGGAGTAAACTACTGCCTGCTATTTATCAGACCAAGAACTGAATAAACCTGACACTTAAACTTTACTAACTGGACCATCTGATACAACAGCATAATGCTCCTATATTTATCATTTACATATCCACAAATTATATGTGGTTTACATTTAATTTGTAAAGGGCAACTGACTCAGAACTTAGTCCCTGGCCAGGCCAAGGACCACCACTGATCATCATCCTTCCTGCTCCTAGGAGGAGCCAAAGGTCACCCTGCTTCCATTCCTTAGGTTTCAATGGAGAAACACATTTTGGCCAAGACTCATGGAAGACATGAGCTGGGAGGGGAAATAAATTTCATGAGGAAATGTGGTAATCTTAGCAACTCATTAAAGGTGGAATCCAAATAAATATGTGGCAGGCAAAAATGCAACATGCACCTATTTGTAGTGCTTAGAGCAGGGGTGAAATTCAGCAGGTTCTGACAGGTTCTGCAAAACAGGAAATTTTGAGTAGTTTGAACTGGCAAATACCACCTCTAGCTGGCCCCAGAGTGGGGTGGGAATGCAGATTTTGCAGTATCCCTCCCCCAGGAGTGGGGATTTTGCAGTATCCTTCCCCTAGAGTGGGGTGGGAATTGAAAATTTGCAATATCCTTCCCCTGCCACACCCACCAAGCCATGGCCACAGAACTGGTAGTAAAAAAAATTGAATTTCACCACTGGCCTAGAGGTGGTAGTCCTCAGCAAACCACATTAGAGCCCCAAATTTCTGTTGCTAAGTGGGATGTTTGTTAAGTGGATTTTGTCCCATTTTACGACCTTTTTGCCACAGTTGTTAAGTAAATCACTGCAGTTAAGTGAATCTGGCTTCCCATTGACTTTCCTTGTCAGAAGTTCCTAAAAAGTGATCACATGACCCCCAGACACTGCAACCGTCATAAATATGACTCAATTGCCAAGCATCTTAATTTTGATCACATGATCATGGGCATCTATTCTACGGCTTGGCTCTGGAAATCCCTTCGAAGTGGATGAGAGCGCCTCTGTTTTTAGAATCGGGACAATAACACCTAATGTCCTAGAAATATCAACTTGATCAATTACAGCCAACTCTAATTATTCCTCTCCACCCACCTTTCGGATTTCATCTGCATCATCTCTCTGGAAGATTTCTGGGTTGTGCATTGATCATATATCAGAGGAGGCTCACTGCTCAGCCTGTTTTACCTGATTGCTATTATGATGTAAAGAAAAACAACAAAAACAAAGGGTGAAGTCTCTTTTCTGGATATTGCCATATCCGCGTTTTCGATTTGCGGAGAACTTTTTTGTTCCCTTTTTGCTGGGTCGTCCGGATTTTTGCAGCTAGCTCAACCTCAGACTGCTTTTTCAGCCAGGCTCCGCGGTGACTCCGGGGTCTGTTTTTTGCCGTTGCCTTCTACTTTTCCCCTTCTTACCAGCCTATCCATCAGTCTTGATGTTCTCACTGGTGGAATTCCATCCAGATGTTAACCGAGGCCGATCCGATTGCGTAACTCCCGAGATCAGCCAAGGTCAGAGGGGATGCCCGCTAAGGATTCGTTAGGCTGAGCTCAAACAGGTTAGAAGTCTTCAAGGTATGGCAGGAAAAAGCTTCGAGGGACTGGGCTGCGCCGATACCAAAAATGACCCCACCCTGTTTCTGCAAAACAGAGCTCCAGAAGGCGAGTCGAGATGGATCGAAAGCGTTCAAGTAACAACCTCGTCCTTAAGCGCAAGAACCGATTTCTCGTTCACCTTGAACCTCTTTTTCCCCCTCGCTATTTACATGATGCAGCTTCTAAAGTCATCCATAGCAGAGGCGTATAAGAAGAGCAAGAGAGTAAGTCCCCGATCTTCAACAACACAGAGAGAGAGAGAGAGGGAGAGAGAGAGAGAGAGAGAGAGAGAGAGAGAGAGAGAGAGAGAGAGAGAGAGAGAGAGAGAGAGAGAGAGAGAGAGAGAGAGAGAGAGAGAGAGAGAGAGAGAGAGAGAGAGAGAGAGAGAGAGAGAGAGAGAGAGAGAGAGAATTCGGTTTCCCGTCCCGTGAAAATGGGTAACAAATAACCAGTCGACCACTAGATGGCAGCAGATACCGAAACGCCGGGTCTTTTTGCTTTCTAGGAGCCATTCGAATTTGCGCGGCTCCGACCTGTTAAATCTTAATCTTAAAAGTTGCCGCCAATACCAATACTGTACTTTTTACTCAGCAGACGGGAGGATAGTGCCTAAAACTCTTGTTCCAAGGACCTCACAAACCGCGACGGATTGATTTTGCGGGACAGACCAGCCAGGTTTGTCCTGCGCAATTTATAATCGTACCGAATCCTCCACTGCTGCTCCCCGGTTCTGGTTTTTAAACGCCAGGACAGGAAACCTCAACAGCATCCACCTGTATATATTAAATGGCTCATGGCCGTTCCTGAACTTTTTATCTAAGCAGAGGGAGATTCTGTCATCCAGGTGATGGTTGTCCCAAAGATGCTTTGTTTGTTTGTTTGTTCTCCCTCCAAGAGGCAACTTGACTTTCCGGGTTTTTCTTTGGAGAAGTTGAAGAGCTGAAGCAGCTTCTTGGATGAGAAGCGAAAAGTCTTCAAAGCAAAACCAGAAAGTCCAGTTGCTTCTTGAAAGGGGGGGGGGGGCGGGCATCTTTGGGACTAAGCAGAGAGCACAGCCCAGATAAGAACTATCAGGACATAAATCCTAAAGCATTGGGTATTACCAAGAGTCACAGCAAGTGAACTCTACTCATATCCAATAATGGTTCAGTGGATATATTGCAATTGGCTGGGCCAATGCAAAAAAAATGTCTAAAGCATCTTATAAATCATAAAAACAGAGGGTGAACCCAGTTGTTATGGAACCTGCCTGCAGTTGGCCCAATTTCTTTTTCTGGCTGCCACCTTCCATTTGCATCTTAACACAATAGTTAATAACTATCAAGCAGCAGCTGCCCCTTTTATTTATGCTTCATTGCACTCAACTGAAATGTTCGAACTAACAGGTATGCAAAGAACTCTGTACTTCCTTTTTCTCCCAATATTTATTCGCAAGCTCATATTGCTCCATTAATTTACGATTAGGTATATTTTATAATTTACGGTTAGGTGAATTTCATAAAAATCTACACACCACCACAGAAAAATAACCCAGCCCAAATGAAAACACTGGTAGGAAATCGCTGAAAATCATCATTAAAAAGCTGACTTTTGAATTTGCACTTTGATGATGGCAAAATTGTTGAAATGCCAGTGAAAAGTTTGTTTGAAGGAAAGTTGTAATGCACTTAAGGTGTTTTGTTTAAGAACATTGTTTATCACGGCTTGCCATTTCTAAAATGCAATCTTTTGTTTACTGGAACATGCAAAACCCAGACAGGCTGCTGGAAGGCAAAATCACACAATTCCGCCTCTCAGCCATCTCATCATACATCAAACTAGCTGGGAAAGGCAGAAATGACTTGACATCATCAAAAACCAACCAGAACATAAACTGAAAGCTGTACAAAATCAGAAAATGTGAAGAACTTGGTCTTTGAATTGCTGAATCAGGCCTGATTGGACCAATAGCAGTATCACCTTTAATAATGGAATCAGGGCTCCAACCCAAGAGGTAAAGGGTTCTGTACTATCTATTGATTGCACATGCCTTGTAATGTACTAGCAGTAAAAATAGGCAAATCACATTTCTTTAGTTTTACCATAAAAGATTTAAAAAATACATTGTAAAATATAGTGTCCTTTGACTATTGGGGGGAGGGGGACTTCCAATATGAAAAACTAGTTTGGAATATAGAATATGCTCATGGTATACTACTTTTGATCCCTGTAAAATATTTGCATTTAGTACAAGCTTGACCAACTACCTTATTACATGAGTATCAGTCTTGAAAAAGCTTGGCACAAGTGCTGTATTTCTCAATGGATCTATATTCATAGAACACGTTTAACCAGAATCTAGGTTAGCAAACTGCTGACATATTAAACTGCAGTATTAAATTGTTGGTCTATCACTACTCCTACAACTGAGCCATTTGGATCAATTGAAATATTATCTCCATTTCATAACATATCACTTAAAATTACGTAAAAAGCTTTTTATCCTAGCTATTGACAGTTCTATTGTCATTTCCAATTATTCAGTGCAATTATTTTGTTGTTATTGTTAGTTGCGAAGTCGTGTATAGTTAGACTAAAGTATCATTTACCTAAATATTCCTTATCCTCACTCAGGGCTGGCTGTAGTAAGCAAAGATGGCATCTCAGTTACAGGTATATGTTGACAATTTTATACCATTACTTCATGAACCTTTCATTACCTGCAAAGTACTATTCAATTGCTCCAAGTATCAAAAATTAAGTAGAAATTCTAAATGCATTACAGTAGAATATGCTACAAAATATATCACAGGCAAGGAACATTCGGGGAAATGCAGCATGTAAGTTATGATACCATGACCAAGGTCAGGTACAGCTTTCCAATTATCTGTTTTATAACCCTATTTCTGAAAGATAAGATAACATCTAAGTGCAAACCCATGTAAAAATGCAGCTCTCCCACAGCTTTGAAAGAAAAACACAGATTTTTTTTTAAAAAAAAGGTTTATTGTGAGTTTTGACCAGTATATTTGGAAATATGGCCAAGGCAGCAAACAAATACTTGGGAATCATTCCCAAAACCGGAAATAAAGCTTTATTTACAGCTGGTGTAAAGCTCAATTAACCAATTTAAAACATTTAACATCCCAAATTTCAATTTCCAGAGTATACTGAGAAAATGTTTTTTTTAAATACAAAAAAATTAGTTTCTTCAAAGAACTCTAGCAATATACATAAAGCTACACACTTCTGATTTAATGAAGTGAGCAAGAAAAAGATTATCAAAAAGAGAATACAATTAGTTCAGTAACTTTCTGATGGTCCACATTTACAAAGTTGTTACAACCCTCCCCTCCCCTGGTTCAGAGTCCCTCTCTCCCCAAAGTCACATACTTACCACAACTATTAGCAAGTATGGTTTTAAAAGTTCCAAGGCAACCTGCACAATTCAGTTGCCACTATCTACAGATCTTGACCTTGAGCGTGATCTCTGGCGATCAACAGAAGCAGGAGACTTTGATCTACTGGAGGAAGCACGTTTCTGACTCTTTTCAGGGGCAGGAGACCGACTAAGTGATTTTGATTTGCTACGGCTCCTGCTCCTGGATCTGGTGTAAGACTTGCGGCTTCTCGATCGAGAACGGCTACGGGATCTTGAAGAGCTCCTGCTACGGGAGCGAGACCTGCTTCTAGACCTACTAAGAAAGGTAAATATCCATGTTAGGTTAGGTTTATACTGACCACAACTGTGTATACACAAGCATATCTTAGCTGAGTTCTTACCTGTGCCTTTTGCTGCCCTCAATTAGTTTGATTTTCCTTCCATTGATTTCCTTGCCAGAAAGTTTTTCAATGGCATTCTTTAGATCACTATAAGAGGCAAACTCAACCACCCTAATTAAAAAAAGAAAAGAAATACAGCTTATATAATTAAACTATCAAAGCTTAAACTTCCCCAAAAAACTACTTTGGAGATTCCTTCTCCCAAGTTATCTTTTGCAATATCTTACAATGGTTCCAAATACTTACCCTTCATTTAGTTTGGGCCTGTGTGCATCTGCAAATGTTACTTCCCCAGCTTGTCTCATGAAGTCTTTGAGATCCTATCACAAGATTAAACATGTTAGATAAAGGAGGTAGACAACATTTATAAATTAATAAAAATTACTACTGCAAAAAAAGATGTTAACAATTAAAGCGTGGCAAATGCCACACTTGTAGATAATTCCATATTTGATACAATATATCAGGGCACGAAATAAATGAAAACAGCATATTGCTTTAAGCAAAATGCTCAAATCATAATTATTTGTCTATACATTTTACACAACTGAATGCAAGACAATTTACTTGTATGAAAGCATTCTGAAATGTCTTACAACTAAACAGCACATTTACAAAACAAAAACCAGTTATTTTGTGCCCCATATGTCATTAAAAATATAGTTTACTTTACCTTTATTAACATTTCCCTAGGCTAGCCAAGCAGCAAACTGCATTAAGCGATCGAAGATACCACCACGGTACATGCCCGACTGGCTCTTCGTCAACATTTGAAGAGAACTACCCAGTCGATGGAAGCCTTTAATCGCACAGCCCTCCCTATTAGTAGACTACTGTCGGATCCAGACATTCTCTACTCTTGTGAAGTTACACCAAGGATCACTTTACTGCGATCAGGATTCCAAGGACCACCTAATTCGTATCTTTTCAACTCTCGATCACGATCTCTTATTTCGAAGCGTTAGAGGAGGTACAGTTCTCAACTTAGGAATCAGATCTCGTTAACTTTCGGGGATCGCTGCAACCCGGCACTCTAAGGAAGTGCACCGATTACGTCTAGACCGGCAAACACAGATCTAGAGGTGGCCAACTGATACACTGGAGGAGCTGACTGGAAAAGTCAACCAGGCCCAACCAAGAGTGACCAAGACAGAACGATTAGGATAACCCACAGGCACTCCTCGTCATAAGGCCAACGACACAGATAGGCTGGCAAATAAAATGGATTTTTAAAGTGGTTAAAATGGATTTTTAAAACAAGGTAAAATTACATTAAAATACTATTAAACTACTTTTGAACAATGCATTTAAACATTAATTAATAATTTTGATAAATGTTTTAAATTTAAGATAAAAAATAGTTTTTAATTAAAAAATTTACATATTACATACCCATAAAATGAAGTCTAAGATAATCATGTTTAACAAACCTGCCAGCTGACCCGAGAAGACAAATTTTCTACAATGAGACGATTTTCTGTTCTTACAGGTGGTGCATTTCTAGCAAAAACAAAATGTTCAGTTCATTAGTTATGTCTACAGAAAGTTAAACTGAGCATCACACATGTTCTTTGCATAGTATTTACCTTCTGTCATTTCGTGGACGGCGGCTGCTAAAACGGTCAGAATAACGCCCTCTGCCTCTTCCACCTCTTGAGCGGGCTCTAGCATGTTCAATTGTAACTCTTGAAAGCAAAATAGTAACACCTATTTAAAATACAACAGTCCATTCCATCTATGCGACATTAATATGAGAACACGAATTATGACTCCTTCCCGTTTCAGACAAATAGGTCAACCTGAACATACTTAAGTCCAATATATTTGCAAACTATGTGTTTGGGCACTACTATTGTCAAGCATACCATAAAACATGTACAAAGCAGCCAAATGCAAACAAAGGGTTATGAAATGTTACCTTTCACTGCAGAGTTCTTTTCCATCCAGTTCATAGACTGCATCATCAGCATCTCTGGGATCTTCAAACTCCTGTTAAGTAACAAAATAATGCATCAGTGATTTATTGACCGGCATCTCTGGTTAGTTTCAAGTTTCTTAATGGCAAGTAACAGCAGCCACTTAATTTGTGTTTTGGTGCATTGAATTTATTCCAAATCTCAGCTCCCTTTGTGAAGGAAATCATTAAAGACTGCATTTTAACTTTTTTTAAACTTACAATCAGTTCTGCATATTACAAAGTGTATTGCCGCTGTAAAGTATGCATTCCTACATATTTAAAAGACCGATGGGTCTGAAGTGGCTACCAAAACCACCGTAGTTCTTTCTTCCCATAGGAAGTAATCAATTTCATCGTTACAAAGTGCCGCTTGTACGAAGCATTTTTTTTAACCGCTTACCACAAATCCAAAACCTCTCTTCAAATCAATGTCTCGGATGCGTCCATATCCCTTGAAGAATCTCTCTACGTCCTTCTCTCTGGCGGCTGGATTTAGCCTTCCGATGAATACGCGACAACCACTCATGGTACCGTTTTCGAGTAGCTGGAGAAAAAAATTAAAAGAAAAAAAATTAACGTAAAAATTCAAGTCGGTAAACCGAGTCTTAAAAAAAAAAAAAGATGGCCGCCGCCGCTCAAAAGGAGGAGCAGCAGCAGCAGCTGGCCCCGCCAGCTCTATTCATGCCGCAGTACCTCCTCCGCCCTCGGTTGCCGCAGTCTGACATCAGGGAAGGCAGCACCCTCGCAGGGCCCATCGCCCCGCCCCGCCCCGCCGCTCGTTCCAACCAGCCACCGAGTTCCGCCTCCCATCGTCCAACTGGAAAACGCCAGCTCGGTTCCGCCTTTTCTCCAGGCAGCCTAAGCAGCCAACGCGAAGTTACGGAGAGCTGCGCATGCGCCTTGCACACGACCGCCCATCAATCCTAGCCCTTTTGATTGCTTTCACGAAATGGCGGCGCGGCCGCACCCCAATGTTCCAGGCCAATGTTACCTCTCCTGGCTTTTTCTGTTAAGAGGAAATGTAATCGCTCACACACACACACACCGTAGACGGTTTAAAGTACGTTTAAAGCTTCTCTCCCACTTAATCATACTTATACAATGCAACCGTCTCTCTCTCGCCCCCGCCCCTGCTCTTTTACATCGCCTATTAAATTTGAATAGGTAGGCACTTACGATCGTCTTGTTCTCGGTTTTTTTTTTCCCAAGTTCAAGTGTCAACGGACAAAGACGAGCTGCCAACCGCCCCCGACGATGTCCTTGCCTCGACTGGGTAGGTTGAGCGTTAACTACGCCACAAAATGGAACCTCGTCCCACGTGATGGCGGAGGCATGTGACCCACTTGTAGTTCAGTGATAGGTGGAAAGAGAGGGGAGGGGAAATGAGGTCGGTGGTAGGAGAAGGGCTCTCGGCTTGACTGAGACACTGGAGAAAAAGCCCGCTGCCTCGAGGTAGTTGGCGCATGCGCAATAATCTATTCTCCCCTCCTTTTATGAATTTTGTAGTCCGCCGAAACGACGAAAGAAGGTCCTAAAAGTGCTTTTTTTCAAGTGGCAGCTGGGCTTTCTGGTTTTTCTTTGAAGACGTTTCGCTTCTCATCCAAGAAGTTTCTTTAGCTCTGGCTGGATGGTGGGGAATGGAAGGAATCCAGCCAGAGCTGAAGAAGATTCTTGGATGAGAAGCGAAACGACTTTAAAGAGAAAAACCAGAAAGTCCAGTTGCTTCTTGGGGGGGGGGGGAAGCGCTTTTGGGGACAACCATGACCTAGATGACTGAGAATCTCCGTTGACATTTACAAAAGAGGACAGCGAGGCCATATTACGTAAGAGACAGGGTTAAGGGGGCGGGGGGATAACGAAATCAAGGCTACAACCATCCGGACGACCACGAGATGGCACAAAGTAGCGATGGTCCGGATTGTTTGCAGCTCATAACTGGTACGGTAGGTACCGTAAATTTTGTGTGTGTGTGTGTCGCGTAGTACATAACATCCAAACACCTTTCCGTAACTTCTTTTTGGTACCATTGTGTCTGTACTTGGGCTTTAATCTCGCCATGTACATACGAACTAGTCTGTTGATTCTCTGTGCCATATAATATATGTGGGGTATATGCAGAAATGTGTATTTATTTAGTCATGTTGATGTAGTGTATATTGTATAGTGGTGACCCTTTGAGAGCTGTATGCAACGAAATTCCATTTTAATATAATGCCCACTAGTGTACATTCAAAGTGACAATAAAAATTGTTCTAAATCGTAATTTAATCTCGGGGGAGTGTATGTCTCTGCAGCCTTCTCTACCAATGTAACAAAACAGCGTCTGCCTGTTTTGTTTTGTTTTGACTTAAAACGAAGCGCTCAGCCTCTGGTCCTCCTTCCCTTCTCCGCCCCGGTTTCCCAGGGCTACAAGGAGGCCGGCTCGGCCGCTCTTCTCTCGACCTCCTTTCCTACAATCTCGGCTGATTTCCCAAACTGCGCGGGATGGGGAGAAAGAAGCCCCAAAGCGCCGAGGATCTTTCGGGGTCTGAAAAACCTGGAGCTGAAGGCGGGGAAGGGGCTGCATGTTGTGCGAGCCCGCCTCTGCGCGGAGCCAGGGGGATTCGCCTTATGGGTTGTTGAGTGCGAGATGCTTGGTCGGTTTCCCACCTCAACAAGGCTTTGTTTCGGGATTCGGGGTCGAAGGGTAGAGGACTTTATGCCACCCTTCCTCGCCAACTCTTTTTAACCAGTATTTTTTCAATCCGTTCTAATATGCTGGGTGTTAGTACTTATAGTAGTAAACGACAAATTTCTCTAGTCAGTTTCACAACTCAGCTATGAAAGGTGCCAGGTAGCTTTTCTAATTAATTTTTAACATGCCTTTTGATTGTCTGATTACTTTCGCAGTTAGACAAGGGAACTGCAGGATACATCCTTAAACCTCCTTATTCTTGATACACTGTATTGGATTAGAGAAGATTTAGTCCTGTTCCTTTTTAATTTTAAAAAGCAGGCAGTTTGTATGAAAATGCAAAAGGATTTTATTCCTGTGCATGTTTTCAGTTTTTAAAATTTAGCACCAGTAAGATTGCAGCCTTACAGCCATCTTATCATCAGTCTTAGTTCCCACGTTGCTAAACTATAATGGGATTTGATTTTAGATTAGAATATGTTACATTTCCCATTATAATCTGTGAACCAAGCCATGATCAGTTCCTTAACATATTTTTAGTATTTAGTATTATGAACAAAATCATGGCTTTTTAAAGAGTAGTACTTAACTGTATAAATAAACCAAGGCCTCTATCACATTTCCAACTTTTGCGGGGGAACTTACTGTACTGCATTTATTAGTAAAGTATTTGAATGTGTTTTCGCAATACAATCAGATTACTTTCAGATTTTGTTTTGCTCTCATGTCAATGGTTTAACTTTCATCTCCACAGTTGTAACTTTTAACTTATTAACAAACTAAGGCTGTGAGGAAATGTCTTGAAACTGCTAATTATCTAATGCAGTTTCCTCTAATGCATTTGTACTAATTTTTTAAAGAAACTCTTGAATTGGAAATTCATCTTTACAGTATAAGTTATCATTCTGATTGGTGTATTTATATATGCTTTATGTCTGTGGAGATTCTCAATTATCCAGGTCACTGTTGTCCCAAAAGTGTTCTTCCCTCCAAAAGGCAACTGAACTTTCTTGTTTTTTTCTTTGAAAACATTTTGCTTCTCATTGAAGAAGTTTCTTCAGTTCTGACTGACAGGTGGAGAATGGAAGGATTCATAATCTTTGCAGCCATCTGATTGTTAGCTCTCTGAAAGTCAGTTGAGACCACTTGGGGTTTTATCTGTACCCACAAGGTCATCTGAATCAGAGTACCAATGGGTGTGGAACCTTCTTGGGACTCCTGAAAGGACTGTGTTGTAGATAAGATAACTGGTGTCATATCATCTCCCCTCTGTTGAGAGAGGACTGTTCAATTTTAACATGATGGCCTCTTTGACCCCTCTTTCAAACCAGTGGTCCTCTCTGTCCAGAATGTGAAATAGTTGTTTTAAAAAGAGTGACTTTGTCTTTCAGATGCAGATGGACTCCTGAATCCTGTCTTGATAGGTTTGTTCTCCTATGTTGTGCCTTGCATTCGTGAAGTGTTTGTTTTGTTTCCCTAGTGTACAGATCTGTTTCTCAAATTGCACTGCATATATCATATGCTTTATGTTGTAAACTGATACTAATTTTCATATATAAAAGCATTTAAGAGACTTTTTAAAAATCCACAGTATTAAAAATATATATGCTGTAATTAATGTGTTAGGCTTTCAAGAGAATAACACAGCAGAAGCTTGGATAAGTGGGCTACTAATTATAAATAAAACTATTGGGATAAAATTCTTTTTGTAAATGTGATAAGCGCTTAAATAGTTGTTTGCTGGGGAATTGTTTGGGTCCTGTTGCTAAGAAGTTGTCAGGAACAATTGGAGTTTAAGTAAATATTTGGTACAGTTTTAAGTTGTCATTTTTAACTTAAGTATAAAAGGAATTATAAACAGCAGACTCTTAAATTTGGATTCCTCCACTAGAGATGGTAAATTAGACTGATTTGATATTTAAACCAAAAACAGAATAACCATTGTATGACAAAGAATATCAAAGTTTAACATTCTGGTGGCTAATAGACCAAAGAAAGGAGAAATTACTCTAACCTCTCTTTAAAAAACAACAACAGAGGAGCAAAGGTAAATGCTTCAAACAGATGAGTTACTTTTTATGCATAATTTTAGTTACACATTTGTCCTTTCAGGCCTTGAATTTTTATTATAACCTGGCTAAAGGAATTACAAAATCTGTCCAACTTATCTAACTGCTTCATTTGGGTACTTATATAACTTTGCATAAATTGGAATTGGATCAATTCTCTTCCCCTCCCCCCCAAAAAAAACCTGCAGCTCAGTTAAGACAGAAACAACATAAAAATTACAACAGAAATATCTATTCACAAGGCAACCATACTAGCATGAAGAAGCCTTGCCTTGTGGAAATTCAGCTTCTGTTACAAACTCACTCCATAATATTCATTTAGTTTGTATTGCCTAAGTAATGTGAATTATTATGCATCTTTAACATTTTTGATATAGGTTATGTAGACATTTGCATCAAATTAGATTTATGTAAATCAGCTCTTACGTAATCCGGGCCACCCTTACTGACTAACACAAGAATGTTTGAATGAAGAAAAAATAAACTGCACAAGAAAAAAAATGCTATGAATTCAGTGGCATCCAATTCATGAAACTAATTATCTCCATATCAGAGAATGCTTTTGTAATATCTTTAGATTTTATCTTTTTTCCTTATGTTGTTTTATAAAACAACACACATATCGATTGTGAAATAATCATATTCTGTTTACAAGCTGCGAAAGCTGTTTGCTTTCAAGATAGGAACGATGTTTTGAATCCAGTGTGAGGATGCTTTATATACCAATTAAAGGTATGAAAACAACTTCAGGTTGTGTCCTGGTTGTACCCATTTCTGAACTGAGAGGGTCTGCTCATCGCCACTGCCCTCATGAGCTCCCATTTGGAGTACTGCAACGCACTCTACATAAGGCTGTCCTTGAAGAACATTCCTAAGCTTCAATTGGTACAGAATGTACTTGCAAGTGTAAACACCTTGAATTATTTATAAAAAAAACAGTGAAGGCAGGAAATAAACAAACAAATGGTGTTGGCTATTGTGCACATGTAACACTACTACTTCAGGGGCTGCATTTGATTGCTAATGTGTTTCCAGGTGCAATATATTGGTTGTCACCTTTAAAGCCCTCCGTAGCTTGGGACCAGGCTTCTTCTAGTTGTCTCTATCTGTCCAATCCTGTTTGCCAGGATGGGCATAGAACATACCCAATCAGCAAGAAATGTTGTTTAGCAGGGACCAGGAGACATGCCTTTTCTGTCATAGCCTCTGCTCTCCTTCCTCATGAGATTAGCATGGCCCCAACCCTATTGACCTTTCAGAAGTCCTTGAAGAGTATCTGGCTCTATGCAGTTTCTTGGAATGTGGCACGGCAATGAAGCTACCAGGATATGCTTGAATCTTAATTAAGTGAAATGAGGGAATATCCATACAGATAGGGGGCATCTAGCATTGTGTTTCTCTATTTTATAGCTTGTGCCATTAGATAATTCTTTATATTGAGCCCAAATCTCCATTTAATTTCAACTCTCTGGGCCACTTCTTTTCAAAGAAAACAGGCCCACCTCCTCTTGCACACTTAGCCATAAACTGCTATCATATTTCCTCATGGTGGGAGAAGGAGAGAGGAAGGGGAAGTAGAGAAGGGAAGGATGACAGAGGGAAGAAAGGAGTTAGGGAGGGGGAGGAGAGAGGGAGAAGAAAGTGATGGATAAGGTACAAATATGGTGTATGGAGAGCAGAAGAGCCAATAGTTGTTTTTGGGAGTTGATGGTAAGATGAATTGATGTAAACATTTAATAATACAATATGATGTTGGCTATGTAATAGTATACACGTGATTATATGTTGTGAAAATAAAAAAATAAAAAAAACTATAAAAACATTTCCTCATGGTTGCCTTTTTTGCAAGCTAAACTTGCTCAGGTCATCAATCATTCCTCTTACTCTAGGCCTTGCTTTCCAGGTCCTCTTAGATCGTCCAGTCCTCAGTGTCCAGAGCTAGGCAGAGTCCTTCAAGTGCAGTCTAGGCATTGCAAAGAACAATGGAACTTTAGCTTCTCTGATCTGGATATAGCCCAACAACGCATAGTCCTTTTAAACATGTTGTATACCAGGCTTGCTCACTTTCACTTGGTAGCCCACTTAGACTCCTTTCACAGGCGTTAAAACCAAGCCAGGTTTCCCCAGTCTTCCAGTTGTACATTTGATTTTTCCTAATCAAATAGGCTGTTACCACTGCCGCAGCCCTAAATCAGTCCTACTAAATGTGGCCCATTGTCAAAAACTTGTTTAGGTCATTTTGAATTGTGATTTTATCCTCAGTATTTTCCAATTTTCTTAGTTTAATGCCATCTGCGAATTTGTGAACTATCCTTTCTTCTAGGTTCTTTATACACAATTTCAGTAACACTGGGCCAAAGGAGATCCCATACCTCGCCTTAGGAAAACTGTCTGAATCTCTGTCTGTTGAATCTATATGCTGCCCATCACTATCCAAAGTGACTGGGTGGTTTATGAGTATCTTTTGGATGTGGTTGTTTCAGCTAGCAGCAATACTACTAGAATACCTGGAAATAAATGTTTGTTTTGGCAAGGTGAATGATGTGTAATCTCAAAAATGTTAGCAAAGAACTATTTGTTCTGTAAAGCATTTGGTCCTGAGAGACAATACTACAACCTCTTTCACACAGTTTGTTCTATTAAGGGATCAATGAGATTGTTTCAGTCCACATTGTTCCCTTGGGTCTAATCAGCTAGAGCAGGGGTGTCAAACTCAAGATGACACATGATCGTCATGTGACATATCAACTTTTCCCCCTTTGCTAAAATGGGGGTTGGTGTGCTCAGCGCATGATGCATCCGGCCTGTGGGCCATGAGTTTGACACCCTGAGCTAGAGGGACACAATGACTGATATATTGTAGATGTGTTTGCCCACAGACTGTGAGTGCATCTAACTACCTCTTAAAGGAAAGATTCACTTTCTTGTAATAGGTTTGGAAATGGATCCCAAATGAGGGATATCATTTTGAGACAAGCTGGTGTACCAGCTGCTCCTGGGCCTAGCCTGGGAAAACAACTGAGAGATCTCCGCCCCAAGGGCTTTCCTACAGTGTACGTTGATTGCACAATGTATGTATTTTAGTTTCATAGGACATCTGAATTTCCTTTGAGCTGATATATGATGTGGTAAAATTGTAATTTGCAACATTTTGTAGCTGGAAAAAGAATCCCTCCATATTAAAGTTATTTAAATGAGAGAGTTGCCTTTAAGTTTCCTTTCCCCTTGATAGCTCTGTGCATTAATGTGCAGCTGGTGCACTCACTGGATGGAGTTCAAAGATCAAGTTAGCTCAGTACTGCAACACTTCACAATTTATTATTACTTTCTTTGCTTGCTGTGTCACCATCTGCTGTACACAAAGCTACTGAAAAAATTATTGTGCACCTGTTTACATTTACTCCTTATCACCTTGTATAGAAATAATATATTTAAGTTGAATAAAAGCTAAGTATAAAAGACATGTTAAAAGAAACGTGTTAGAGCATACTTAAAAAGTAATCTGTAAGGATACTGGCAAATTGTAATAAAAAGACTGAATATGGTCATTTGATGTATTACTGGCATTTTCACTTCTAAACTTTATTGGGAAATGCACAGGGTATGTCCATTTTCAAAACATGGCACTGTACTTAATTCAGTGGAACATACATGTTCAGATTTGAAACAAGATAATTTCATTGTACAATATTCTAAACTGATTGCAGATTGAGAGAGGGGATATTTTAGGTTTTAAGTGAAAGGTTCAGTTTTAAAGAAAGCAAATATAAATCCAGAAATAGAATGCAAACCTTTTCCAACTCAGGCCAAGTTATAACCCATAGATATCCTCTTTTCTAAGCAGTAGAAGCTGAATAATATTAAGTGAGCTGAATATTAAGTGAGCTTTCCTTGACCTGGGCTATATATCTTGTTTATATTTGAGTAAATACTCCATCAAAGCCAGAGTGAATGATTAATATAATGACGCTGCTCTTTGGGGATCAGATAGTCCTCAACTTACAATCAGTTGCTTAGCAACAATTCAAAGTTATGATAGAACCTCAAAAAGTACTTATGATCTGGTTCTGAAATTCTGACAACTGCCCCTCCCACAGTGATATGACTATATTTTGGGTGCTTGGCAACTGGCTCATATTTACAGCTATTTGCAGTGTCCTATGATGACATGACAAATTTATGATCTAGGCTCATAAGCTAAGGTGCCTATACAGTATTCTGTCCAGTATTGAGTGTTTTTTTGGGGGGGGAACAATTTCATTTTTTTATTATGTTACTTGAACATACCTCTCAGCTTCATATTGGCTTGGACAGCCTTTAATCTCACTTTCAGGATTTCAATAGACTGGTTCCAGCTTGCAGATGTTCCTTTTCATCTCTTCATCGACAAAAAAAAATTAAAGCTTTACTGAATTCTGTACTTTACTTCTTGCAGTACAACGTTTCAACACTAGATGATGATATTTAACTGTAGTTGCCTTGATATATTTGCAGAGGTATGATTAAAAATGCATCAGCCACAATATGCTGCACAGTGTTCTTAGCTAGAGGAATCCAGTGGTATCCAAAATACAAACACAGTCATAGCCGCTGCCAGTTTATATGCCTGGTGGTAAGGTTTGTGCATTTAAAACTTATAACAAGACTGTTGTAATTATTCTTGGAGAAGATAAAGAGAAACTATAGACTTTTACTATAATAAATCACTAATGGTATCACACAATTTACTTGCAGAAAGAGAAAGACAAACAATAAAGTGATAGGAATATTTCAAGCTGTAGTTATGCAACTAAGCCTTGTGAATAAGCTAATTTTGAACAAGACTAAGGGAAAGCAACTAGAAAAATTCGTTCCAAGTACACAGGAAAAACCAGCAGTGTCAAAGAAGTCCCTAAGAATCACAGTGTTTACTGTTCGTTCATCTTTCTGTTCTTAGGTGTCAAATTACTTTTAGTCAAGTACCCATTTACATTCTTCACTTGGCTTTTAAAGTAAGATTAGTTAGTTGAATTTGTTTTCCCATGCCCACATTTCTTTACTTTCGGTTATTATACAACTCCAAAGTATAATAGACACATGCCAGTGCTGGGTTCAAAAAAATGTTGGGTATTTCAGGAAGAAATGATCCAACTATGCCTCCAAGTTAATCATGAAGTACTAAGGAAAAAAAGATTTAAAAAGTTTTTAAAATGGACATTACAGATCTCAAGTTTAAATATGATTGAAAGTGCCTGACCTTTTGAGCTAGAAGTGTTCTGGAAGGAAGAGTAAGGGGGGAAAAGAAAGCAAAGATAATAAGGCTTAGCTGGCTAAGAAATGCTTGGAAATTATTAGAGAGGTGACTGAAAGAACATCCACATGTCTTGTGTTTGCCATTGTCACTGTTTTCTCATTGTTTGAATCTGTAAACAGCTATATAGTAAGTAAGCATTCAATGTGCAAAAAAATGTAATTCAATTTTGTACTGATGAAAGAAATGTCCTTCTGGGTTCAGCTCCAAGTGGGGAAAAGACACTGGAGACATGGAAGCTGCTTGGAAAGATGGTTTATTGGTGGACAGGACCACATGGCTTGAGCCCTGAACAGAAAAGGTGATCACATGCTTCAATGTTGGTGGAGAAGAAGAGAAGGGCTTGCTAGGCTTTTTATACCCTGTTTAGTCCCACCTCTCTGTTTCCTGTTCCTGTGTAAGAAATGTATTCTGATTGGTTGTCAGACTCTCATGGGGCCATGCAGGGGCTACTCTCTAGGCTGTGTTTTGAATCCAGGTATGGATGAGTTCTCAGATGCCATGTGGAGAGTTGAGTAAAGTTCCAACATTATCATGCCTTTACTCCCATCCCCCCTGGGGCTGCAGTGGAGAAGTCTTTATTATGTAAAGTGGGCTAGCCTGGCCTTCTCAATGGCCCATTGACAAAGTGTGGATGGGCAGGAAGCTACAGGCAACTATTCTATCTTTTAAAACATGTTTCTTTTCATATCCAGAGAAATATTCTGCCTTTTCAATATTTCCTAGGATATTTCATTTTTCTGGGAGAGGGCTGGATGATAACTTCCCACAGTACACTACGTCATGTCACTTTCTGTTTAGTTAGGAATTTATTTGTTTGACCAGGGACATCTAAACCTTTGCATATACTTGGATATGAGAGGTAAAAGGAGGCATAGGTCACCAGGGAAAAGTTTGCTCTTTTTCCAGGCGACCTGGATGTGTAAAGATGTCAGCAAAGCTGAACCTAGTGAAGGAAACCAAAAGGGGAAAAAAGCTGGCTTCAGATAGGATCAAAATAAAAGAGAAAATAAAATTATATTTCAATTTCTCAGTGAAAATTACAAAACTGTAACAGAAGGAAGAACTGTTCCAACTCCTAGTTTAATAGTTTACAAGATAATTTGAAGACAAGTTTGAAAAACCAATATTCAGCTCAAGTTAGAATTTACTCAGTGGAGAGACAAGAAGTTGTTTGGATTGCAAGATGTTATTTTTAATAAACTAAAACAAGGATATTTTGAATATAATACACAGTGTTCTTCTAGACATAATTGGTTCTAGTATTTTTAAAGTTGCACAATTATTTAAAAATTGCAAAAGCAATGGAGAATATTTGAAAGTTTGATTGAATTTAAAAATTGTGTAGCACATAATAAACATTTGTTAGGCACAATTTGTTACTTACTAGTAGAACGCAAATCATAACCTGTACAGATTGAAGTCTATATGTTTAAATGTATGAAAAATATAGAAATGAAACCATGGGAATTTCAATGGAAAAGAAATTAAATTTACTTCAAATAATAGAGGGAATTGGGAGAAGTGGTTGTATTGCTAGTACCGTATATCACTGTAGTTTTGACCATTAAAATGAATAATTCCTTTTCTAATGTTAGAAAAGTAATGAACAAAATATTAACAAAGAAAAAAGAAGAAAGTCATTCAGTCAGACGGCCTGTCCTTTGAACTAAAGTAACAAAAATCCATTTCTAGTTTTTCCCATGATGTTCATCTTCAGTGCTGCAATAAAATAGTACCAGCTGAATATTATCCTCCCCAGTGGAATGCCTGACCTTTGTAGATGGAGCAGTTGCAATTCTCACTTGGCAACTGCGCACTTGAATAACTGGGAAAACTAGCTGGCCTTTTCATACCTAGAAAGCATTTCCATCATCTCCAATTGTATAATTGTGTACATGAACGAAAATTTTACAACAAACTCATTACTGCCCTTTATCTAATTTCTAAATCACCCTACACAGGAAAGCATCCATTTTTGTCTTTCAGTTGCTGAATATGAAGTCTGTAATTATGGTATCTCTAGCTCAGTTCCTCAGTATTTTTCCTTTAAAACACCGATTAGTGTATACTCTCAGCTGCTCCCTGACTTCCTTCTGATTCTTTTCTTCTGAGACCCATTTCTTTGTTTATCATGTTTCACCCAGCTTCCCAGAACCGGTCTATTTTCTGCAAATTTATCACTTGTTTACAGCATCACTGCCATGGCCACAATTTACCACTTTTCCTGTCAAGAATTTAAAATTGGATTGATTGGATTAATAGTCCTATGTTTCCTCATTTAGCAGAATTAAATAACTAATTTCCTCATTCTCACACACCAATGTGCCTATACAAATTTACTTGTTGTTTTTGGAAAAATAGACCCATTTTCTAAATTGGGGGTGCACAATTTCTTGTGATGCTAGGATTGCACTACAATTTGTGGTGCACCAGTAGGTCCATTTGGGGAATTGGATGCAGAATACTGAGGGAGTGAAATGCATGTTTTCAGCATCTTCAAGATTTGTATCTGTGGTGGAATGCAGTCTGGATTCCCAAGAGGAAGAGGCTGCTTTCCAGTCAGTGAAGAGGAAGCAAAGTTTGGAAACTTTGGTCAGCAGGAAGAGGGTTAAAATGGCTCCTCCTTAGCAGTACCCAGAATATATCTATAGTTATGCAAATGGTTGTTTTAGTCTGGCAAGATTCTATCTATAGATGAAGAACTATAAAGGAAAGTAACTCCATGTATTGCTCTAGGTTTGTGGTGCTTCACATTATCCCTTAAACTCACCAATGTGCAAATGTGCCCAAACTGTTGGCTTAGTCTTAGGAGGGAGGCTGTGTTTTTGTCACAGAAGAAATGTGACAAGCCCCATTCAGTTCTCAGGCACAACACAGATGAAACGGGGCAAATACAAGATATTTATCGATGCTTAATCAGCAGTCAGTTCCTTCCTTTCCCCAACTGGATTTAATCTGCCACTTTTTCTAAAACATACTGCATGGTAAAATCCAATGTAGCGGGTAGCGCTATACCAATAGTCAACACTAATGATACAATAATCTACCCTACATTTATTTTACTTTTCCTTAAGTAGATAAAATTATTGTCATTTACTAATATTGCATAAGAGCCTATTAAGCACATCAACAGCAGCAGATGAACCACTGAAGGCTCTCTGGCCTATCATGTTACCATAGCAACACACACAGTAATTATTGAAGGACATTTTATTGATACTTAAGGAATAACTCCTTCTATTCTCTTTAATGCTTATAGGATTCTCTGTTGTAAAAATGCAACCTTTACAGTACTTTGGGAAGATATCTAAGTGCCATCCAGGAATGTTCTTAACTAGCTAGGAAACTTTGGATGTTGTAGTATAGTTAAGGGACATCATCAAGCCATCAATTTTTGGAAATGGCTGGGCTGGATATTTAAAACACTGAAGAGAGCACTGTTTAAATAATATTTTCACTTCCATTTATTATTTTACTATTTGTATGAACCATATCCTCTGAATACTATAAATGATGTGGAATTGAAATAATTGAATCACTATAAAAGAGAGCTTTAGGAAATATATTATAATTCTAATTTATATTAGGGGGATGTAGTTCTGAAGAATTTGTGATGTGTTTTGAAATATCAGGTGTGTGTGATTAAGGCCTTCCTAATATGCTGATTGCGAAGGGTGTAGCTCTGCTTGGATAGTAATAGCAGTAGAAAAGAATAATAAGATTTAAATATAATCTTATCTCAGTTTAAAAGTGTATATAATTTACTTTGTGCATCTTCAGTCAATTGTACCCTGACTATCAAATGTGTTTTAAAAAAAACAGGATGTTGGACTTCCTGGGGGCGTGGCCTGTTGCCGAGGAGGGCTCCACCGAGCTCCTCAGAGATCTGGTCTGTATATCTAAATAAGATCATAGATAGCACCCCTTTTTAGGGGTGGAAAACAGCCTTTTTCTTTTTTTGGGCTGTGGAAAGAGATTAGATCCAGCCGGAGCGGAGCTTTTATCTCCAGCCAGTTCTTCTCAGCTGCCTTTTTTTTTTTAGGCAGCCCCAGACAGGCTAGCCCCCCCCAGGACAAAACAAAGTTTTTTCAAGCTAGAATTGATACGGGCGGGTCCCACCCCTGTGAGATTTATGCTTTTATTACTATCTTAAATACCAGCACCATTTGTCTTAGAGACTTCTTTGTTCTTTGTCTAAATGGACTTCAAAATGGCGATTTCTCTCCGTGGATGATTGATACTGGATGTACTTAGCCGGTTTTATCTTCCTGCAGACCGCTCCTTAACAAAATAAACTCTTCTTCTTTGGAAATAGAGGGGAGCGAAGCGCTGCTTACGTGTTTATTTATTATGGCACCCAGGTCAAAGAAGCGTCTTGCTACAAATGTGTCTAAAGAATTTAAAGAATTTTTACTGGAAACACAGCCTTTGTCTCCTATGCCCTCTACTGGAGAATTTTTAACACAGGAATATCTCTTTAAAATGTTTAATGCCTTTAAACAAGAAATTAAGGATTTTGTATTGGAACTATATGATGATTTAAAGTCTAAAGTTAATCAGATGAAGGCGAATACGTTTGCAGCCGTGTCTGCCCTGTCAGATTACTCTGCTGAAATAGAGAACAAATTGGAAAGTCTGGAGAAGGCTAATTTTAATTTGACTACCAATATTCAAATTTTACAACAAAAAATTAGGGACAACGAAGAACAGCTTATGATGATAAATTTTAATAGGAAGGCATTTGCAATAAGAGTCAGAGGATTCCGTGAAAAGGAGCAAGAGAATTTGAAACAGACCTTTGCTGAAGCCTTCAGCCATGCGCTGGGAAGCCCGGGACTTAACTTTGATTGGCAGATTCGGAAAATCTATCGCCAGAACTCATTGATAGCGGAACAGCGACAGCTCCCGAGGGACATAATTATACATTTCTCTACAAAAGAATCTAGAAATGCGATTGTACAAAAGTTTCATAATAACAGTCTCCGAGTTGACGGCCAGGACCTGATTGTTTTCAAAGATATTCCTTTTCAGATGCTGAAAGCAAGAAGGGACTACACCTTTTTAACTAAGGAGCTTAGGAGTCAACAGATTCGATACAGATGGGAGGCCCCTGCCGGTATCACGGTTACATTTGAGAATCAAAGATTTCGTCTTAACTCTGTTTCGGAGGCTCAAGATTTCTATTGTAGGACTCTGAAGGCGGGACTTCCTGACGCGCTTGGAAGAGAGGAGAGACAAGCGGAAGGAGAAGGCAAGCGGCCGGCCATTTGGCTGCAAGATGGAGGGGGTAGCCCCTCCTCCCTCGGAGAAGCAGAAAAACGGAGATCGAGAATTTAGACATTTCAAAATGCTTGCTAAAGTTGAGGACTGAATGGGGGTTTGAGACCCCTCTCCGGTAGAAAAAGCGGACTAATTTTTATCAGAAGGGAAAGCTGGGTGAAACTACTTTGAGCTAGATTTTAAATTAACGTTAGCATAAATTTGATAGTGGTAAACATCAGACAAGCAAGGGATGAGGGTAAAATTTACGTTGTTTAAAGCTTATTAGAACAGAAAGCTGGTTGGGATTATCTTAAGATAAGTGTAAAAAGAATGCGGAATGATTTATGTTGTTTAAACTTTGTTAGAAGGGACTACTTTAAAATAGAAGGTTAACTGACTCTTGCTGAAAGTATTATTTGAATATGTGGAATGATCCATGCTATTTAACTTTTATTTGAAGGGAAAGTTGGTTGAAATCACTCTGAGTTACATTTTAAACAAATGCTAGTATAAATTTGATAGTGGTAAATATCAGACAAGTAAGGAATGAGGGTAAAATGCATGTGGAATGAACTATGTTATTTAAATCCTATTAGAAGAGGAAGTCGGTTGGAATTACCTTAAGATAGAAATTGATTCCTGTGTAAAGTAATATTTGATCTACGCTGCTTAATTTTACTAAGAAGGGGAAGCTTGGCTAGATTATTTTGAATTACTGTTTGAAAAGGGGGTTAAGAAAGATCATTTACGCTGTTTAAATTTTACTAGAAGGGAAAGTTTGATTACTCGTCTGTAAAGTTATATTTGAATATATGGCATGAACCACGTTGCTTAAATTTTATCGGAAGGGATCACGAGGTTTAGGAAGAGGAACGGGAGAATCTACAGAAGGTTGGGGTAAATAGCAAAGAAGTAAGAGACGAGAATAAAATATAGATAGAATGATTTATACTATTTAAGCATAGATAAAGATGGGGGGCTGAGATCAACACAAAGAGTGGTTTCTTTTTTTTCTCTCTCTTTTTTTTTCTTTTTTCTTTTCTCTCTTCTTTTTTTTCTGTTTTTCTTTCTTTTGATATATTACTTTTATTTTTTTAATCCATATGTATACAAGATATTTTAGACAGAAGGTAGTGCCAGGTGTGGGCCCTGGGAAGTCGGGAGGATTAGGGATGGGGATTTGTGGGGGGTGGGGTGGGGGGGTGTTAACATAGTCTTAATAAGAACAAGAATGTATTTATATACGGCGGTTCTTTTTTTTCTTTTATTTTTTTTTTCCTTGGTTCATTTTATCAGATCAAACAACACTCGAATAAAGGCATACACCAAGGAGGGAGGTAGAGGGAAAGAAGAGGGAGGAGTAAGGAAGGAGTAAGGGGAATGTAAGGAGGGTGTCCGGGGAGTAAGGGGAGAAGGAAGGTTTGAGGGGAAAGGGAAGTAGGAGGGGAGTGTTAGAGGGAGAAAGGAAAGTTGGAGGGGGTAGATGGGGTGTATGGAGGATGGAAGGGTTAGGTGGGGTTGTGAATGATGAGTTGTGTTTCCTTTTTATTTGTTCGTTTTATTCCCTTTTTCTTTTTTTTTCTTTTCTTATAGTAAATACCCTGTATATAAGTGATTGCAAATGGAATGTGAAAAATGAATAAAATATATTAAAAAAAAAAAAAAACAGGATGTTATAGTGAACACCATCTGTCTCATGGGACATAGTATGCCTAGCCCTGATTCAGGGCCTCTGCTTCCTCTAGTTTCAGAAAACCATAAACCTCAAGTTTCCTTGGTGGAAACTATCAGATCTTTTCAAAAACAAACACCAATTTTAATAGACAAGTGAGATGCTTCTAAATAGGACTCCTGCTTGATTAAAAAATTAGAAGTTAATGAATGAAGTTCCAATGAATGTTCAAATATAAAAGACAAAATCAAAAGAAGATGCCCTTTTAGTAGGCTGACTGCAGACTTTATGGAACAAATTAAGAGATTATATTAAAATGTAACACGTATGACGCACCACTTTAAAAAAGTAGATTATGAAACATGGAGATTCATTCAACTGAAGCCTGATGCTAAAGATACACATTTAAATTTAAGAATGTTTACTTTCGGGAGAGGTATGGTAAACTAGCAAATCTCTGAACAAGCAGAGACAACAACTATGACAAAGACTGAAGAAACAGCAAATAGATCAATTCTGTGGAACATCTTCAGATAAAGAGAGGGTGGGAGATTTCGAGCATGTGCCCCAGACAACTACTGTTTGAGAGGAGGAGATGAGGGGAATGCCATCTGTGTAGAGCCTTTTAAAGAACACTGGGGTTTATTAAACTCACTTTCTAATCACTTTCAGAAATTACCTATTCAACTGCCTTAAAACTATTAGAGATCTTTGAAATGACAAGTTTGAAAAGCCAAGTGGTGAGACTAACTTCATTCTTGAATAAAAGGTTAATTATAAGCTTAAGAATTTAAGGAACTGGAAATAATCACATTTGATCAATAAAGAATTCTGTTCTGTTCTGTTCCCAGTTCCGTCCCATCCCATCCCATCCTATCCTATCCTGTTATTTTATCCAAGTAAGTTATAAATAAACTAAAGGACCAGACATTTTTGGAGTATTAGGACTTCTGCAATAAGAGTTTAGCAATAATTATATAAATAAATGGCCTTTTTGAAATGTTGATTGTTTTGTCTATCTTAAATCATAATACAAATTCAAGATTGAGATCAGAAATTGGTTATTTGATGGGACCGAAGATGTCAGGCAGAAAAGAAAACAGAAAAAGTGAACGCTGCTCATTTTTCTTCCTTTTAATATTTGTATTGGACAGTGGCAACAGTGGTAAGGTTCCATGTGTCCTTTATGACACTACTGTTGGTTACTTGGCTACAGAATCAGGATGGAATCTGGCATTTCTTCACAGTTCCTTCCAAACTTTTTTAGAGCTGCAGCCAATTTGTCTGGTTTCTTCATGTGGGCATTTAAGTATCACTATTAATGCAACATGGTAAATAAATGTAATTGCGAAATAAAAGTGAGGCAAGTGCTCTGGCTGCCTAACACAGAACATTGCCTGCTGTAGCAAAAAAGCATGACACATCATAACAAAGTTAACTGTTTATTATTTTGATACAAGTAATCAACAGCTGTAATTGGTATGTTAGTGACGAAACTGAAGCTCTGTTCTCAACTGATAAGCACAATCTTTACTCTGTACTTTTTCTATTTTATTCTTAACAGACTCTTATATTTTTCATGCCATCTGAAAATCTGAATGGCTGAATGAATAATCAATTCCATCCAACCACAAGAACCCCTTTGGAGGAATGCCTGGCAAAAGGGCTTGCGTCTCAGTGACTGCCACAGGGGATAAGAACAAGGAAAAAACAGCAACATGCGTCCGTGTTGAGCACGAATACCTTATTAACAGCCTACTTCCTGACCTGTTTCTTTGTTGTTGTTTTTGGTTCTTGAGACTGATACAGGAATTTTTATAGATGGCTCCAGGGTCCAAGCATGGAGGGGGTCTCTCCATGCTTCTCAAAGGCAATCCAATATTTTGATAGATGGATGGTTCAATACTTTTAATTCAATATTCTAATCCTCTAGATTATATTCTCCAAGGTTTGGGCTTGGAGTTTCCTCACACACACCTGTCTATTGGGCCACTGTCATCAGTAGATAAAAAAATAATGGAGGAAAACTAACTTGTAATGTAAATTGCACAGTTCAATTCCTATTCACTTCATGGAAATTTTCAAACAGTCAGGATTAGGAGACGCTGGAACGACTTTGAGCACCAGGAAGCTCGAAATGTGTCCAGTTACTCCACAGATGGAGCCTCAATGGACCGAGGAATGGAAGGCAGGATCAGAGGGCGAGCTTCAAATGGCATCCCAACTCCGGCAGAAGGCAGCTCCAGGGCTGGGCTTGGGCAGGGCAGGGAGGAGAAGGGAAAGGTGTCCTGGCTGCCTCTTGGGGATGGAACATCCCCGCTCTTCCCATTTGCTGGGGTTATTGAGGTGTAGTGGCAGGCAGGAGGCTTGTCCCACATGAGCGGCTGGAGCTGGAAGATAAGGTTGGACGGTGGAGGCCAAGTGGGCAGGGGCTGTGATGTGGCAGTGACAATGACTGGTTAAGCTGCCTCACCATGGCCCCACTGTCTGTCTTTATTTTCCCACAGCCACTGCAGCTGGGACAGGATAGATGGCCGCCCAGCGCATCCAACAAGCTGGATCAAGTGCCTCCCCACCACACCTTTGCCTCTGCCTGCCACTTAAAGGGCCGGCACTTGGACCCACCTGCATCTCATGAGAGGCCCTCAGGTGTGTGAATGCAATGCAGGTGGGATAGGGTGGGGCCAAGCGCAGCTTGTTTAACACCCTGGGCTCACATCCAGCTTGCCATTGCTGCCGGTCTATGAGCAGCCGAGGAGCCAATGAGCTGCAGCTGCTGCCAGGAACCGCCAGCTCCCGTACACTCTCTACCTCCTGTGTGTGCACTCAGGAGGAAGGCCCAGATGGGCTAGAGTGGGTGGGAGCCAGTGCCTCGCCATCTCGAGGGTAGACCTGTGGGTCATATTCAAACACATTGTGGGCCATATTTGGCCCATGGGCCTTGAGTTTGACATCTGCAATAGAGGAATGTTCTAGGTTCAAACAATAAGACTCTTTTGAACATGTCCAAAAGAAAGGACTAAAATCACTGCAGAGAAATATCTGAAGCCCATCCCACTAGACAGCCCAGAAGGATGTTGGAAGTGTGACCTTAGTTGCAATAACTCTCACCACCTCACAAGCTACTGCCCACAAACGGCAACAGGGTTAGAAATAGGAAGTTAGGAAGTTCCCATTAGTTGTCTCTTTACTATCTACTCTTTTTGTGTAGGATGAGTGCTTCCTTCCTATCTTTGCTTTGCAAAACACTTGCTGCCTGCCTGATAAGATGTGTGTAGGCGAATAGCGAAGTTTTGCCTATTCCCCCACAACCCGGTATATTTCCTGTAAAAAAATTTCTGTTGCAGTTACTAACAGTTGATTTACTAGCCTTTACTCAAATTAAATTCCCAAATCCAGAAACACTCAAATTGCTTTCTGTAACAAAATGCCATAGAAACCATAGAAATCATAGATGTTGATATTAAAAACAGCCAAGAGGTCTAGGAGAAGTAACTCAAGTTGTACTCCATCTAGTTTCTGACATAGGTTATCTACCAAGCTGACTATATATCCAATGAAACTTCTGTTTCTGACCATATATTGGATGAAATGAGTCTGGCAACCAATTTTCCAATCTTCTGACTCAGGAGATTGCTTGTAGATCTATGGAAACTACATAGATGTGCCAGAACAAGAAGTGCTGGCAGAAGGAGCAAAGAACAAGCAAGCACACCGTGGCCCTCATTTCGCTACATAGCCTATCCATATCCTAAAAAATGTACAAGCTAAAAATTATCCAAAAGAATCAGCCAAAAGGTTTCCAAGCTTACATCCCTTCTGAACATTGGAGTCCAAATCCTGGTCCTACAGAGATCTGGCAAGGCTACCTTTCCAGTAAATATCTATGGAAATTATTAGTCATCCAGGTCATGGTTGTCCCTAAGGGGCTTTTTCAATAGGCAACTCGCCACTACCCAGTGAAGAAGCTTCTTGAATGAGAAGCAAAACGTCTTCAAAGAAAAAACAGTTGCCTCTTGAAAAAGCACCTGGGACTATCTTTCCAGTGTGGGGCAGTGGTGGGTTTCAAAATTTTTTGGAACCTCTTCTGTAGGTGTGGCCTACTTTCCGGGTCCACTGGTGGAACATCTTCTAACTGGTTCGGTAGATTTGACGAACCGGTTCTACCAAAGTGGTGCGAACTGGTAGGAACCCACCTCTGGTGTGGGGTGTTTACTATTTTGAACTTTGCTGTTTTAGAATACTCATTAGATGACATTTAAGGGTTCATCAGTCTAAACAGGAAAGCATAAAGCTGTCACTGATCACCCATGAGTTGTAGTTAAACAATGTATAAATAGGAGACAGAAGGAGTCTTATGTATGATTGTTGCCTTAAATTACTTATAAAGTAATAAAGGTGGGATAAGACAGATAGATGGACAGATAAAATGAACACATATTCTGAATGCTACAATGGTTTTGTTATGGCAGTGCTGAGTCCGTGGACTGGAGGAGTGGGAATCTTAAACCTCTTCTCCCAGAAGCCTTCTAGTTTCCACCTGGATCTGCCTCCTGCTTCTTGGAGTAATGACTTTATAGTTTCTCTTGGCACTACCCATTGTATCTCCTAAGGAGCTTCTTCGCATCCTTGCTTGAACCCTGTTGAATGAGAGCAATAGGGCTGGGCAGGTTGTGTGTTACTTTTTCACTACAATATTACTATTGGAAGAAATATCCATCTGGGTTCAGTTCTAAGTGGGAAGAAAGACACTGGAAACATGGAGGCTGATTGGAAAGATGGTTTATTGATGAACAGGACCACATGGGTTAGAAGTCCTGGGTAGCTAATCACATGGAGTGGAGAGTAAGTATTATTTATACCCTCTCTTGGGCTTTGAACTTCAGTTTCCTGTTCCTGTGGCAAGGGCGTGTATTCTATTGGCTGTCAGACTCCCAGGGGGCTATGTTCCCAGGAACATAGGTCACAACTAACCTTGTAGGTTGTCTGTGCCCCAGGCTTGGTTGAATCTTGCTAGATGATGCAATGAAGGGCAAACTCTATTGTGGCTGAATGGCTCTGCCCTGAAGGATAATCCTTCATCCTAGAGCGGAAGGTCTTTTGTCTGCCTTTTTAATTATTTTTAGAATATTTCATTCTTCTAGGAGAGGGGTGGGTGCCAACTTTCTACATTACTCTCTGGCAACATTGTACCATATGTGGCAAATATAAAACCAACATTTATTCACAACAGAAGTTGTTCCATGTATATTACATATTACACAGCAAGTTACATTCAAGCACCTAGAATGTGGTTTTTAAGGGAAAAAAATAATTGAAGTGATGAAATGCGAAATACACGATAATTTTAAAAGTTTATACATCAGTTGGAATACAACAAAGGGGAGATCAAAAACTAAATACTTCGCAATGATTTTTTTAGTGGATTTTCTTCTTTCTATGTCTAAATAACAAAATAATGGAAACTTTGGTAGTTAACTCTTTAAATCCTTTTTTCACAAAACTAACTTCCTATACACTTAGGAAGTTTATGGTTAATTTTCCACCAATGATTTACTGAGCACTAACTTTGTAATCTCATTGATATATTGCTTCATCAATTATTTCTTTGTTCCTTTGTTTTTTAAATTTGTAAAGATCATTTTAGACTTTTAAATTTAAAAATGGAGATAAAATGTAAAGGATAAATTGCAGATCCAGTAACTACAGATGAATGGGGAAGAGAAGAACAACCCACAGAAAATATCCAAGTAAACAAAGTAAACAATTCTGGGAAGCCACCAGGTGGCACTGATCTGCTATTGCTGGCTTTATAAAATGGGAGCTGCCCCAGTTTGGTAACACAGATTATGAATTAAATATTTTAAAGGCACAATATTGCATTTAGGCACAGATAAAATGAGCTGGCATTAAGCATCCTTTCCCAATTTAATCCAAGAGGCAGCACCAGGCAAACCAAGTCAATAGATTACAACAAAGTTCTAAGTTAAATCTTTCCCTCATTTGTATTAAAAATAGTGATGCTGGAAACAGACACTATTTTTGTTCCAGGAGTTACCAGGAAATCTCTCTTTCCTGGGAATATTTCTATCAACAGGCCTTGGAGGAGGGAATAGGCCTTGGAGGGTTTTTTCGCCCTCTTCCCCAACGCACACATTCCTCTTTCTCTCCATTTCCCTAGAGTTGTCTGTGTTGTCCCAAAGAACAAAGCCTCTTCCTATTGAGGAGGGAGGGGGAGATTTGATGCTTTGTGTATAAACAAAGTCTATGTCACCTCAGAGTAAATGTGAATTGAAACTTCCCTGCTCTCCATCTGTCACTTAGGCTGATCAGCTTGAAATCTGCCTTTCACAACAGGCCACTTTTGCAGCATACTGTGCAGGTTGGCAAACAGCTGGGGGTTGGCGGTGGGGGGGGGGAGACTGTCTTATCTTCTACCTCCTTTCCTCCAAAGACAAGATTGGAGGACAGGGACCAGCCTTGCTAATGGCCCAGATCAGGCTTGGCTGCCTTAAGCCAAACCAGTTTACCCTGGTTTCCAAAGTGTAATAATTGCTTTACTTCAAATGCAGATACTTCTGCCTACATAAGCTAACTCAAAACACACTTTAGTTCCTCCTTCAGGCATGAAACTAAAGTGACAGTCACTTTGCAATACAAGATTTTATATATAAAATGCTGGAAGGGAAAAAAAATAAGCAGCAATTGATCCAGGAGAATCTGACCTTGTACATGTGGCGAAGGATAATTAAAAAGCAGAGCAATTGAAGTTGCAGTTGCTGCCCCCACACACAAACACTGCACGAAGCCCACCTACACAGGAAACGGGATCTTAGAAGCCTCTGGATTTGTTTGAAAGGTTTTCAGACTTAGCCGGAGAAATGATGTCACAGCACCTCAAGATGTTGGAGGGAAGAGACCGAGCAAAAGAACAATATAATTGACTTCTGTACTCCTTCGTGAACATCTGAGAAAGCAACTTTGGCATTTTGTTTACAATATTAAACTATGACATAGCAGCTTTATAAATGCCTTATCCAGCATGGCCTTCCAGTTATATAGAGCAAAATTGCTATTCTGGTCTTTGGCTGTGCTGCTGGGGATGATATGAGCTTCTTGAGGTACATTTGGAAATCACCATGTTAGGAAAGGCTGGTTTGTGCTACCAAACATTATTTTCTGAGTTCTGGAGAAAAGTAGCACAAATCTTCTCCATTGGAACGGCCCAGCAGAGACTTTGGCTTGTTCCTACAGTCTTCCCAGGGGCAGGAATAAAAGTATTTTGATCTCCTCTCTCCTCCAAGTTTTAGAACTTTAGTGTCATAAAGATAGATGACGGCCTGGTGAGCCATTTGTTCCATCTTCTTTTTCTTGCAGGGAAACGGGAGCCTGGATATCCCCCCCTCTTGAAAACCTACTTGAAAGCCAAAGTGGCAGCCACCACCATTTCTTTAAAGGAATTGCTGCAATGTACCAAATTCTTCTTCCACTATTCAGTCAGACCCTGCCTCACTCAGCTCATCCTGTCTTTGAAAGTAACTGAACATAGATATTTGTCCTTTTCTGTGTGACAGCTTCTTCAGATATCTAAACCATTCCCTAGAATATTTTTCCCCCTCATTATGTTTATCGACTATACTGGCATTTATAATTGACTCATCTTTTTTGAGAGTCTTAAAGGTACGTACTCAAAACTTTAATTGTAGTGGAGCACAAACCAGCTAGCAAAGAAATGGAATTTAATGTTATAATTCCACATTTTAACTAAGGCTTACGCTCTGTAGGATCTATGAATAAAACTATTAATAATGTATAACATAAAGAAATGGATGTGCAGCTATAAAGTGAAGAGAGGGGGGGAGGAAAGATGAAATAAGTAGCTTAACTACCCAGATTCCATTTTCTATTGTCTTATTTTTCAAATTCCACCTGTTTTAGTGCCTGGCTGGGATAGTTGGTTTAGCTTAGTTTATTGTAAGTTATAGAACTTTGATTCAATGTTGCTTGAATATTGCACTTAACATTATACGAACCCAATCATTACTTTGCAATGGTTTTTCTAAATATCTGATGCTAGCCAATAAAGTATTGGGCTTTATAAAGGTCCATTAGCATTTCATCACTGGAATTGCCTGAGTCATCTTCTCAAAATCATGACAATTTGTCCCAATTGACATTTGAAGTGTTATGGCTTAACACAACTAGTGACTCTGGGTGGCATACATTATAGAATATAAAATCAAATTAAAAGCAATTAAAATGATACAAAATAAATATATATGGTAACCATAAGTGTTGATGCAACCAAGGAACAAGAACCTTAACACACTCAGGGCCGTAGGTCAGGCACACAAGTCTTCATGGCCTTATGAAAGGCCAGCAGGATTGGGGTCATTCTGATGCTCCAGAGGGGCTACAGCAGAGAAGGCTCATCTCCTGGTCCCTGAAGGCCAACATTCCTTGGCTGATGGGATCCGTAACATTCCCAACATGCCAGATTGAACTGGATGGATAGAAATGACTAGGAGAAGATCGGTCTTTTAGATAACCTGCTCCAAACTAAGAAAGGCTTTAAAGATGACAACCAGCATCTTGGATTGCACCTGGAAACATGCTGGTAACCACTGCAGCTCATGAAGCAGTGGTGTTACATGTATCAAATATCTAACATCCTTTACTACCTGTGCAACTGCTGTTCCGAGGGCAACCCCGTGCAGACAGGATTGCAGTAATCCAGATGAGTGGTGTAAGCAATGCCTCCAATCACAACTGGTGCACACCCCTAAGATGTGTAACGGTCTCCCTGGCTACAGTTATCACATGCTCTTCTAGCAGGAGACGTGAGTCCAAGAGACACCCCACCCCCTTCCCAGATTGTGCTCCGGATCTTTTAGTTTTCTTGATTCAGCCAAAGCTCATTGTATTCTTTTTCTGAATTTTTAAAAATTCCTTTGAAGTTCAGCTTTCTCTACAGCTGCTTCACTGATGCATTTCTTTCTTTTATGTTGAATTATGTTTGTTTGTTTGTTTGTTTGTTTGTTTGGAATGTTTATTATAATTTATAGGCCGCCCTTTTCCCTGAGGGGACTCAGGGCGGCTTACAAAACACGGGAAAGGGAGTACAAAGACAAAAGACATAAGACAATACATAATATTAAAAATAGAGCACAACATTCATTCATCATTCGGGAGGGGACAAACTAAGATTTTTCATCCCCAGGCCTGACGGGCTAGCCAGTTCTTGAGGGCCGTGCGGAAGGCCTGGGCGGTGGTGAGGGTGCGAATCTCCACGGGGAGATTGTTCCATAGCGTCGGAGCTGCAACTGAGAAGGCTCTCCTCCGAGTAGTCGCCAGTCGGCACTGACTGGCGGATGGGATTCGGAGGAGGCCTACCCTGTGCGATCTGATGGGACGCAGGGAGGTAATTGGCAGAAGGCGGTCTCTCAAATAGCCAGATCCACTACCATGGAGCGCTTTGTGAGTGGTAAGTAGGACCTTGAAGTGCACCCGGAGATCAACAGGTAGCCAGCGCAGCTCACGGAGGATCGGTGTTATGTGGGCGAACCGTGGTGCGCCCACAATCACTCGCGCGGCCGCATTCTGGACTAGCTGAAGTCTCCGGGTGCTCTTCAAGGGCAGCCCCATGTAGAGCACGTTGCAGTATTCCAGCCTAGAGGTCACAAGGGCTCGAGTGACTGTTGTGAGAGCCTCCCGGTTCAGGTAGGGCCGCAACTGGCGCATCAGGCGAACCTGAGCAAATGCCCCCCTGGTCACAGCTGACAAATGATGGTCGAAACTCAGCTGTGGGTCCAGGAGGACTCCCAAGTTGCGGACCCTGTCTGAGGGGTATAAATTTTGTCCCCCCAGCCTGATTGATGGAACATTAACCAAATTTTTGGGAGGAAAACACAACAGCCACTCGGTCTTTTCCGGGTTGAGCACCAGTTTGTTAGCTCTCATCCAGTCTTTAACAGCCTCAAGGCCCCGGTTCATCACTTCCACCGCTTCATTGAGTTGGCACGGGGCGGACAGATACAACTGTGTATCGTCCGCATATTGGTGGTATTTTATCCCGTGCCTCCGAATGATCTCGCCCAGCGGTTTCATGTATATGTTAAATAGTAGGGGGGATAAGACCGAACCCTGCGGCACCCCACAAGTAAGGGGCCTCGGGGACGATCTCTGCCCCCCCACCAACACCGACTGCGACCTGTCCGAGAGGTAGGAGGAGAACCACTGCAGAACAGTGCCTCCCACTCCCACCTCCCGCAGTCGTCGCAGAAGGATACCATGGTCGATGGTATCGAAAGCCGCTGAGAGGTCAAGGAGAACCAGGATGGACACATGGCCTCCATCTCTGGCTCTCCAGAGATCATCGGTCAATGCGACCAAAGCGGTTTCTGTGCTGTAACCGGGCCTGAAGCCAGACTGGAAGGGGTCAAGATAGTTAGCTTCCTCCAAGGTACGCTGAAGCTGGAAGGCCACCACCTTCTCAACAACCTTCCCCACAAAGGGGAGGTTGGAGACTGGACGGTAGTTGTTAAGAATTGCTGGATCCAAGGACGGTTTCTTCAGGAGGGGGTCTCACCACCGCCGCCTTCAGCGCGGTGGGGAGGTGTCCCTCCCGAAGAGAGGTGGTAACAACCGCCTGGATCCAGCCTCGTGTCACCTCACTGCTGTTGGCAACCAGCCAGGAGGGACACGGGTCCAGTATACAGGTGGAGGCGCTCACAGCTCGCATAGCCTTGTCCACATCCCCGGAGGCAACATCCTGAAACTCAACCCAGAGATGGTCTGCCAGATCATTCCCTTGTGTCTCGGCTGGATCTGCAAGAGTGGAGTCCAGGTCCGATCGAAACCGAGCAACTTTGTCCGCCAAGAACTGTACATATTCCTCAGCCTTACCCTGTAAAGGGTTCTCCGTCTCCCTCCTATTTAGGAGGGAGCGGGTTATCCTAAACAGGGCGGCTGGGCGGGACTCGGCAGACGCTACCAAGGAGGCAATGTGTGATCTTTTGGCTGTTCTTAGAGCCCGAATATACTCCTTGGTGCAAGCTGTCAACAGTGCCCGGCTCGACTTGGACCTATCAGACCTCCACAGGTGCTCTAGGCGTCTCCTCCGGCGCTTTGTCTCACGGAGCTCCTCGGTGAACCAAGGAGGCCTCCGTGGGCCGCTGACCCGGAGGGGCCGTAGTGGCGCAATCCGGTTAAGAGACTCTGATGCTGCCGAGTGCCAGGCAGCAGCAAGAGTCTCCGCCGAACTGTGGGCGAGAGCATCTGGAATAACCCCAAGCTCCGTCTGGAACCTTACTGGGTCCATAAGTCGCCTGGGGCGGAACCACCTGGTAGGTTCCTCCTCCCTACGGTGGGGGTTTGGCCTCCGGAAGTCTAGCCTCAGTAGGCAGTGGTCTGACCACGACAGGGGAATGATCTCATTTCCCCTCAGACCAAGATCATAACTCCACTGCTCCGAGAGGAATACGAGGTCGAGCGTGTGACCCGCTGAGTGGGTTGGGCCTCGAATTACTTGGGTCAAGCCCATGGCTGTCATGGAAGCCATGAACTCCTGCGCTCCATCAGAGTGTTCACCGAGCGAAGGCAAATTGAAGTCCCCCAGAACCATAAGCCTAGGGAACTCAACTGCCAGCTCGGCTACTGACTCGAGGAGCGAGGGGAGGGCTGCTGCAACGCAGTTGGGAGGCAGGTACGTGAGCAGCAAACCCACTTGACCCTTGAGGTCCAGCGTCACCAGTAGGGACTCACACCCGACAAGCTCCGGAGCAGGGATCCTACGAGGTACTAAAGACTCCCGGATTACAATAGCCACACCGCCACCCCTTCCCTGGGCTCTCGGCTGATGAAGCACCTGAAATCCGTCTGGGCACATCTCTACGAGGGGGACTCCTCCTTCTGTGCCCAGCCAGGTTTCAGTAATACATGCCAGGTCTGCGCCCTCGTCTGTTATCAAGTCCCGGACGAGGGGAGCCTTGTGAACAACAGACCTGGCATTTAGCGACAGCAGCCTGAGACCAGGGTCCTGACTGCTCGCGCCATCTGACCTTGGAGTGGGACTCATAGGGCCGGAAGGAGGGATCTCTGTGATATAGCGAACCCTCCTTCCCCGGTAATGGCCAGCCCTAAAGTCCCCGCCGTATCTGCCCCTCCCTGTTATGACCGCAATGCTCCGACCCTCTCCCGTGGATGTAGTTCCCCCAACCACCCCGGTGGCCCCCGCAAATCCCACCAGGTCCTCCGAATCATACATACTCATTCACTCACTCAAACAGTCCCCACATAGTAATTAAAACACAAAAAATACAACAGTAATAATGATAAAAGTGGGATCATTCATTCAATCTCATACATACTCCTAACATATCCCAAACACAGTAAGAAAAAAAAGAAAAGATAGAAAGATAGAAAAAGGGAGAAAAAAATAGAATTGCGCACTTATTACGTTGTTAAAAAGCGAGTCCAGATAGAGCCAAATGGCTCTCCATAATTAAAGTAAGTAAAATAGGTGGTGTGATTAGCGTCCAGTTATAGTCCGAAGAAGGTATACGGTGGGGTAGATCGTATTCCCCTCTTCTATTGGTCTGGATAAGTCCAAAGAGTCCGGAATAAATAAAGGGGATAGGAGGTAGTCTTCCACCAGTGCTGCTCCAAATAGAGTTCCCAGGATAATAGTGGTGAGTGATGTTACTGATGGTACTCAAAGTCCGATAAAGCTGAGCTAGCAGGTCTGGAACCAGATGAAACTGAGATAGCAGGACCAAAGGCAGATGGAACTTAGCTAGCAAGTCTGGGTAACCAAACACCACAATCAGATGTGGCTGGAGGTTAGTAACCCACCATAAGGGGGCGACAGATGGTACGTGGAAGACACAAGGCAGAGCCTCACCGAAGCAAAGGGAGGCAGGAAATAAAATACGTCCAGGGAGCCACCTGACTGGGCAGGGATAAAGAAGGGAGGAGGCAATGCTGGGAGGGAAGTAAGGCTGGATGGAGAAAGGGGCCATCCGGAGGGGCTGGTGCAGCATCGGGGGAAACCACCCATCCACTCTGCTCAGTCCCCCCACTGCTCCGATACGTTCTCTCTCCCTCCAAGATGATGGTCTCACACAGCCCCAATGAGGCAGTTCAATAAGCCTGGTAGAAAAAGTTCGATAAGCCAGGCAGAGAAGCCAGGTAGAAAGGCGAAAAGCCACCACCGTTGCAGCCGGCGTGATGTTACTCCTCCCACCGCCAAGTAATGCAAACAACTCGCGGAGCCCAAAACCCCAAAGTTGTAAAGCCCGGGGGCGTCTAGAAACGGCGACCCCTGCAAGGGACTGGGCTGGTCCTATCAATTTTCTCTCCTTCCAAGGCGGCAATAGTCCCATAGAACCCCAGTGCTGTGGCTCAATAGTCCAAAGGAAATCGCCTGGATCGAAAAACGCTGACACGACGCCGCCCCCCCCCCCACTGTCGGATAACGCGGGCGGCTCGCCGTTCACAGACCTTCGAGATCGTACTGTCCGGGGTCGCTCAGAAATGGCGACCCCCACAAAGGTTTGGGCTCCTCGGGTCCCCTGGATTCCGGACATCCCCGGGACCTTCTTCGGGCGCATAAATTTCAAAGTTTTCAGATGTTTTTCCGGCGTTTGCTCTCCTTATCGTCTGGAGCAAAACGCCTGGGCGCCATCTTCCGTTCTCGCACATGCGCACATGATTTTAATTATAATGTAAAAGTTCAACTAACCACAGAACTAGAAGGCCACATATTATAGGCTAGTGGGCATTAGCACATTGAAATAAAATGATTTTCAGAATATACTGGAACACCAGGGGAGTTAGAGCCAAGCATATCTTTGGGGACATGTTCTATAATGTGTAGGCCCTGTTATGGCTATCCTATTCTTTGCTTTGCATTTGCTTACAAAGAACTTTTATATCCATTTTAGGTTTCCTTGCTTGAATTAATACTGTTCATTAACAATAAAAATGATTTCTCAGACCTTGTGATAGGTTTCGTAATTTGCTGCACTCATTTTGGCAGAGATAGTTGCAGTTCCATTAAACCAAAATATTCTAGTGTGCATTATCTTTATTCTTTGATGAAGTTTTAATTTTTTTTATTCTTCCAAAAAGAAATCTCCTTACTTGGAGCCTAATCTGATTTTGTTGGATTTCTGTGGCAATTTTTCTGCTCACATATAAATTCACTTTATATTTCCAACCAATTAATACTGTTCACAACTTCATATCCAGGATTGTATCCATCTGGACTATTTCATCTGATTTCATCTGATTTAAGATTCTGTTAAGCAGCTGCTTCTTCAGAGACAGAAAATAAGGCATCAGAAAAGAGAGCTTTGGCATGGGGAAGGGATGTCCTCTTGTTTCAGCCCCATCCACTAATTCTGAAGGATATTTGTAGAAAAACATTAGCTCACTCCTGTTCTAAAGCAATTCAAGATTTCTAAAAAAATACTAATTTATATACTCTCATTTGACCAAGAGCCCAAGGTGGTATATATAGCACTTCCTTCAATTTTGTCTCGTAAACCTCTGAGAAGATTGGGTTATGAATAATTCAAGAATGAGGTGTACTTAAATCTGGCTCTCCCTAGTTAATCCATTATTTTAACCATTATATCATGAATACACATCTAGCCAATCTTCTTCAGAGGAACAAATCATTTTTTGTTATTTAACACCTTCTCATCTGGATGCAACTCTGATTTTATTCTGTTGGAAAATTGCAACAGGATTTTAGTCAAATGAAAGGTGCAATAATGTTTGTTTAGGCCTTTGAGTTGTCATTCCTTCTTTTGGAGTTTCTACTTTGATGTATAGAGACAATGTTCTTCTGAATGCTCATGTTTATCCTTTGCATTGTTTTATTAAGTAATGCTACACACCATTTATTTTTTTCTGGTCTTACCATATCTATGCTTTCTTCTCACCTCTAATTTTTAGAATAGGCATAACAAAATGTCAGCTCCTTTTTTAATGTGTCTTTACCAAACTTCCCAATTCCAGTATCTGGATTAAAACATCCATACAGACAGAAAAAACATGTAAAAGTGGAAGAAAATTACTTCGAGCCATTTTTAATACACAAAATATTTGATCCATCACCAAGCAACCCTATCTACTAAATCTACCAGGAACAAATTAAAGGAGAATTCTAAATTACTGCTTAAAACATTTGGGAAATGTAAGGAAAGATATTGAATTTCCTCTCACATTTTCTCTTACTCTTTCTACAACCTAGATAAATGCCAAGAACGGGATACTGAAGGAAACTCTTGTCTGAATTAAGAGAAGTATGGTAACGAAGGAAGGCTGAACGCAGCAAAAATGTTTTAGAGTTTGTACGTTTTGGCGACATAAAATTGCTGAGTTCACAAAAGGCGTTAAAATTATTGATACATGGTTTGTCTGGAGGCATATGTGGGCTTTTCTCCTCCTTCCATTGTAAGCTATACCAAATCATTCTGGAATAGGGCAGCCTCTAAATCAAATCAATAAAAAAAAAGTTGCTGAACTGAGCCTAAATGATTGCCTTAAATGAAATGTGACGTGTCTATTGGAGCAATAGGTTTTCTGTCTCAGAAAAAAGTTCATTATCCAGGTGCTCTTTCAAGAAATCACTTCGAAATATTTATTCAAAAGACTGCTTGTATATGAATAGGAAAAAAAAGCCACACCATGGCCAACTGACTTCAAAAGGTATTTTAATTTAGAAATGCAGTTATATACATAGAATTGAAATTAAATTAAATTTTGTACAAATATTAAAATACTATCATCACACCCACTGCAATGTATGGGATGGATCTATATATATCTATATCTATATCTATATCTATATCTATCTATCTATCTATCTATCTATCTATCTATCTATCTATCTATCTATCATCTATCTACATACCCACACACATACCCATACACACACGTATATATAGATCCATCCTGCACAGCATTATAGAATCTTTAAAATCCCATATATATATATAGATATAGATATATATATACGAGTACCATTCTGTAAATAAATTCCAATAAATTCCAATAAATTCCTTAGTGATGCAGTTCAGATTACAAATAAAAGCACTGAAGGCAACCAGGTTTTCCTCTTTTGTATCTCCAGCTACCTGCAGCCTGTCATCTGCATTATGGTGTAAATGTCTGCCTGAATGTTTGTTCTAACAGGATGTTTGGTCTGAGCTTTCATGAAAAATTAAGCGTAACAGTCAAATTTCTAGCAGAAATTGACTGCCATGCTCCTTAGCTCACCAGCTGGAAAAATAATTTACATTAGCACAGAGGTTTTTCCATTATCCAATGGTATTTCCTCTGGAATCCTAATAACACGAAAGAAGGGATTAAGTTCAAAAAACAATTATAAAGCATCTAGGAAACAAAGCAGAGATGAGTTTGAAATCCATAAAATACCACCAAATGCGGTGTGATGTGCCAAATTAGTGATTTCCAACTTGCCCCTTAAAAGCACGTTGCTCTTTTTGGGAGTGTGTGTGATATACATGAGTAATAATGGAAACTGAAACCTGATTCACAGCATTGCAATTGCATCTACTGTATGCAGTAGTTAAGATTAAAATGTTAAGAAAATGCCATGTACTTCTCGGGGATTTGCAGAACACAAGCCCTGGGACCTGAGGTTGACCACAGATGATAAGTTTATGTCTGTGTGTTTACTGGCATACAATGCAATAATTATTGCAAATCCAGTTATGATCTGTCATGTAAAGTATGAGTTAGATGTGACACATGGCCTGTTTCTATGTTTCTAAGCAATGTCTAAAAACTGTATGGATACATTATATTTGAAAACAATGCGAGGACACAGTAGTACTATTTTTTTTTGCACTCTATCGACACACTCACCTCACAATAATGAGGATATAAGGATTACATATCACAGTTGTGTATGCACTATTACTCAACCTAGCACAATTAACAAAAACATCTTTGGTTCTGGAACTGCTTTCCATACACACACACCTTGTAAATGTTTTAATTAGTATCATGGTTATTCTTGTGTTAATATACTTGAAATGAGTAAACATTACAGGTAGCAGAAAAAGAAGAAAACTGAAATAGTACTGAGATTCCTGGAGACTTTTTTTTTAAAAAGGCATTTTGTAGCAAGGAAGTGGAAACTACTAATAGATTGTGCAAGATTTTTCAAGCTGCAGTCCTAGCTGCCCATCTATCCAGTGTCTGAGGGCTGCTGACACTGATGTGACATTTTAATCAGAAAATGGACTTACAGACCCCTCACATCTGTCACAAATAGCAGGAAGTGATTATTATAATTTATTTACTTAAAATAACTAAATCTGAATCATTAAAAAGTGGTCCAGTATTTAAAAAAAAAAGTTTTCTGGGAAGAGGACTCAGAAGAATGCAGCCTGCCCTTAAGCATCCAATGTTCTTCAGGTTTTTTCCTCCCCACTCATCCTGCCTCACTGGATCTCCACAGACACTAGGCCTGCTTTGCTAGCCCACTGCTCCTCCCCAACCCATGTGGACCTCACCAATTGCCACCGTGGAGACAGAGAGATGGAGAGCTTGGTATGCCCATTCGCCGCTGTCAGAGAGTATGCCTCAGGCTTTGGCACCCAAAGCACTGCAGGACCTGAGCAAGCATGGGACTCTCAGGCATGGCACCCACCAGCTACAATGACTGGCTCACTGAGAGGGGCTCGGGTGTCCCCGGCTTCAGCTCGGATTTCCCGCTGCTGCCCCAGCCAGCTGCCCAACTGCAAAGTGGTCCTGCCTCTTCCTCCAGCCAAAACACTGCAAAAAATGCCCTGTGTTGATTGACGACATCTGCTGAATTTCCACCATAATCCCCCCAAGCGGTTCCTGCCTTTTCCTCTAGTCAAAACAGTGTAAAAAATGCCCCATGTTGATTGGCTGCTGCTGCTTTCGCACCCCAATCCCCGAAGCCACTCATGCCACCCAGCAGCACCCGTGGCACTGCCCAGGATGGGACCAAATGATGGTGGCCTCGTGGCAGAAAAGTGGCCATCTTTTACTCAGACACTGATGAACCTGTTTTCCTTAGATCTCACGTTCTTAGAGACGATTTCATTCTAAACGCAAAAACATGTGTTAAGAATGCAAGATCTAAGGAAAAGAAGCATCTGAGAAAAAGATGGCCACTTTTCTGTCATGTGGGTCAGCCTGTTCTGGAACTCTGAATATTTTCGAAAGGCAAGTGAGCGATTGGTGATACAGGGTTGGTGCGGAAAAGGGCCAAGGAACTATGGGGACCCCAAGGGATTGCAAGCGAAGTATGAGATATCTCAGTGGGTATGGGGATGCCTTGGATGGCCTGTTCCAGCACTATCCCCCACCCCCATGGGTCTTCCTCAACCTGAGATACCTCATGTGCACTTAACAACCTGTGCATTTGATTAACAAATACATTGGGGAAAGCAGAGGGGGATCATTCATTTAACATGATACAATTAAAGAATCCTCAGATTATGAATGTAATTGGCAGGCTTTATTACATTTGTAACTTGAGGATTACCTGTATATTTTTTGTATTATTGTGCAGTTTTTAAAATATTAAAACACAAAAGCCAATTCATTCTCAATCAAACTTCTTCCCCAACTTCTTATTTTATACGAAACTTCAAAAACCAGGGCAAGAAAATAAAAAAGGAACTTGATAGTCCTGTTTATTTTAACAGGTATGGATTCTCAAGCTTCAGCTTTTCCTTCAAAGGAGGAAATGCTGGGAAAGATGTGTCCTCTACAGATCTAGTCTTGCAATGGTAGTAAGAATGGCAGCTGTTTTAAGATACTGATATTATACTGATCATTAATATATGAGAAAAATGGAGTGCTTAGGCCTCACATCCTCGTTAAATGGCAGCTTTCTATAGTGTGCATCAATCCACTTGATACGTATTTACCACAGAAAAGCAGCACTGCGTTTTAAGTTAAATGTATTGTTTTTAGGATGTATTGGGTGGAAGAATAAGGAAATAACTTTTCTCAGTGGAAGAGAAAAAAGGTCCTATGGTTAATTTCTACAGTTGACATAAGATCCATATGTTCACCAACTCATTCCAATGATATCTACTGGAATGAAAAAAAAAACCCTCCGTAATAACAAAAAACCAAACACCAATGAACTAGACAGACCAATCTAAGTCACTTTAAGGCAGTTTCATGGGTTCATCTACCAACCAGGATTTGTAATAAAATGGGGGGATGGAATGGCAAGCATTCATTCATCAGAAGAACAAGATTAACCAGGAGACTTAAGTTTCAGAAAAGGCTTACATTTTAAAAACCAGAACCACATTTTATTCCTGCAAGGCACAAAGTGTGCTCTTGCAGCATCTAGTTCTCCCTATAAAAGGCTGCAAAAAGTTAAATGAACAATTAGGCACCTAAGAACTACACAGTATTGGAGTAGCAGCCCTTCCAACTACTTAATGGTCTTTGATGCGTCAAGAACTTTCATGTCAATTAAAAAAATATTCTATTCATTTACATCTTAAGCAGATACCCTCAGCATATACTTAACAACTATTGGTATCTTTGCTTTATATGAATTTGCCAATCAGATCAAGAACCTGAGAATATTAGATTTTAAAGGGAAAAGAAACTTACAATTTTGAAGATGGCATTTTTATTTATCTTCAAAATTCAGTTTTCTACAAAGGAAAGCTATTTCTTGCCCTGAAAAAACCACAAAATCCAGCTATAAATTATTCAGGTAAAATATTAAGACCCAAATCTTTATAAAGATTATCTATACTAAAGGTTTCCAGAGAATACAGATGCAGTACACAGAACATGCTGGCTACATATTAAAAAGGGAGGATGCTAGTGCTTTCATGCCTTCCTTGCATAATTCCCATTAGCATCCAAGCTAACAATATGATCTGCTCCACCAAAACCATTCTTTTGAATGGAAACACAGGATTGTAAATTTTGTTTGATGGAATGAAAATACATTATTTCAGAGTTCTTATATAAAATGCAATGGTTTAAAAACTGCACAGCTGAGTGAGAAAGAAGATTCATATTCAAGGCTAATCCAGTCATATGAGTCCAGAAAGAAATTGGTATTAGATAAATGTCACTCTATATACTTTGAAACATCTCCATCTCAACCAAAATATTTACCACTGAACTAAGCCAGAGTTACTTAATGTTACCGAATAAGTTAATTGGCTGTGTTCACAGACCATGATAAATCATTCACCAACATTTATAAACCACAATAGCTAGACTATACAGCATGATAAACAATATTGTGGTTATTTGGTTTAAGAAATTATATGCCCCTAGCCATTAGGATAGTAAAACTCCTTCAAAAGAAGTGCTTCTAACTTTGTGGGATCTCAATCAAAGCTCCTCTTTTCACTAAAGTAGCCATTGGGGAAAAACAGGTAGAGATAGCTGGAAACGGCAGCACAAACTTGGAAAAAGATTTTTGTTTGATTGAGGAAGAGGTGTTTTGTACATAGACTTGTAACTGGATGCAGCTCTTTCAAATGATTTGCACAGTCTTATTAACATCTGTATAATATTAGTTATGGCTGGCTCTTCCTTCACATTTGCTTTCTAACTGTTACTGGAACATCTTCTACTTAATGAGATGTATGTATATATATTTGATATGTATCCATTCACTTACAAGAGAGCAGAATCAAAGGCAATGCAATATATATTGATACCAGTATCAAGCCCCAGGAAAATCCAGAATTGTTTGCCTCTGTCACATTATTAAAAGCAAGCAAATTATTGGTTTACTCAGTACTTCTGCACATCCTGAAGAATAAAAAAAAACGCAGAGTTCTAAAGTTTTGTCACATTGCCACAGCAAATTCTACTATACACCTTAAGATTGTCATATACATTACCCTACAAATTTGCAGGAATATATTCACAAAGGTCAGATATTTTACTTTTATTATTTGATAAAATGCAAGCTGTGGTTTTCTAAGTATTTGCTTTCAATGTTAAATTTCTGTCAGGAATATTCGCAGGAATATTCATAATTCTGAGCTTGTGCAGGCCACCTTAAATCAGGGATTATGGGCGGCCATCCAAAGAGGCAAAAGCTATTTCCCATTCCAAGTTTTTTATGCCTGCAGCTGGCATGTCCCCAGGGCTGGGACAAGGTGGAGAACTGGTACTTAAGCTGCTTACGTCTGTTGTACAAATCTTTGGGAAATCACACAAAAAGTCTTGATTTGGGAGGTTCACTTGAAGAAAAGCTATTGAATCAGTACTTCCATAATGTCATCAAGAAACGTTCACAGATAGCTAGAAAAACAAGAGCAAAAGCAGACTTGTGCGAGAGGACGTGAGGTAAACAAGCATGTTCCCTGCATAGTAAGAAGTTTCCAAGTGGAAGTAGCATGCAGAAGGCAACACACACACACCAAAATAAAGCATGTCGAGGAAGGGAGGATCTTGCATCTGAACAAACAGCAGCATGGCTCTTTTTTAAGGCAGGCTATCACTAATTCATTCAAGGCAATTGGACATACCAATTTCAAAAGCTAAATACTTGCTAACCATGATCAATACTTTAAATTAACAGTTGCTAGCTGAAGAAAATGCAGGCCCTGGCAATACCTCCACAAGGACAGAAATCAACCACAGCAACAAAATAAAGTAGAAATGCCAAAACCACTCTAGTGAGTTGATACAGAAACGCATGTGACAGGTGATAATGCTACTCAAACGCAACAAACTGATGTTCTACTGATATTTGAAAGAGACTAAACCAATCATATACTCAAAGATGGAAGGCTTTGGATCAGCTGTAATACGGCCACAGTATTGCTGATAGTATGAGGCCATGGGCTTAGCCATGCAAGTGCTCTTAAATCTGGCTACATACAAGGGAATTTCTCAAAGTTTTCTGCAGCCCTCAATGTATGCCAGACAGCATGTTCAAAGAGATAAAGAATGTCCTAGTGGATGTGGTGGAATGAAAAAAGAAAAGAATGAATGCAAATATATGAGAGGTACAGTCACTTCACCCTTGAGGAAAACAAAGCACAAGTAGCAGCCTAAGCTATTTTTCTAAAGTGGCCAGTAGCAATTCCCTTTAACACAGCCAGCACTGCGTATTCATGTGTGGATGTGCAGTTACATTATGGATTATACAATTTTCAACACCTGAGGTCTACAACCAGTATGTGTGACTTTTATAAGCTCCCTCCCACTCAGGCCATCTCAAGGCATTCTTCTTGCCTTCGTAATGTAGTTAATAAATAGAACAAAACCATCTGCACCAAAACAAAACAAGCTGTGGTTTGACCCTGCTTTCTGAGACATCCAGAAACTAGCAAGGCCTATGAGAAATTGCAGCGAGCCAGTGTGAGAAGGAGCAAGGCACAAGTAAATGGCAACTCTCCAGAGACTGTACTCAAAGTCATCTGTCTGGGAAAGAGGAGAGGCTGGAGGAACTTGAGTCTCTAGAGCCCTCCTTTAATGCTTATAGAATGAGATGGAGAAGATCGCTGGCACCGGTGCACCCCACTGATGTACTGAAGGTGGTGTCTTGATGGTATCCTTTGGATCTTCAACTAAGGGATATTTTCTGGAAATATTCAGGGTGCAGCACTTCAGGGAAGGGAAAGCCAGCACGAAGCGCTCATCATTCCAAAAAGGAAACTAGAGAGTGTAGACTTGATGACTGTTGCAACCCTCATGCTTCTTTCAACAATGGAATATCTGGAGGGAGGGAGAGAGAGAGAGAAAAGGATATTAGATCATCTTTCTATTCGGTTCCAGGTTTCAAGGCAATCCAGCATAGCCCTGATAGAGTCTGAGGTCTATGAAGTCCACTGGAGTTACAAAAGTTCTTGTTTAACCAGCCAAGTTTCTATAAAAGCTTGGCATTCCTTAAAACTTTCACTGGCTGTGTTTTGGCAAGGCCTTTCCCTTAGAAAAGCCCTAGAGTCTAATAATAAGAGCTTCTTTGGATTGACTCAGACAAGAGAACAAAGCTTATTCATTCTTCCTAATCTTCGGATCAGACTAAGTAAGGTTCCTTCCAATAGTGAGAACTGTACCAGTCAGAGACTGATTTGCCCTGTGTCAGTTGAACTTCTGGTCTAGAGAAAATACTGTAAAATAATTGTGCACTATGTCATCTGGTGCGGTAGAATAGGCAGATTTTCACTGGAAGAACTTCCCCCTTCTGTCACCTCCTGGGATGCCTTCTCATAGCCTCCGTCCTGGAGTTCCATGTCACTACCATCCACACATCTCCAGTCATTCTATTGGGTGGTTTTGCCACTCTCTTACATATTAGCTGGCTGATTAAAAACAACAACACCCTGTTTACCTCCTCGTTTTAAAAAGAAAATGCACTAGGGTTAGGTTTTTGTGGCCAGCCTGAAGTGGAACTGTCCAGTTCCAAGCATAAATAACTCTGTGGTCAGGAGACGCCCATTAATGTAAAAGTGCTGCAGAAAAGTAATGGAGGAAGGCCTAATAGGTATTTTCAATAGGTATTAAAGTATTCTTGAGTTCAAAATGCATGAAAGTTGTGTTTTGGATTTCTAAACTTCTATACCAGAATAAATAAAGACTGTAGATGAAATAAATTATGAATCTTAGAATCCTGCATTAGTAAATCCTGAATACAATTTTTTTGTTTGGCTTGTGTTCTTTTGTGAAATGCACAGAAAATTGCAATTAAATCTATTAATGGGCAACCCTATGGAGTTGTTAGGGAGAATATATTAGGAAGGAGATCTCTGTGTGGGATGCTACAGGGTTATGATACTTTCTTCACTGCTGTTTAACATCTACGTGAAGCCAATGGATGAGATTACCCAATGATATGGGGTAGAAGCCATCAGTATGCTGACAACACCAAGCTTACATTTCTACCTTAAGTGATGTTGTGGAGGTCCAATCTCAGTATCTGGAAACTCTGGGATTTGGATGGGGAATAACAGGCTTCAGCTCAACCCAAGCAAAATTGAGTGGTCTTAGGGACACCTGGCTTTGGGAACTTTCCACTTCTTGTCCTGGTTGGAATTGCACTACTCCAAACACAACGTGTGTGGCTTCTGCTGGCTTTTCACAAGGTCCTGAAAACATGGTTCTGCAATGTGCATGAGAACCTGGGAGTGTGGTAGAGCCTATCCCATGGCTGCATTGACAGTTATAGTCAGATGTGACTGCTTCTAGCTATGACTTTTATTGTAGATTTTATACATGATTATACATTGTTCTTAACTAGCTGTGTTGTTTTCATGTTTTTATACTCTTTTTAATTTTTTGTGAGTCACCCAGAGTCATATATTGAGATGGACGGCTATATAAATCAGAAAGATAGTCAGGTGATGGATAATAAAAAGGTTCTGAAACAGTTTTTCTCTGAAGACTATGCTACTTTTTGTAATTTCTTGATTGAAGGAATAAATGGAGATTGTAGGATTTACATACATTTTTATTCCAGTTATATAAATTCAGATTCAAGATTTATTTCACATTACTTACCATCCATGTATTCCTCTGAGGAAGCAAGTGATAAAAGGCTTTGTACATCGCTGTTTTCTGAGTCTGAAGTCTCTTTGTGCCCAGATTTACTACTAGATGTGCCAGCCACCCAGGAAGATGTGGTCGCCTGATGCACTAGAACAGTTTCTGAGTGGTGAGAGCTGCCAGCTTCACACAATCCAGAGCGTCCAGGGGTTTCATCCTCCCTAATAAAACCACTGGGACCCACTTGGTCTGGGGGTGGCTGTTGCATTTCCCTTTCCTCGCTCTGTCCAGCTCCTTCTGAAAGGACGATCTGTATCCGTGTATCTGAGGATGGTATGCAGTTTCCAGCACTGCCATAGACAGCTTCTTCATAAGATGGCAAAGCTACCTGAACTCCATCCACCATAATAGAAACCTGGTCCCCAGAAACACCTTGATCACGCCTGTGTTTGGAATTCAAAGAAATATTTAGGCACAATGACATAAGCAGCATTTTATGGAACAATATCATATACAAGATTAGTAATCCTATTTGCTTCACTGTTGTTTCAGAGGTAAAGGTATTAGTAATAAACCATGTCTGTTCTCTGGTTTCCCCCAAATGTCTTAGGACCGCAATTTTTTTAGAATTCTCAAACCATTTCAAACTAGCATAGCCATCAGATATTTAGTGAACTGTAAGGTGAGAGCCAATTTGGTGTAGTGGTTAAGATACCAAGCTAGAAACTGGGAGATCATGAGTTTCTAGTCCCATGTGAAGGCACAATCTGGGAGACCTTGTGCCAAACACACTCTCTTAGCCCTAGGAAGAGATAATGGCAAACCACTCCTGAAATCTTGCCAAGAAAACTGCAAGCACTTATCCAGGTAGTCACCAGGGTCAACGTTGACTCAAAGGCACATATATACACACACACACACCCCAATGTATCTATTTATAGGACATTAAATGGGAGAAGGTTTTAACAAGCCTAAAGTACAGATATGGTTCATTTTGGGATTATTTTCAATGAGGTAGGCCAATTCTTTAATGAGCAACACAAACTTTCCTTCCTAAAATCGATGTGCTTATGAAATTGTTGCTAACTTAGATCTGGACATAAAAATTCTTGAACAAAAATTATGCTGAAATAAACCCTTCTTGTTTAATACTGAGGGACTAGGGTCTTCATTCCAATTAATATACCCCTGTTATAGGCTTTCAGGTGCCCTTTATGCATTTAACATTATGTTAAATTTGTTGAACATGTTACTTCAGAACTTTATATTCCCACTGTTTCATTACAATGTTTCCCTCACAGACACTATTAGGCTTTAAAGTACTTTCTATGACCAATATGCCACTACCGTACTAGTTGGTGAGCATGAGGGGACTCAACCTTGTTTCCAGTTTAAACCTGCAGAAATAGGAAGGAATCATTATGGTCGTAACGAGATTTCTCCCATTCCAGCTCTAAGTTTTGGAGGGAAAATGTCTGCCATCTTGTCAAACCAACTACAGCGTCACAACAATGCCAGGCCAATCTAGGAACCAAAAACCTTTTTGGGTATTTCAGATTTAAAAGCCCTTCTTATTTTCCCAGTAAGACTTAACCCAACAATGTAAGATAGAAATAAAAGAGGAAATAAGAGACTCTGTAAAAATGTATCTATCACCACCTAGTAAATTCATAAATGAGCTGGGATAGAATTATAAGACTTCTATCTCAGAGCTCAGATAATAATAATTGCACTATGGCTAAAATACCGGATGCAGATGAAAAGAGAGATTAGATGTGATTTGGTTATTACATTTCAATTGCAAATTACTTTAGAATTAAATAAAGAAAAGCAGAATGGCTTTATTGATAATCAATTTCTCATGCTATCGTGGGCCCACAGTCTATTAAGGAAGCGTATATTCTTTTCTAATGTTAGATTCGTTAGAATTCTGTAGATTAGCCATCTCTGCTGGAGTCAGAACTATGGACTAACTTGACAGATACTGTCTGCCATGTAAACTGTGGGTCACACATCTAATTCTACTTCATAATTAGAAATACTTAGAATTTTATCTTGCATCCAAGCTTTTTCACCAAGCAACTACCTAACAACCACTAGACTGACTGGCAACGTTACCACTATCTGCAGCCTGTATTTCTTGCCAAAGCGTACTGAAAAAATGAACTGTAAAATCTCCAGACATAGATCTGAATTTCCTACAACCAAACACATTTCACAAAACTGAGCAAGATCTGAAAAGTGAATACAATTTATAGAAGTCTACTTCAAACACGGCCATTTGATTTATAACACAGTATAAAATGTGTAGTGTCAGACATTTTCTGAAAGTAAAGTTAAATGGGCCCTAGAAAATACTGCTATGAACAGAGCTGCAGGAATTTGTGAAATACCTGTGGAACTGTTTCTTATTTTGCAAGGATGATATTCTAAAATACTGCTGACAGTTCATGTGGAAAACACAGCAGTGGCCAGAGAATCATAAATAGGAATCTGTATTTAAAACAACAACCCCCTCCCAAAAAAACCCGACAGTGCCAAGTATTCCAGATGTTCAAGCTACCAAACAATTGCATGTATTACACAGATTACATGAATAACTGAAAAGGCAAGAAGGTCCCCTAAAAGCCACTGATTTTTGTTTTATTTATTATTCTAATATCTCTGTGTCAGCCACAATGAACTGCAGATAGCTATTAAACACAAGGGTTTGACTACTCTATCTGAATATTTTGAGAATTTTTATGACATCTAGGAAGCATCTAGTTAAAATGAAATATGAAATAACACATTGGGTTCAAAATTGGGAGAGGAGTGTACTACGATTGTACACCATCAGCCTATCTAGGTAATTAATATGAAGAACATAAAATGAAAAGTGCTGGATTGGAAAACATAAATTAGAATTAAATTTGCTGTAAGAAATATTGATAACCTCAAATAGATTGAAGTGATACAACCTGGTGGATAGCAGTCAGGAAGGCTTAAGGAATTCCTTGCTAAAGTTTTAAAAACAGAATGGAAAAGCCAGTCTGATTCAAAATACAAAAAATATGTCCAGTTTGCAAGATCACCTAATGCAAACAGGTGAAGCAGCAGCAACACATACTATCTTCCTGGATCAAAAATCCAAAGGATTGGTTACTATAATCATAATTAAAAGCGCACCAGCTACTAGAAGGCTATGACAAATCTAGACAAACTTTTAAAGTGGAGAGACATCATACTGCCAACAAAATTGCCTACTGTTAAACCATATGACTGTAGAAGTTGGAGGATCAAAAAGGCTGAAGAAAAAAACAATGTTACTGAACTGTGGCGATAGAAAAATAGAGGACATTGGACAGCAGCATCACCATCACCCTAGCATTTTTTCCTGCAGGTACAGGGTCCTCTAACATTGGACAGCAAGAAAAATAAATTATTCAACAGTATAGAAGCAGAATCAGTCAGCACACCCGAAGGACTAAATAATTATTTTTGCCATATAACATGTAAGTAAGAGTTGTTGGAAAAGATCCTGATGTTTGAAAAATTTCTTGAAAATTAAAAAAGAGGCCAGCACTATCATTAATATTGCAAATGAGAACTTAAAGCAGGTATGAATAAACAATTCCACTGGATCACAAGATCTTGTCTAAATTTCATAGCTTTTTATATAAGAGATTGGAAGAGAGAAAGAACTACTTGGACTAAACATAAATATTATTCCTCTGATTACTATCTTAAGAAAGCAAAGCATACAAGGAAAAACAGATGGGGCAAACTCTCCATGGGAATTCTTCATAAAGGTACAAAGTAGTGCTTTTATCATAATCCACTCAAAGAAAACACTACAAAGTTTTAATCATTTTATTCATTGAATAATGTTGTAGGATATGATGGGCATGCAACCTTGAAGTTGCATTATCTTCTTCATTAAGAGACATTTCTATCCTGAATCAGGTTTTTCCAGCTTCAGGTATAAGAACGGAGGGCAAACAACTATACTTGATATATTGGCCAATTGTTTTTTAAAAATTAGACAAGTAAGATTGCAGGAAACTGTTTTTTTTTCTCTTTATCTCAGAGAATAATACACAAGTAGTCTGGACTATAGAAGTACCTATTAGCAGTGATGATAACTGTTCATTTTAAATAAAATCAATGAAATCTCCAGCCTAATTAAGCCTGTTTACAAAACACCCTCTTCCCCCAAAGTGCTGTTTCCATATTGTGCTTGCCAGAGTAAACATACTGCAACAGTCTGTGAGCTCAAGGAATTCCAAACTTCCTCCCAACCTTGGAACGTTGAAGCAGGCAGGGAGCAAACAAAGCACAAATTTCTTTTCCCAGCTCCAAGAATGGAAGGAAAGCCAGGGTTTCCTTTGGCTTTTGAGTAACAGAGTAACAGAGGTGACAGTGGTGCCTGTTGACCATATAGATAGCCTGGAAAACACAATGTTTTAGTTTGGATATTTTGAATCCCTCCAATAAACCTTAGGTAAAGTTTCTACTGAAGAGACCTTGATAATTAGGATCTACTTAGAGCAATGTACTTTGAAGAATCTAATGTATCCCTCCTGGAAATGAAAACAGAATTTGACCATGTATGTATTACACCACAGAATCCAGCTATTCCTTTGCAACTGGATTTGTGACTGTTATCTTCAAGATCAAAACAGAAATAGTTTTCCTAAGGAATTTTTTTTTTTTGCCTAACAGAATGAGTTCCTGAAGTATAAAAAAAGAGATTGGAGGAAAAACTCAAAAGAAGACAGTAAGGAACAATCAGAAAAAGAATGTATGACTTTGGGTCAATAAAATAATGAGACACATATCACCATAGTGTACTTATAAGCATTTACATCAAGAGTGTGGATTCTAAAATTTTCCAGATATTACCAACTTCTAGCATTCTTTATTTTTCACTGGCATAGCTGTGGATGTCAAGACCTAGCAGCATCTGAACAGGTTCCCCATCCAATTTACATGCATAAACATCTGCCCCTCAAAGGCAGCTGATGATGATGTCACCTTCGCAAAGAGCTTCTACCATCAACAAGATGATTTATTCTAACCTTTTAGTGGTTGCAGTACATAACTCTTGTGCTATCTCTCAGGCTATTCTGCAGTTAAGTCAATTGTAGCATGTAGTGTTCTGAGAACACTGGCCTTTAATTTGCATGGTTTAGGTTACTTTGGACATTGATTTGGTATACATACCACTCTAATCTTACCAATTTACTAAAGTGAGCAGCAGCATCAACTCCAGCAGATACAGCCTTCACTTAGTCACAATGGCTGCCTCTGCTTAATATCAAGCACAACCTCCCCCCGAAAAAAATCTCTTTTATTGAGGAGATTCCCACAAATTCTGAAGAACTCACCTGCTGTGATGAAATGACTTCAGTTTTGGTTGTAGCAAAACAAACAATACAACTAGGAGAAGGATGAAAGCGACTGAACTTGCTGTAGTAGCCACTATGGATAAGGTGGGTACTCCTACACTTGGAGGAGAACCTTTATCTATGATATCAAATAAACAAAAAACAAGTCAATGGTTTCTCTTTAGGAAGCAGCTGTTTCCTATAACTAAGGCAGGATTCCTGAATAATCTCAGTCCAGTGGTGGGATTCAAATAATTTAACAACTGGTTCTCTGCCCTAATGATTTCTTCCAACAACCAGTTCACCAAACTGCTCAGAAAATTAACAACTGGTAATCCCAAAGTGGTGCGAACTGGCTGAATCCCACCACTGACTCAGTCCTGACAGTAAAAGGTTTGCATAGGCAGTTTTCTTCTCATGGAAGCCTGGTTTGGGTGAAATCTGCTGCAATTATATTCAGAGAGAAACATTCTCAGAGAGACTGTACCTGGTTGTCGAGTCATGTTGCTTTCAACTGAACTCCCAGGCTATCTTAGCTCTCTGATAACCCCAGGCTTCTTGTTTTAGGTTAACTGAATTTAACATCATTTGGATGCAAGTCAAAACTATAACGATTACAAGATTACAAAACTATAATGATTCAAGATTACATTTTTGAAATTTATTTTTTTAATTCCAAGAGGAAAAAAATAAGCAGCTGAATTGTAAGTTTGAATATGACTATATGACTAAATCAGTATTACTGGAAATTATAGGCAGAATGTTGTGGGAACATTCCACTGTCAAGTCAAAGCTTGACAATAAGGAGATTGGTATTATTCCTGTTATGTTAAAAGCTTTGTTTTTAGAAGGCAGAAAAGTCCCAAGCTCAGTTTTTCCACTGAACACGAACATTTCAGCTTCAACATTCATTCAGGGATTTTGGTTTTTTCCATAAATTTCTATTAAGTGACATCTCCTCCTCCCCTGCTGCTGCTGCAGTGACCCAGGTCAATTAGAACAACATGACAAATATTTTCTTCCTTTTTTTTTTTTGCTTCATGTTATGGGAAATGAATTCTTATTTAACTGAAAATCTTGCAAGACACAATTGGTAAGTTCCTTTTGAGAACATTCTTTTCAAGAGTGTCAAGATGGGGCAAAGAACATTCCCTTGCAGCAAACTATGGTCACGTTGGATAAAAAATCCCTTCCTCTAATTGTACTTCTACAATTTAATTGCTATGCACTTGCTTCATTTATCTGTCAAATTTGAAAAATCTGAAGCCACCCAACTTTAGAATAAACAGCATATAATATTAAAATAATACACCTATCATAACCTACCAAAAAGAGATACAAATTTAATTTATTCAATGTAATAGGGCCACCTACTCCAGAAGACAACCCAAGAAAGCAATAGAAATATAACTCTCATTCACCCAAATTCTCAAAAGAAGGTCACTACAGTGTTTCCCCGAAAATAAGACAGGGTCTTATTTTCTTTTGCCCCATGAAATATGGCCTTGGGCTTATTATAGGGGGAGGGCTTATTGTTTTGGGGTTGCTTGGCATCCTTCATTGATAGCGCAGCCCGGTTTCTGGTATGCTGCACCCCAGTGCTGGTCCACAGACTCTGCAGGATGCAGGCAGCACACAAAACCACATCCCCTCTGGTCCACAGAAAAAACTCTCCATAGAACTGTCCCTGGTGCCCAAAAAGTTTGGTGCTGCTAAGACAGGGAGTCAGAAAAGCTGCAGATATTAGGAAACATTTTCTGTACCTCTGCAAATTACAGTTTTCTGAATTACGTGGGGAATATACTGCATAGTGGACCCCTTCAAATGGCTTGTTTGACTGTGTGTTGTCACTGGGGGCAAGTGAGTGATTATTGTATTTTTCCCTCCATACTGTATTTTTATTGCTTATAAGCTGCCCACAGTCGCTGTGAGAGAATAGGCAGTTATATAAATTTTCTAAGCAAAAAAAAAGAAGCTAAATTGATAGAGAACTGAAATAAGTTTGAAATAAAGATTTCTTTTTAGAGAGAATCTATCCCAATACTTTCCTATGGTGTAGCTAGGATTTTATGTCAGTATCTGAAAACACCGGACAAAAATTAACAGCACAAAAAGCAAAAGTGAGCATATTCACTCAGATATACTGACCTTGGCTAAGTCTACAGGTAACCTCCAGTTCTGGATTCCACTTGCCATTCTTGCAAGTCAAATATTTATAATCTCCTTTCAATACATAACCTTTGTCACAGAAATACTCTATGACACTGTCAGATGTCAGTGGGTCTTTGCAAGGTGTTGGATGACATTTGTAACCTCCATTCTCAGGTTTGGATGGCTGTGGACAGTCTGCAAAGGAAAACAGAAACTATGACCCCAAGCTTTTACGCAATAAATCCTATTAATGTGTACTGTTATGTGTAATGCTACTACTAATGTGTAAACCCAGGACCACAGCATTTCAACAAACATTGAAACATAACAAGATTGTGTATATATTGCTACTCTGAAGGAGATTAGTATGAATGGTGGGCCCAAATCTCCATCTTCATCTATGAAAATAATCATCTAATATATCCTTTAGCAGGTTCTATTTTTAAAAATGTATCTTGTTTTTAGACTGATAAAAGCCAGAAAACTTTCCTAAAAGGATTGTTGTTTCTTGAGATTTAGCTTGTAATTAATGCTTCTGGTGACCATCACAATTATTTCAACTCATTCCAGAGGTTTGTTGCAATTTCCATATGTCCATTCAAAGTAGTAAGTACAGAGTATATAGGAAAATTATCAAGAAATAATAGGACTAGAAAAACAAAAAATAAAAAGAGGACATGACAAGGTAAGACATGGACTTTCCATACAGTAATGTGGGCATACATTGATAGACTATTTTAAATTCTGCAATTTGTAGGCAAGTACTAATTGCTAGGAACAGAATTAATGAAGAGAACACAAATGTTCTCTTTTGAGAATCATGAATGAGCATTCAACAGATTTTGACATTGATTAGGCCAAGCCTTCCTTTAGGAAACAAGGTCAGTGGGATTTATGAAGTTGGTTAGCTTCAAGCAGTGATTTAGCTAAGGCCAAGGTAAAAAAGAATTTGAACTTGCTACTTTATGTAGCTTAAAACATTATACCTATCCTGATCACCACAAGCTAAAACACAGTTGGCTTGGCAGCAATTTTCAACAGTAAAGGCAGGCGGATAAAAAAGATTGAAATCCATTCACCCACTCTGTCCCACTAATATTTCTCATCAGAATAAACAAACAATAACCAAGAATAGGGATTTATTAAATGCACTTTGTTCTTCAGAAGACAATCCACAAAAGATTATTTTTAAGAACAGCAACTCAAAGTAGATCATATTTATTCACAAGTTTCTGTAAAGTCCAGTAAGAAACTATATTAATAAAGAGATAAAAACAAATGTAATTATTCACAAATGTAACTATGCCTGTTAGTTTGTCTACACTGCCCTATCCTATCCAGTCTAGACCATCCCATTCCCTCCCATTCCAGGAAACATAGCAAAAAAAACCCAGTGGAACATAAAATTTAATCATGTGTTGGGATGTAGGAAGTCTATTTCTACAGAAATATTTAGTTTATTGTACCATTGATGACTGACCACTGATTATAAAAATACTTGTTTTAGCCTCTCCTAAACTATCAAATTCTATAAATAACCAGACTATACATGTATTCCACGTATGAAACTAAAATTATAATTTCCTCATACAAAACCAAACTATTTTCCTCCTTGAAGAAATGAGAAAAAACAACCAGGTATAAACCGCTACAGCCCATCAATATTGTTATAAATATGAAAATCTTGCAACCGTGGAACAAACAGATAATAATTTTAATTCTAAAAACTTAATTTTAACATTTTAAATTTTATATACTTTTTTAAAAATTTTGATTTTTTATTGTACACCACCAAAGTTCCTCTTTGAGGCAAATGACTGGTTTAGAAATGTGAAAAATAATAAATAGCTAAATAAAATAAAACTGCAATGTTAAAAACCATCAGTTATTGTAAAAGTAACACCACAAAGTATATTCTAGTCCATTAACATATGCATTAGAGTAAAAGCATTGTGTACTATAATAAAGATAATCAAATGCATTAAGAGCTTTTAATTGCATGTCATGTATACCTATAAATATACTCCTAACATACAAGTTAAACACCTAATAAACATAGCTGTGAACTAGAAAATGTTACACCATATTGTATTTGCTAAGATACCATATGCTTGTGTTAGTAAATTAGTAAAATGAAAGAAATTGTGTTCCTCCTTCTAACTCTTCTTTTCCCTTTGCTAGAAATTTTCATAAAATGCAGATGTTTCCAACATGCTACAATCTGTCCCAAAGTGTCAAAGTAAGATTTTGGACAGATGTAGTGTAAGCTATTTTGTGATGAAATCTAAGATTTGCCTAGAAACATTTTTTAAATAGATTTAAATTCATTTATTTACCATATTTATAAATGAACCCCTTCAATTATGATTCTGCTTATAGTAAGCCCTCAATTTAACAGACAAAATCCAGTGGATCTGATTTCAGATAGGAACTTTACTCTGAACAATGAACAAAATCCATCACTCAGTAGACCAGATACCACTACTTCTGCTTTAAAAGGGCAGAAGTAGCAGTTATAAATTATTGCACAGGAGTGTTTTTATTCTTGAAAAATCCCATTTACTATTTAACAAATATTTGTCTTTAATATTAATCATATTAATATTAATCTTTCACAGATTCTTCCAGTGAGGGCGAGTGTAGTTTTTATTCTGAGCACTGAATTAACAGTACAGAACAAAGTAATAATTGCTCCACTGAGGTCTTCTTCATATTCAGTGCCAATTGAAAAATTACTATTTCTCTATCAAGAGTGCATAATGAAGAAATCTTTTTTTAATATACTAAAATGAATAAATGAGATCATATTCAAGATAAAGGGTTTGTCTATGTAATCATAGCTACACATTTGTGTAATTAGATTCAGTTACATACACAGGATAAAATGTGCCTAATCATTTCAAGCTTCTTCAAAACTTTTTTAAACAAAAGACATCAAAAGGGAAATAAAGACTAATTATAGTCTTGCACCAATGCAATCACCAGCTGGAGATTCACAAAAAGCACAGAGTTGGATTACCTTAATTAACATGCAACACTAGGATTACCACATGCTCATTAAACCTCCGCCACTAAGAAACCATGGAGGAAGCTATGCCATACACAGAACTATCTATTAAAATGTTTTTCTGTAATATGTCTGCTTTGCCAAGCTAAGACTATACTGTATCTTCAGCAATAGAGCTCTCCTATTTCAATAAAATCTGTATCTTAAAAAAGCAACAGGGCTATCCTTTCTAAAATGGAAAAGATATCCATTTCATATTTTAATAAGATTATGGAATGTAACAACAATAACAATATTTTCAGATAATTTGCCATTAACCGTAGGATCAGACCCAGAAAGGCAATGCTAAACAGCCACATTCAGACAAAGAAAATGCACAATATTCATCTCAAATGCAAGCAATCGATCATTATAGACAGGCCTTTAAAAATATCTGAAGCTCTCTCTGTAAAAGGCACTTTTTGAACAGGCAAAAATTGCCTCCTCTCCCAAATATTATGTCTACCCAATCTCACTGACAATGATGTAATCTTATTTCCATTAATTGCCGATAGGCTTTTAAAACTAAAGAAGGGGGAACAGCAAAAATGAGTCTCATAGGCAAATGTAGGAATGGTATATATTTTGTCTCTTTAGTAATTATTTGCAACGCAGAATGCATTGTACTTAATGTAAATCCTTCCTTGTAACACAACACATTGTCAAATTTCAGTTTTAAAAACTGGTTTAGTTTGCAGCAGAATTAAATGGGCGGGTGAATAAGCTCCTCTAGGACATGCCTGTACTAACTTAAATTCTTTTGATGTAATATGATCAGAAAACAGCCTCAGTGCTTTTAATTTAGTTCATTCTTAGAACACTTTTAATAACATGTTGAAAGAAAAAAATAATGTTGGCAATTCTAACAACTGTTTCCATTAGGATGAGAGTGGTTGAAGAAATAATGTTATATGTCACAAAATATTGGAGAAATATTCCTGGATTATATTTATTGAAGCTTCTCCTACTATTACAGAATGTGAAATGATTATCACTATGTTACTAAAAAGATGGCCTGGGATTTCAAATCAGAATGAGTGAAAGAGAGAGATTTTTAGGAAGGCTTTGAGTTTTCCTGAAATATGCTGATTATTTTCTGTTGTTCTATAGGTGATGGTCTACAGCAGGGGTGTCAAACTGGCAGCCCACAGGCCACATGCATCACATGCAGGTCACGCCCACTACAGGTCCGCGAAGGAGGAAAATGTCACATGACAGCAACGTGATGTCACAGGTTTGACACCCATGGTCTTCAGAATACTGACACTGCTGAAGCAGTGGGAACAAACGTTCAAACTAAGAGCTGAGAAACATATAGTTTCTGAAGTCAAAGTAACAGAAGGGGAAGAAACTGGCACTGAAAAGGTAAGGATTTGAAAAAATGGATGTTTCAGTGAAGAGAACTGGAAGAGCAGGATTAAAGACATCAAGCCTCAAAAGACATGGAATAGTTCTGATGGAGGCAGATGAACATCATGAAAGATTCTTTCAATTTAAATTTCCAAAGCACACCTGCACTTAAGAGCTGCAGCATTCTTCGTTCTTTTGTTCCCTTAGTAATCCTCAGATAACAATGGCAGGTCTCAACATTAACCTTTACTAAAAACAGAAGTGGTAAAAATTATAATAGATTTATGGATTTTGCTGCCATGCTACGTAACACCTTTAGCTGTAAACTCAAACTTTTGATTTACAACCTAATAATTAATAAGGATACCTAGTTAAAATAAAAGGAAAATATAGTTAGGAAGCAGAAATGAAATAAGAATGACTCATTCATTGGTAACAGACTCCAAACAACTAAAATAGCATCTATATACATGGACATCATCAGATTGAGTACACAGAAATCAAATTGGTTATATATTATTGCAACACATAACTGGTGGTTTTAAGAGCAAAAATGTGCCTGGAGCTGACTTTGGAACAAATAAAAAATTGTTCATGTGGAAGTTCCAATTTAAGCTCAAGTAGAACAAAATCAACCAGTTTTCATGATATGATCTTGAGCAGGTACACATATTTTGAAGGAGAACATCGGGAATCACTTTAAAGTCCTGAACCTCATTAACAGGAAATGTGGAATGAAATCAAAGTAGTTGTTTAGGATGGATGTTAAAAAAGACTGCCAAAGACTAAGCATCAAAAGAAAGTAAACTGGATGTCAGAAGTGACAGCAAACACCACAAAGAAGAGAAGAAAAGCCGAAGTGAAGAAAGGCAAAGATCACAGGAAGGAACTTAACAAAGAATTTCCGAGACCTGTTAGAAGAGACAAGGTGTAGTATTACAATCACATCAGTAAAAACATCAAGATGTAAATAGAAACAGAGAAAAAAGTCTTCCAAAAGATCTCTGAACTCAGAAAGAAAAGTTCCATGCTCCAATTAGTATGCTAAAGAACACCAATGGACAGAGTAATTGATTCCAAAGAGATCAATCAAAGATGGCAGTACAGTGATATTCTATACCAGGGTTGTCAAACTCAAGGTCCGTGGGCCGGATCCAGCCAGCAGGATGCTTAGATCTGGTCCGTGGGGCCGTTCTGGAAACAGCAAAGGACCAGCTCATGGCGCCTCTGCCAGTGGAAACAGAGCTCGGGAGGGCTGCATGCGACCCCTCCCCCCAAGCTCTGTTTTTGCTGGCAGAGGGTTGCAGGAGGCTAACCCAGCTGAAAACGGAGATCAGGAACATGTTTTCACTGGCAGAGCGCTCGGGCCCCCTCAGGCGCCCCCGACATAAGTGATTGTCAAGCTGGCCAAGCCCACCCTCGCCACACACACCCTGGTCCCCTGAGGTCAAACACAACCCTGATATGGTCCTCAATGCAACCGAGTTTGACACCCCTGTTCTATACAATAGAGATACATCTGTCTGTCTGTCTGTGTCTACCTCCCACCTTTATTATTTTTACTAAAGGAGGCAAACATATCTAATATCTCTTCCTCCTATTTTCACCACAACAACTCTGTGGGCTGAGTGTGTTTGACTGGGCCAAGGTCATTCAGGTGGCTTTAATGATAAGGCAGCACTTGACCTCACGTCTCTGGCTTTCTAGCCTGGAGCCTCAATAACCAGACCCAAATGGCTATTCAAACTCTGTAGTTCAAACTATGCCAGCAAATCTGGAAAACAAAGCGATGAGCTTTGATAGAGATTAATCTATATAACAATATTAAGAAAGGAGATAGTATGCAAACATTCATATAGTACTCCTAATTTCACTATAGAGACAGCAGAAGATTAGCAAAGTGCATACATGAACACCAATTGGCAATCAAAACACATGATTAAAAATTTTTAATTTCACAACATATGGACAGATTCAACCATAGTTTCAATTGTGCAACTGTGAGCATCTTAGATCAAGCCACGTACAAAAATGCCAGAGAATTCCTGGAGACCTGGCACTGATAAGAGTGTTCTGTATTTGAGGTATACGGGCTGTTTTTTGCTCATTTTTGCCTCTCCCCTCCAGCCCCCAGGAGCACTCTATAAGCCTCCTAAAGGCTATCCATGCCCTTTTTTTGACAAAAAACTGGCCCGTTTTTGGAAGGTCCGCAGAGTGCAAAAACTTTTTTTTAAAAAAATTGCATCTTCAAAATCTTGGTGTGTCTTATACTCCAGTGCATCTTATACTCTGCAAAATATGGTAAATGAATTAATAAACAAACAAACAAATAAATAAATAAATAAATAATCCCATTTAAAGATGACACTAAGCTATCTTTAACAAGAGAACTACATTTAAATAAATTCATTGTTAGAATCGAAGACTTTTGCATCACTATATAATTAATATGGAATTACTTGTCCCATCCTGGAAAAACTGAAATCACACAAGAGCAGCTCTGAGTGGGCTCTTCACAATGCAGTACATTGATCAAAATTTTCAGAATATCACATGAAGTCACACTCTGGACTGCTGGGGGAGGGGGAATCCCATTCAGAGCAGCCATTTAATGTTTTAAGAAACTTTCTGCAAGATTTTATGATTCTTTATACAGCCATAAAAATTAGAACTTGTTCTTTCATTTAAAAAAAAAATCTCATATTCTAAGGATTACATAATGTCGATTTGAAGTTCATGGTTATTATACTTTAGGGGGGTCTTGCACCTTTCGAACAGGTCAGACTACAACTCTTGACTCTGTCATCAGTTATATTGTCTGGGAATTGTAAGAGATACAGGATGAGTCATCTAGGGTGGAAACTTAACAAATACCAAAGATTAACAGCCACAAATTGTTGTAGCTGATGCCTGTGTCCTACAACAACTGCTTTATCCCAATCTAGGCGTAAGGCATATATTGCACAACCTCACCAAGGGCCAGCAGCTGCCTTGCTGGACACGCCTCTTCAGCAGCAGCAAATAGCAAAAGTCAGCTGAGGGAAGCAGTGGGGAGCAGGGACAGTGAAGTGCAGGCTGGCCAGAAGGACTGGCGGGGTGGGGGGATAGGTGTGGCGGGAGAGTTGAAGTGGAGGCAAGAATGACAGAGCAGAAGAATAAGGTTCTTGATTAACAATGATGTGGTCGCTCAACTAGAGACCGCAATCTATACTACCAGAACTGCTATCATTAAGTGGTGTAATCATGGAAAGTTTTGCCTAATAGTTGCTTCTCTTACAGATGGAAATTCTGGTCCCATTAAGGTTGTTAAGCAAGGACTATCTCTATTAAACAAATATTCTTAGTTTTTGCTAATTGTTGAAGTATTTCATTTCTTCTCACACATGGTCTTCTTCCCTCATATGCTGCTTTTATACATTTAGCAGCAATTTTCAATGACAGTTATAGAAAATGTCATAATCCTATTAAGATTATCATACACTTTCTCTAAACAAATATACAATAAGCTTTTCTCCCTCAGATTCATACATGTTTTTCAAGGATCTACTGAATAGCAAAACCTTCTTCCCAGCATGAAGCTACAATTTACGTATTAATTTGGCTCATGTCATTTTTCATATTATTATTTTAATCAGAAAACTACCAAATATCTTTCCAGTTGCTCTTTAACAAAACAAGCCCTCTGCAGTTCTTATATTCATTTTTGCTACCTTCTTCTTTCTGCAGGGGAATTATAGCAACATTCTCCTAATCACGGGGTATGGATGTAATCTCATGCAGAGGTAAACAACTTGCTTGGTCACTTCATAAACAAACCTTATCCATATCTTAAATGTTTTTCTAGTTAGAGTAGCTATCACATATTTTTTTACTTTTTGTGGACATTTAACCATTTATAGCATTTGCCAAATTCCACTCTTCAACATTTCACAAATGCTCCCCTGCATATGTATAAAATGCTTCTTCACTCACTTTATATTCATGACAAAACATTTCACATTTTAAAAAATTCTGTTCTCTTTGCAGGAGTCATGGATGTCCCTAGAATGCTTAATAAATCTCACATTACGAATCTTTCACTGATCATTCTCAAAAGCAGTGAGGACCAGTGTGATGTTGCGATTAAGCATTTTGGAATAGGGAGACCAAGGTTTTAGTCCAGTCTCATCCATGGGAACCTAATTGGTGACTTGGGCCTCAACTTAAGGTATTGAGATAGTATGAGATAATATTATTGGAATAAAAGGGAGATCCTCATCTAAGAGGCTGGGAACTCTTGGAAGAAAAGTGACATATCAATCAAGCAAACATGTAAACAATCAAACTAGAAGCATGTTTCATCACTGGTATCTTAATACCCATTCACAGCAAGATACAGAACTTTTCCTAACCCTCACCTCAACCAGCATTTCTATGGATAGAATGTTAATGCAATGTTAATGCAATGCCTTCAGAAAAGCTGTCAAGACCTGGCTGTTCCAGCAGGCCTGGGGCTGTTGACTTCATCGTTGAGGTCCAGCCCTGACTGAAATGAATGTATCTGTGTTGTTTTTTAACTTGTCTGTTTTATTTTTATTTTCTTTATTTTCTTTTCTTTCCCCACTCTGTAAGCCGCCCGGAGTCCTCCGGGATTGGGCGGCCTATAAATAAAATTAAACTTGAAACTTGAATGTTCGTATTTGCAAATGTTGTATATTAAAGAGGATCTCCTGAAGACTTGTCTTCTTTTAAACACTCCTTTTCCCCGCCTCTGATTTTTAGGAATTTGAAGAAGGCTTTGTGCAGACCACATACACAGAACCTCATACAGAGCCTTCATTTGAGTGGAAAATAGCTAACACTTGAACAGGTGAAAAAACACATTAATGGCAAAATAAATTGCTGGATTAAGCTTCTGCATTCAGTAGATGGATGTTTCAGTGTTGAAAAGTTATTTCCATTCCACAGCTATATTCTAGCTACACTGAAAAGATGTCTTAGAAAAGATAATTTTACCAAAAGCCGTAGCAATACATGGAAGATGGGTATAAAGAAATATCTTTTAAGCTGACGTTACAGAATTGTTGTTCTCTTCAAACAAAATGCAATAGTCAGAAGACTAAACAACATTCACTCAGTTAGGCAGAAATGCAGACAGTAATCAGCTAATTAGTTTTGTTTACATTTCACTTCTATAATTAAGATCCTATTTGACTTCATACAGAAGAGAACATTACATGCTTGTAACTTGAGTGGCTATCTTTATATTAAACTTATGGATGATGGGACTATGAGAACTCCCTGTCAGAATCTTTTACACTGCTGGTGACTTTTGTGCTGGAAATAGGCCTCCAGAGCACATGCTCCCTGGCACTGTTCTTCTTTGTACTCTCTGTCTAAAGAATATCTAAGCAGTCTTTGAAAAACTACATGAACCTTAAATAGAAGTTTCTGACAAGAGGATTGTAGATGCAGTTATGGGTGAATTAGTGTCAGTGCTTCAAGATAGACCAAACGAGGAAATCAAAGTTATGAATCCTAATATTAGTTTTATTATGTCACAATAACAGAATCTGAATATGCTTCCCTCCTCCCCTTCCTTTATCTTCCTGAGAACTAGAGATAATCCAGTCCGAGATGCTTTCTCAAAATACATTTCTGCCCCAGACTCTGATTTCTTTTATCTGACTGTTATCTTGGTTGCAGAACTTTCTCCTGTCTATCAAGATTATCTCTCTTGCCTGTTATAGTCTGCTGGAGGAATGCAGAATGTTCAGTTTGAGGAAAAGAAGACTGAGAGTAGACATTATTGTCAGGTTGGAGTATGTGAAGAGAAGCCATAGGGAAGATGGCCAAGAATTATTTTCCATGGCCACAAAAACAGAAATAACTGGTATAAGGTCTATGATGCTGTGTATGCCATAGTGACCATTTCAAGAACCACAATTATATGCAAGGAATGTGTTTTCTTTACTGTACGTGGGCATCAACATATGAAAAAATAGGTTTATCTGAATGCAAATAGAACCATAGCAGTATACCATTATCCTGTTTTCCCGAAAATAAGCCCTCCCCGGATAATAAGCCCAATTGCGCTTTGGAGTGTATGCGCTAAAATAAGCCCTCCCCTGAAAACAAGCCCTCCCCAAAAACATTGCAACACAGCAGCAGCCATGAGGTGACCACACTTGCCACTTCCTACACCTGAAAAATAATAAGACCTCCCCAAAAATAAGGCCAAGGGCTTATTTTTGGGGTCAAAAGAAAATAAGACCCTGTCTTATTTTTGGGGAAACATGGTACATAAACATAAATAAGAGAACACACTTGCCAAGCATCATTACCATCCTGTTTCTATTGTTGAAATATTCATGTTGAATAAACAGGAAGTGTTCCAATCAAGCTGGAATTTTGCACAAGTCAAGGAGAGTTATGCTCAAAATTCCCAAACTTCTTATGCCACCAAATATGTGCTTCAATCGATGAGTCTTTGGTAGGATTCTTCATAAGTTTGGCTGCATCAAAATAAGAAGCCACCAAATACTTTTGCATTTTTTTTAGATATCCCAGAATTAAAGCTTTTCTGAAATAGCTCATCAAAGCCGTATGTCACTAAAAATAATCTCCCATTTGAGTTGACTTTAATTCCTTGAAATTTCATGACTATCTCCAAATAGCTTTTTCTTTTTGGTAACAAAAGCCACGTCATTTGCCATCATAATTTTCCAGCAGGTTTTTCTGAATACTTGGTTTATTTTATAGTCCTGGGATTTACTTGTGAGTTCTCATCCATACTAACTAGGTCCATCCTGGTCTTGTGTCTGAACTACTCCTGAACTACTGTTTCTGAACTACTCCTACCAAGAGGATTTGAAATATAAATAAAACCAGGATATTATTAAATAAATTATCCATCTAACACTCCATTCTCACACATTCAGTAGTTTTCATGGTGAAATGTACAAGAATAAACTGTTACGTAAGAAAACAGCATTTTTTCCCAAGAAAACTGACAAATTTGATATTTATATGGTACTCAAAATTGGATTCATGTGTTAGGTTATAGAGCCACTTCTTGCTGTAGGTTACTTTTGCTGCCCATATACATGGAATTTTCATTTTCTTTCTGAACCTCAACTAATTCCCACAGGTTAATTCCCCATAGAACACTCAGTGCCAGGGAGACCCCTAAAACCAAGTTTCTTTCTCACAAGGAAATATTCCCCCTCTCTAGTTTACCTTTTTTTTTCAGTGAAAGTTTAATTACGGTATATATACAGGAGGAATACGAAAAGTATATTGATGATCTCTTAAATGAGTCAGCTATATTCAGGTGGAGTAACTGTTATCAATATATTTTGAAGGGATAATCTTGACTGTAGATATTGTAATTAATTTAGAGCATTTCAACCACTTGATTATGAGCCAACAAGTCAGTGACAATTGTCAGCTGGCCACACAGATTGGTCTTTCCAGGATGATCTCTCATCAATGAGGTTGTTCAAATCTTCCAATGCTATATACCTATTACTGCTCTGATCAAGTCCATCTACCCTGCTGCTGGTTGTCCTCTTTTCAACTTTCCCAGCATTGTGGACTTTCCAAGAAAACAGGATTTTCACATTAGGTGTCCAAAATATGGTGATTTAAGTTTGGTCACTTGTGCTCTGAATATTAGATTGATTTGTTCTATAATTCATTTACTTTCTTTCTTGGCTATCTATGTTGGTCTAAGGAATCTTCTCCAACCCAAAAGTAGAAAATACTCTATCCTATTTCTTCAAAGTCCAAATTTCATTTCCATTATAAATATATTTTACATTTTTTATTTTTATATTTCTTTATATATCATATATCTCTCTATATATAGTTGTTCATTCTCTCTCTCTCTCTCTCTTACTTACACAGATGATTATCTTGATCACATGTAACAAATAACAAGGCCCATGTTTAAATACTATTAACTATTTTTTAAATCCAGTACAGGATTTAAAAATACGTTTTCCTTACATATTAAATGCCACAGTCTTGTATCCATGCTCTTATTCAAAGTAGTTAACCTTATTACCAGTGGAAATCAGATCTCCATTTCAGGTACAAGCATGCAACCCAGTGGGATGTTCCCGCCAAGTAGATGAGTGCACACCTTAAAAGTATAAAAAAGGGTAAAGGAGTCCCTGCAGATTTTATTTCGCTAGTTGTTATCGATTATAGAGGGTGGTGCTCATCTTTGTTTCAAGGCCATTGAGCCAGGACTATCAGAAGACATTTCCTCACTCATGTGGCTAACATGATGTCATGAAGAGCAGTTACTTTCCATCGAAATGGCACCTATTTATCTACTTACATTTGTATGCTTTCAAACTGCTATGTAGGCAGGCGCTGCGGTGAGGATGGGAGCTCGTCCCATCACGTGGAGCTCAGGTCTTGAATCTGGGTTGCCAGCTTTCTAGTTGACAAGCCCAGTATTTTAACCATTGAGCCACCGCATAGTCCTCCTGCTTTAAATGTTGGCTTGGCTTGGTTTATGAACATTTTCTACAAGAACCAATTTTTCAAAGGCTGTTGTTACTTGCCCTGAATTATCACAGAGAAGGGCAGAAATATGCATGAAACAGATAGTAAGAATGTTACTTACATGAGTCCAATCCTTCCACCATACAGGAACTGAAAATAAAGAATGGAAAAAATATCCCATGACTGATCAAAGCAAGCAGCGATGTTGTGGTGCTCTTTGCTCCTACCATTCCATGGCACATCTTTTAGACACCAAGTTTTTAATGTTTAAAGTCAGATGGTGAATCCAGTTTTACCTTCAACAAAAAGAGAAAAATAAAGGTTAGATAAAACATCCATAGTAAAGAAAAGAAAAAGATCTGAGTATTTTGAACCTATGGCAGTGGATACATCCCTGCAACAAGATATAAATAACATTTCAAAGAAATACAAAACAGCAATGAATTCATTAAAAAAGACAACTATACTGTCTGACTATATTAGCACTCAGATAGGTTGTACATAAAGCGCTCTCCAAATGGAACTTCAAAGATTGTTTTTCTTTTAAAGAAGTAATTGACACATACTTGCCTTGTCACAAGTCTTTCCTGAACCAATTTTGTTTCTGTCTTTTTAAAAAAAGGCTCAACTACAGAATTAGAATTAAAACATTAAAATCCTTCATAAACTATCTAGAAGAAAGACAGAAGACTGATGGCAAAGCCCTCAAGAGAAAGAAATGTGCAGATATAGGCTACCCAGTTGAAATGACGATATATAAGAGATAGCCAGGTAGTAATCAAGAAGAAGTATCAAAACATCACAAACATGAATTGCAAAAGGTAAAACTATTTAAACTCCGGGAAGTGACATCATTTCTTTGTGTCCAATGATAATTAGATGCAAGCCAAAGGTATATGTCATCTTCTATATTCAGTCGTGTCCTAGAGCAATATTTCCTCAATTGGCAACTTTAAAATGTTTGGTGGACTTCAACTACCAGAATTCCCCAGCCAACTTTCAGATAGTCAATCATGTATTTCATACAACGTAAGTTGATTATGAGCCAACAAGTCAGTGACAATTGTCACAGTTCTATGATTCTTTTCACAATCAAAATTGGCATGTCAAACTAGAGATTAACTTTCTTAATTACTATTATATGCACGCTGGTATTCTTTCAAAAGCTATGATATTGTAAAATAGACAATCTCTGAAGAGATGGAGCCAATATGAGGACCTGCTGGAGGGCAAGAGCAAGAGGATACCAATTGCTACTCAGACTTGACTGATGACATTAAACTCAAAGGAGCTTGGACAAGAGGAAAAGAAGAGACATTCTATCTTGTTTGTGGAACATTAAATTGTTTTTTTTTTCCTTTTTAAGAATGAGGAATGTAAAATCAAGGAAAAGTTAAAGCTAATTTCCAAATGATCCATTCAAACCAAGCAATGGGGATTTTCCTTCCTCAAGAAATCGTTATAATTCAGGGGTAGTCAACCTTTTTATACGTACTGCCCATTTTTGTATCTCTGTTAGTAGTAAAATTTTCTAACCACCCACTGGTTCCACAGTAATGGTGATTTTATGAAAACCTAATGAAAATTTTTAAATAATGATAGGAATTTTTTTTAAAGTCAATTAAATTTAAAAAAAAGGAAAGTGCTTCAGTATCGGACAAAACCCCTACCGCCCACCATGAAAGCTGGAACGCCCACTTGTGGGTGGTAGGGACCAGGTTGACTACCACTGTTATAATTCTAATATAATTGAACACAAGGAAAAGCAAGATAATTTATGTCTCGGGGGAGGGGGGACAGGGAAAAGACTAGGAATTCAGAGAGTTCATCTTTTTTTTCACAACCAAAGGAAGAAAGCTAGAAATCTACAGCAAACGAAGAGCCTCTTTATACTGATATTATCTCTCATCTCTACTGTGAATGTTGGTCAAGAATTAAACAGCTTTTTTAAAGACACACATTTTCAGAATATGTTCAGTGTGGTTTCCCCCTTTCACATATACTAATAAATCATGATTTTGCACATATTTTCATACACTGAATTCCATGGGAACCACAGTGGGGGAGGAACTCATGCTTTGGGTTTTGGCTGGCCAATAGGAGAAAAAAATGCAATGTTTTTATAATCCCCAACACTGATTACGTAGAAGCAAAAAAGGAACTGTAGATAATAAGACTTTTGAAAGTCTTTTCATGTAATTTCTGTTTCACCTCTAAAAAAAAGAGATTTTCATATGTGCTTCACAACTATGTGTGTCATAGCCTTCTCAACAGAATTCTTTTTATGTTCTGAATATTTGAATATGAGAATTTTATGCCACAGTATACAGTAGAACCTCCGATCATGACCACAGTTTGTTCCATAACTTTGGTTGCATCCTGATTTGGTCATGACCCAAACCTAATTTTGAAAGTTTGGCGCTTACAAAAAAAAAAAGTGGTGTGGAAGGGGAAATCTGCAACAACAAAAATTGTGAATTTTTTGGTCGGTACCCGATTTGGTCATGGTCAGAAGTGTTCGTGACTAGAGGTTCTACTGTACATCCCAGTGCTTCAAGGACAATTTAAACAGTACAATCTACCAGGTTAGTCTGGAAACATTTGTTAATTCATAGATATAACAGATTTAATTGACTATAATTTTTCATAAATACAAAAAATAAATAAGTCCACAATATTTCTAATGAAAAGGAGAAAGAAGCCTGTAAGTTAAGATCTTGGTTTTGGGGAAAAAAAAGGTTGCTGAACAAGTAAAATGAAGTAGTATGTTGATATAAAAAAGCACCTCTCAAATTGTGGATCACAAGCAAATTTGGGAAGGGTTATAAAGTTATTTGGATTACTCCCAGAATTTCCTTACATCCTGCATGGATATGCAGAGCATGTTGTGACAAGGCTTTGGGTGTGCATACGCAAAACCTGATTGCAACCAAAACTTACTATGGTGCCTGGATAAAGAAGCACTATCAAAACATCTCTTATTTTATCTCAACTTATCTAGCAAAGTGAGCAGGAAACACACAGTGAATATCTAGCTATTTATCAAAATCATCAACCAATATACTGTGATTCCCCAAAAATAAGACAGGGTCTTATTTTCTTTTGATCCCCGAAATAAGCACTTGGCCTTATTTTCGGGGCAGTCTTATTATTTTTGAGGTACAGGAGGCGGCAAATGTGGTCACCTCATGGCTGCTGCTGTGTTGCAATATTTTTGGGGAGGGCTTATTTTCAGAGGAGCACTTATTTTAGTGCATGCGCTCAAAGGACCGTTTGGACTTATTATCCAGGGAAGTCTTATTTTCGGGGAAACAGGGTAGTAGCATTGTAAGCTGGTGATTTCCAATGTGGCATCTAATATATCAGTTATCTTTTTATACTGCTGTAGAAGTGAAGTAATACTGGTGTTGGTGAAATTCAATATCCTTATTCATTATTTTAGATTTCTAATTTTTAAAAATGAAAAAAAATGGGTTAGGGCAGGGGTCGGCAAACTTAAACACTCAAAGAGTCATTTGGACCCGTTTCCCACAGAAAACACCGGGAGCCACAAAGGTTCTAACTGGAAGTCCCCTGTTCAATTCTGGAGCTGACCGAAAGTTCAGTTCACCCACCATAGAGTCTCCTCCTAGCATGGCGTACTTTTTCCTCTACCTGTCATAACTGAAAGCCCTATCAATTGTGGAGACAACTGGAAAACCCTCCCCTTGCCATAGAGTCTTCTCCTGGCGCACTGTGCACCCCCCGGAGCTCCTCTCAAAATTGTGGCACTGACCAGTGACAGAGCCACAGCAGAGGGAGAAAAGAGCTATATGCGGCTGGGTTAGAGCATAGAAGAAAAATTGAATATAATCAAGCTACCAGAAGTATTAATAAAAGTAAACAGGTCAAGAAAATATGATGAGAATTATATGTGTTTTTGGATTAACAAGCATCCTTGTTAGTGCAGAACATCATTTTGTGGTATTTATCAGAAAGTTCTATGAAGTTGGAATCTGACGTCAAGTAAGCTAAATCAACGTCTAGAAACAAATCATGAGACTTAGATAACAAACCTCATAAGATTGTGGTGTTTTGTTCTTCATTCCAAGAAGAGAAGAGAGGAAATGAAGAAACAAATTGTGTGTCTGGTTAAATGTTAAATGCACCATTTTGAAATCACTTCTTGCTACTTATCAAGTTGTATATAGATAGAATCACATACTGCAAAAATCCTACCAGAATTTTGGAGAAAATTCTTCCAATAACTATTGATGTAATTAAAGTTATCTGGTGAAAAAACAACTTTTAAGTGTCATTTTATTTTATGACACTATTTCCTGTTGAGTCACAAAGATAATAGAGGATCTAAATAATCAACTGTAAAGATAAACAACCAACTACTTCCCATGCAGATAGATGAAATAACAGAGAGCACCCAAGGATGCTCACTTGATAACATGTGGTAGATTGGTTATCGAGGATACAATAAGTAAGGACTTTTCTTCTGTGAAGAAATAACAAGAATAATTTAAAGTGAAGGTTCTTTTTTTTTTTTTTTTACAAAAAACCAAGAAATGTTGATAGAATTTTCTGAGATCTGCATTGACATAGTTAGGTTATATGGTCACAAATGACTTTTAAACTTTAATATGCCAACAATTTCCTGGTGCTGCATGGATAAACTATATGATTCATAAGCAAGCTCTTTCTTCAGATTTAAGTTTGACATTGGAAAGCATTCTACCAACAACTATATTGTGAATTATATAAAAAATCAAACCTGAGTGCTGAACATGTTTCATGAATATTTTATTTGAGTTAAGATGGCAGTCTTAGGGATATATTTTGAAATGTGTTTTTGAACTGAGAAATGAACTTGATCAATATTTAATTGAGGAAAGGTGCAGCATTGCACATATATTTATTGACTTTCATTTTAATATGAACTTAGCATATTTAAATGACATTCTGATAAATCGAACAGTTGGAATTCCTAGGTATGTGCCAATAATATTCTTCACTCCAATGACAATATCATTTAAACTTCACCTCTGGAAGAGTGAATTTAGTAATGATGTGAGCTAAATAGTTCATCTTTTTTCTCAGTAAATACACTTTCAGAAATATTTTCAAGTATAGAGACAGAAATATTTTGAATCTAGATTTTTAGGGAGGATATTTGATTTGGCTATAAGTACTTTATTATAAGTACTAAAATACTTTAATCAATGAACAGTTACCAAAAAATAGGTGTATTGTCACGTTCACCTTTGACTCATACACGACAAGAATATGAATCTGTAACTGAGTTCAGACATTCATCCCTCCTGACTTCATAAAATATTGTCTTGGAAGCAAGGTTGTAGTCACAATCCACTTTGTTCCATTCTCTTAAACATGAGGATAGTGTTATTTGCTGTATTATGCCAAAGTTCCCAATTGTTTTTATTCTGTCTTAATGTCACTTAAATAAAAGTAATAGTCTTACCCTGAATTTGTCTGCACATTGCAGAAGTCTGTATTAGATTATTCTTGTTATCCTTTTCAACTTTGTTATTATTGTCCTGATTCGAAAATTATACTAGAACCAAGTTTCCTAACTTGGATGAATAGAATTTCATAAAATTTTATGTTTCTACATAGAAAGAGGAAAGGAAGAGAAATAAAAAAGTTGAGTTTTTTCAGAGACTGTTTTATAGTCTTAAATAATAATAAAAAATCAAACTGTATACCTTAAATAAACTATATTTATTTAAATAAAATTACCTGATGGTATAAAGCTTGAAATTAAGCATCTCCAACATAGAAATGCATTATTTATTTATTTATTTATTTATTTATTTATTTATTTATTATCAAGCATGTATAAGAGAACAGATATAAGTATAAACATGATTATAGCAATAGCAATAGCAGTAGACTTATATACCGCTTCATAGGGCTTTCAGCCCTCTCTAAGCGGTTTACAGAGAGTCAGCATATTGCCCCCAACAATCTGGGTCCTCATTTTACCCACCTCGGAAGGATGGAAGGCTGAGTCAACCCTGAGCCGGTGGGATTTGAACCGCTGAACTGCTGATCTAGCAGTAGCTTGCAGTGCTGCATTTAACCACTGCGCCACCTTGGCTCATTTCATTGTATGAATACATGAAATGGATACAAATAAATGGGACATTAGGACAGGGACTGTAGGCACTTTGATACGCTTATGCACACCCCTTACCTCTTGGGAATGAGGTGAGATCAACAGTAGACAGTCTAAGGTTAAAGTTGTGGGGTATAGAGGAAGAAACTACAGAGTCAGGTAGTGCATTCCAAGCATTGACCACTCTGTTGCTGAAGTCGTATTTTCTGCAATCAAGTTTGGAGCGGTTTACATTGAGTTTGTATCTATTGTATGCTCGTGTATTGTTGTGGTTGAAGCTGAAGTAATCATTGACAAGTAGAACATTGTAGCAGATAACTTTATGTATTATGCTTAGGTCAGACCAAAGGCGGCATAGTTCTAAGTTGTCTAAGCCCAAAATTCCAAGCGGCATAAGGTACTCTGATGCCAGCAGAGGAGTGGAGGACTCATCTCGTAAAATATCTCTGGACTCACTCAATTGTACTAATGTCCGATATGCAGTGCGGGTTCCAGATAGATGAGCTGTATTCGAGAATTGGTCTAGCAAATGTTTTGTATGCTCTAGTTAGCAGTACAATATTACCAGAAAAAAAACTATGCAATATTAGGTTAACACATCCTAATGCCTTTTTGGCAATGTTGTTACAGTGGGCTCTGGCGCTTAGATCATTAAAGACGAATACTCCAAGGTCCTTGACAGAGTGGGGGTTGTGACAAGTGAATGGGAACCAGTGATAGCCTACAGATAGACTACAGATAGCCTATGTAAACATATGTCAGCAATCAAGAAGCTAGCCAAATAATTGTCAACTTAGAACTCAGGAAGAAAAAGCGTCCCTCCCTTGCCCCCACCTCTCCCACACAAATGTGTTGGGTTAAAGTTTCATTCTTTAATCCAGTCAAGTTGTGTCTGAGAAGTTTCTGCCAAGTACTGAATAATGTCTAAAGAGCTGCATGTTTTCTGCTGAACTCTGGCAGAAGGTGTAATGGTTCAAACTGTAAAATATTCTTGATTATCCTCACATTATGGGAGTTGTAGTCTAACACTCACTGACTGATTAGGTACCATCAATTTGTTTTTGACTCTTAGGATCACATAGACAGACAATAGTCTAATATACAGATAGAGTATATATTAAACTCAGATAGACAATGTATAATATACAGATAGGATAAGATATGTGCAGGGTAATCAGGTGGTAAAAGGTGACCTAAGGCAACTGGTCAATGGCTCAACTCTTTGTATAGGAGGAAAATCAGATTCTTATACAGGTTTGTTCAGAATTCTGGATTATACTAATTATGTCAAGTATATTTAACGAAAATACGCTGAAACTTCACAACAATTGCATATACAAAATAAGATTATAACTAATCATTTTAGCACATTCAAGAGGCAAAAACCTTGAAGTAGGCTAATGGAAGAAAGACTTGTTTAAACCAAACTGCTTTCCAGTTGTTGTTTTTAGCAGCTTGATCAACTGAATTTAAAGTTTCCTGAAAATGTGAATGTAGAAATTCTGATCTTAATTTACTCCTGTAAAATATACTTCTGTGCATTTAAGATAACTTTTATAAAATCTGAGGTGACTTATCTTGCACTTTGTTTGTAAACCTCAACAAAGAGTATCTAGTTTGGGCACTCTCCCAAATCTCTGGAAAGAGTAATAAATAAGCATTAAAAGGGAAATAAAGGCTGCATCTAAAAAGTTAATTTATTTATTAAATGTACCAATCATTTTTCATTGTTAGAAATAACCCAAAGCTAGGTATGAAACACAATAAAACAATAGAGCCAAATAACATTTCAACTGCTGAAAAACCATATACCATATTTTCCTCCTAAAAGTAGGTGAAAATTTAGGTGCGTCTTATAGACTGAATGCGGGCATTTTTGGCCTATAGAACCCTCCGTGCATTGCAGTTTTGCCCTTCTCAGCCCCCAGCAGCACTCTGCAAAAACGAGCATGTTTTAAAACGGGCCGTGCAAAGCACTGCAGAGTGCTTCTGGGGGCCTGGGAGGGTGAAAATATGATGTGTGGAGCACTTGGAAGCCCCAAAGTAGGTCCACTTTTGGCAAAAAAAAAAAAGGGGGGGGGACATGCAGAGGACTGGAGTGCTTCTGGGGGCCGGGGAGGGCAAAAACGGGACACACAGAGGCCAAAAACTATTTTTTCTTGTTTTCCTCCTGTAAATTTAAGTGTGTCTTATAAACTGGAAAATACAGTAAACAGGACAACTGTTCAATAGCATCAAGAAAATGTTGAAAAAATAAAAGTCTTCAGAGGTCATCTCAAACTTACATGAATCAAAACCAGTCATAATTGAGTAAGAGAGTGTGTTCCACAATTATGAGTGTTACTTCACTTGATGCTATTATTG